>NC_136490.1:81811872-82211872 GCF_053919585.1 Euprymna scolopes
TCTCTTTCTGTAAATACACTTGGCAAATTTTGTCCCTATATTAAATGCATTTGGCAAATTTTTTATTCCCTTTTTCCAAACACTTGGAAAATAAAGTATATTCCTTTTTCATCGAGATACATTTTAATTCTCTTTCTGTAAATACACTTGGCAAATTTTGTCCCTATATTAAATGCATTTGGCAAATTTTTTATTCCCTTTTTCCAAACACTTGGAAAATAAAGTATATTCCTTTTTCATCGAGATACATTTTAATTCTCTTTTAGTAAATACACTTGGCAAATTTTGTCCCTATATTAAATGCATTTGGCAAATTTTTTATTCCCTTTTTCCAAACACTTGGAAAATAAAGTATATTCCTTTTACATCGAGATACATTTTAATTCTCTTTCTGTAAATACACTTGGCAAATTTTGTCCCTATATTAAATGCATTTCGCAAATTTTTTATTCCCTTTTTCCAAACACTTGGAAAATAAAGTATATTCCTTTTTCATCGAGATACATTTTAATTCTCTTTCTGTAAATACACTTGGCAAATTTTGTCCCTATATTAAATGCATTTGGCAAATTTTTTATTCCCTTTTTCCAAACACTTGGAAAATAAAGTATATTCCTTTTTCATCGAGATACATTTTAATTCTCTTTCTGTAAATTACACTTGGCAAATTTTGTCCCTATATTAAATGCATTTGGCAAATTTTTTATTCCCTTTTTCCAAACACTTGGAAAATAAAGTATATTCCTTTTTCATCGAGATACATTTTAATTCTCTTTCTGTAAATACACTTGGCAAATTTTGTCCCTATATTAAATGCATTTGGCAAATTTTTTATTCCCTTTTTCCAAACACTTGGAAAATAAAGTATATTCCTTTTTCATCGAGATACATTTTAATTCTCTTTTCTGTAAATACACTTGGCAAATTTTGTCCCTATATTAAATGCATTTGGCAAATTTTTTATTCCCTTTTTCCAAACACTTGGAAAATAAAGTATATTCCTTTTTCATCGAGATACATTTTAATTCTCTTTCTGTAAATACACTTGGCAAATTTTGTCCCTATATTAAATGCATTTGGCAAATTTTTTATTCCCTTTTTCCACACACTTGGAAAATAAAGTATATTCCTTTTTCATCGAGATACATTTTAATTCTCTTTCTGTAAATACACTTGGCAAATTTTGTCCCTATATTAAATGCATTTGGCAAATTTTTTTTTTCCCTTTTTCCAAACACTTGGAAAATAAAGTATATTCCTTTTTCATCGAGATACATTTTAATTCTCTTTCTGTAAATACACTTGGCAAATTTTGTCCCTATATTAAATGCATTTGGCAAATTTTTTATTCCCTTTTTCCAAACACTTGGAAAATAAAGTATATTCCTTTTTCATCGAGATACATTTTAATTCTCTTTCTGTAAATACACTTGGCAAATTTTGTCCCTATATTAAATGCATTTGGCAAATTTTTTTATTCCCTTTTTCCAAACACTTGGAAAATAAAGTATATTCCTTTTTCATCGAGATACATTTTAATTCTCTTTCTGTAAATACACTTGGCAAATTTTGTCCCTATATTAAATGCATTTGGCAAATTTTTTATTCCCTTTTTCCAAACACTTGGAAAATAAAGTATATTCCTTTTTCATCGAGATACATTTTAATTGTCTTTCTGTAAATACACTTGGCAAATTTTGTCCCTATATTAAATGCATTTGGCAAATTTTTTATTCCCTTTTTCCAAACACTTGGAAAATAAAGTATATTACTTTTTCATCGAGATACATTTTAATTCTCTTTTAGTAAATACACTTGGCAAATTTTGTCCCTATATTAAATGCATTTGGCAAATTTTTTATTCCCTTTTTCCAAACACTTGGAAAATAAAGTATATTCCTTTTTCATCGAGATACATTTTAATTCTCTTTCTGTAAATACACTTGGCAAATTTTGTCCCTATATTAAATGCATTTGGCAAATTTTTTATTCCCTTTTTCCAAACACTTGGAAAATAAAGTACATTCCTTTTTCATCGAGATACATTTTAATTCTCTTTCTGTAAATACACTTGGCAAATTTTGTCCCTATATTAAATGCATTTGGCAAATTTTTTATTCCCTTTTTCCAAACACTTGGAAAATAAAGTATATTCCTTTTTCATCGAGATACATTTTAATTCTCTTTCTGTAAATACACTTGGCAAATTTTGTCCCTATATTAAATGCATTTGGCAAATTTTTTATTCCCTTTTTCCAAACACTTGGAAAATAAAGTATATTCCTTTTTCATCGAGATACATTTTAATTCTCTTTCTGTAAATACACTTGGCAAATTTTGTCCCTATATTAAATGCATTTGGCAAATTTTTTATTCCCTTTTTCCAAACACTTGGAAAATAAAGTATATTCCTTTTTCATCGAGATACATTTTAATTCTCTTTCTGTAAATACACTTGGCAAATTTTGTCACTATATTAAATGCATTTGGCAAATTTTTTATTCCCTTTCTCCAAACACTTGGAAAATAAAGTATATTCCTTTTTCATCGAGATACATTTTAATTCTCTTTCTGTAAATACACTTGGCAAATTTTGTCCCTATATTAAATGCATTTGGCAAATTTTTTATTCCCTTTTTTCCAATCACTTGGAAAATAAAGTATATTCCTTTTTCATCGAGATACATTTTAATTGTCTTTCTGTAAATACACTTGGCAAATTTTGTCCCTATATTAAATGCATTTGGCAAATTTTTTATTCCCTTTTTCCAAACACTTGGAAAATAAAGTATATTCCTTTTTCATCGAGATACATTTTAATTCTCTTTCTGTAAATACACTTGGCAAATTTTGTCCCTATATTAAATGCATTTGGCAAATTTTTTATTCCCTTTTTCCAAACACTTGGAAAATAAAGTATATTCCTTTTTCATCGAGATACATTTTAATTCTCTTTCTGTAAATACACTTGGCAAATTTTGTCCCTATATTAAATGCATTTGGCAAATTTTTTATTCCCTTTTTCCAAACACTTAGAAAATAAAGTATATTCCTTTTTCATCGAGATACATTTTAATTCTCTTTCTGTAAATACACTTGGCAAATTTTGTCCCTATATTAAATGCATTTGGCAAATTTTTTATTCCCTTTTTCCAAACACTTGGAAAATAAAGTATATTCCTTTTTCATCGAGATACATTTTAATTCTCTTTCTGTAAATACACTTGGCAAATTTTGTCCCTATATTAAATGCATTTGGCAAATTTTTTATTCCCTTTTTCCAAACACTTGGAAAATAAAGTATATTCCTTTTTCATCGAGATACATTTTAATTCTCTTTCTGTAAATACACTTGGCAAATTTTGTCCCTATATTAAATGCATTTGGCAAATTTTTTATTCCCTTTTTCCAAACACTTGGAAAATAAAGTATATTCCTTTTTCATCGAGATACATTTTTAATTCTCTTTCTGTAAATACACTTGGCAAATTTTGTCCCTATATTAAATGCATTTGGCAAATTTTTTATTCCCTTTTTCCAAACACTTGGAAAATAAAGTATATTCCTTTTTCATCGAGATACATTTTAATTCTCTTTCTGTAAATACACTTGGCAAATTTTGTCCCTATATTAAAATGCATTTGGCAAATTTTTTATTCCCTTTTTCCACACACTTGGAAAATAAAGTATATTCCTTTTTCATCGAGATACATTTTAATTCTCTTTCTGTAAATACACTTGGCAAATTTTGTCCCTATATTAAATGCATTTGGCAAATTTTTTATTCCCTTTTTCCAAACACTTGGAAAATAAAGTATATTCCTTTTTCATCGAGATACATTTTAATTCTCTTTTAGTAAATACACTTGGCAAATTTTGTCCCTATATTAAATGCATTTGGCAAATTTTTTATTCCCTTTTTCCAAACACTTGGAAAATAAAGTATATTCCTTTTTCATCGAGATACATTTTAATTCTCTTTCTGTAAATACACTTGGCAAATTTTGTCCCTATATAAAATGCATTTGGCAAATTTTTTATTCCCTTTTTCCAAACACTTGGAAAATAAAGTATATTCCTTTTTCATCGAGATACATTTTAATTCTCTTTCTGTAAATACACTTGGCAAATTTTGTCCCTATATTAAATGCATTTGGCAAATTTTTTATTCCCTTTTTCCAAACACTTGGAAAATAAAGTATATTACTTTTTCATCGAGATACATTTTAATTCTCTTTTAGTAAATACACTTCGTAAATTTTGTCCCTATATTACATGCATTTTGTAAATTTTTTATTCCCTTTTTCCAAACACTTGGAAAACAAAGTATATTCCTTTTTCATCGAGATACATTTTAATTCTCTTTCTGTAAATACACTTGGCAAATTTTGTCCCTATATTAAATGCATTTGGAAAATTTTTTATTCCCTTTCTCCAAACACTTGGAAAATAAAGTATATTCCTTTTTCATCGAGATACATTTTAATTCTCTTTCTGTAAATACACTTGGCAAATTTTGTCCCTATATTAAATGCATTTGGCAAATTTTTTATTCCCTTTTTCCAAACACTTGGAAAATAAAGTATATTCCTTTTTCATCGAGATACATTTTAATTCTCTTTCTGTAAATACACTTGGCAAATTTTGTCCCTATATTAAATGCATTTGGCAAATTTTTTATTCCCTTTTTCCAAACACTTGGAAAATAAAGTATATTCCTTTTTCATCGAGATACATTTTAATTCTCTTTCTGTAAATACACTTGGCAAATTTTGTCCCTATATTAAATGCATTTGGCAAATTTTTTATTCCCTTTTTCCAAACACTTGGAAAATAAAGTATATTCCTTTTTCATCGAGATACATTTTAATTCTCTTTCTGTAAATACACTTGGCAAATTTTGTCACTATATTAAATGCATTTGGCAAATTTTTTATTCCCTTTCTCCAAACACTTGGAAAATAAAGTATATTCCTTTTTCATCGAGATACATTTTAATTCTCTTTCTGTAAATACACTTGGCAAATTTTGTCCCTATATTAAATGCATTTGGCAAATTTTTTATTCCCTTTTTCCAATCACTTGGAAAATAAAGTATATTCCTTTTTCATCGAGATACATTTTAATTGTCTTTCTGTAAATACACTTGGCAAATTTTGTCCCTATATTAAATGCATTTGGCAAATTTTTTATTCCCTTTTTCCAAACACTTGGAAAATAAAGTATATTCCTTTTTCATCGAGATACATTTTAATTCTCTTTCTGTAAATACACTTGGCAAATTTTGTCCCTATATTAAATGCATTTGGCAAATTTTTTATTCCCTTTTTCCAAACACTTGGAAAATAAAGTATATTCCTTTTTCATCGAGATACATTTTAATTCTCTTTCTGTAAATACACTTGGCAAATTTTGTCCCTATATTAAATGCATTTGGCAAATTTTTTATTCCCTTTTTCCAAACACTTGGAAAATAAAGTATATTCCTTTTTCATCGAGATACATTTTAATTCTCTTTCTGTAAATACACTTGGCAAATTTTGTCCCTATATTAAATGCATTTGGCAAATTTTTTATTCCCTTTTTCCAAACACTTGGAAAATAAAGTATATTCCTTTTTCATCGAGATACATTTTAATTCTCTTTCTGTAAATACACTTGGCAAATTTTGTCCCTATATTAAATGCATTTGGCAAATTTTTTATTCCCTTTTTCCAAACACTTGGAAAATAAAGTATATTCCTTTTTCATCGAGATACATTTTAATTCTCTTTCTGTAAATACACTTGGCAAATTTTGTCCCTATATTAAATGCATTTGGCAAATTTTTTATTCCCTTTTTCCAAACACTTGGAAAATAAAGTATATTCCTTTTTCATCGAGATACATTTTAATTCTCTTTCTGTAAATACACTTGGCAAATTTTGTCCCTATATTAAATGCATTTGGCAAATTTTTTATTCCCTTTTTCCAAACACTTGGAAAATAAAGTATATTCCTTTTTCATCGAGATACATTTTAATTCTCTTTCTGTAAATACACTTGGCAAATTTTGTCCCTATATTAAATGCATTTGGCAAATTTTTTATTCCCTTTTTCCACACACTTGGAAAATAAAGTATATTCCTTTTTCATCGAGATACATTTTAATTCTCTTTCTGTAAATACACTTGGCAAATTTTGTCCCTATATTAAATGCATTTGGCAAATTTTTTATTCCCTTTTTCCAAACACTTGGAAAATAAAGTATATTCCTTTTTCATCGAGATACATTTTAATTCTCTTTTAGTAAATACACTTGGCAAATTTTGTCCCTATATTAAATGCATTTGGCAAATTTTTTATTCCCTTTTTCCAAACACTTGGAAAATAAAGTATATTCCTTTTTCATCGAGATACATTTTAATTCTCTTTCTGTAAATACACTTGGCAAATTTTGTCCCTATATAAAATGCATTTGGCAAATTTTTTATTCCCTTTTTCCAAACACTTGGAAAATAAAGTATATTCCTTTTTCATCGAGATACATTTTAATTCTCTTTCTGTAAATACACTTGGCAAATTTTGTCCCTATATTAAATGCATTTGGCAAATTTTTTATTCCCTTTTTCCAAACACTTGGAAAATAAAGTATATTACTTTTTCATCGAGATACATTTTAATTCTCTTTTAGTAAATACACTTCGTAAATTTTGTCCCTATATTACATGCATTTTGTAAATTTTTTATTCCCTTTTTCCAAACACTTGGAAAACAAAGTATATTCCTTTTTCATCGAGATACATTTTAATTCTCTTTCTGTAAATACACTTGGCAAATTTTGTCCCTATATTAAATGCATTTGGAAAATTTTTTATTCCCTTTCTCCAAACACTTGGAAAATAAAGTATATTCCTTTTTCATCGAGATACATTTTAATTCTCTTTCTGTAAATACACTTGGCAAATTTTGTCCCTATATTAAATGCATTTGGCAAATTTTTTATTCCCTTTTTCCAAACACTTGGAAAATAAAGTATATTCCTTTTTCATCGAGATACATTTTAATTCTCTTTCTGTAAATACACTTGGCAAATTTTGTCCCTATATTAAATGCATTTGGCAAATTTTTTATTCCCTTTTTCCAAACACTTGGAAAATAAAGTATATTCCTTTTTCATCGAGATACATTTTAATTCTCTTTCTGTAAATACACTTGGCAAATTTTGTCCCTATATTAAATGCATTTGGCAAATTTTTTATTCCCTTTTTCCAAACACTTGGAAAATAAAGTACATTCCTTTTTCATCGAGATACATTTTAATTCTCTTTCTGTAAATACACTTGGCAAATTTTGTCCCTATATTAAATGCATTTGGCAAATTTTTTATTCCCTTTTTCCAAACACTTGGAAAATAAAGTATATTCCTTTTTCATCGAGATACATTTTAATTCTCTTTCTGTAAATACACTTGGCAAATTTTGTCCCTATATTAAATGCATTTGGCAAATTTTTTATTCCCTTTTTCCAAACACTTGGAAAATAAAGTATATTCCTTTTTCATCGAGATACATTTTAATTCTCTTTCTGTAAATACACTTGGCAAATTTTGTCCCTATATTAAATGCATTTGGCAAATTTTTTATTCCCTTTTTCCAAACACTTGGAAAATAAAGTATATTCCTTTTTCATCGAGATACATTTTAATTCTCTTTCTGTAAATACACTTGGCAAATTTTGTCACTATATTAAATGCATTTGGCAAATTTTTTATTCCCTTTCTCCAAACACTTGGAAAATAAAGTATATTCCTTTTTCATCGAGATACATTTTAATTCTCTTTCTGTAAATACACTTGGCAAATTTTGTCCCTATATTAAATGCATTTGGCAAATTTTTTATTCCCTTTTTCCAATCACTTGGAAAATAAAGTATATTCCTTTTTCATCGAGATACATTTTAATTGTCTTTCTGTAAATACACTTGGCAAATTTTGTCCCTATATTAAATGCATTTGGCAAATTTTTTATTCCCTTTTTCCAAACACTTGGAAAATAAAGTATATTCCTTTTTCATCGAGATACATTTTAATTCTCTTTCTGTAAATACACTTGGCAAATTTTGTCCCTATATTAAATGCATTTGGCAAATTTTTTATTCCCTTTTTCCAAACACTGGGAAAATAAAGTATATTCCTTTTTCATCGAGATACATTTTAATTCTCTTTCTGTAAATACACTTGGCAAATTTTGTCCCTATATTAAATGCATTTGGCAAATTTTTTATTCCCTTTTTCCAAACACTTGGAAAATAAAGTATATTCCTTTTTCATCGAGATACATTTTAATTCTCTTTCTGTAAATACACTTGGCAAATTTTGTCCCTATATTAAATGCATTTGGCAAATTTTTTATTCCCTTTTTCCAAACACTTGGAAAATAAAGTATATTCCTTTTTCATCGAGATACATTTTAATTCTCTTTCTGTAAATACACTTGGCAAATTTTGTCCCTATATTAAATGCATTTGGCAAATTTTTTATTCCCTTTTTCCAAACACTTGGAAAATAAAGTATATTCCTTTTTCATCGAGATACATTTTAATTCTCTTTCTGTAAATACACTTGGCAAATTTTGTCCCTATATTAAATGCATTTGGCAAATTTTTTATTCCCTTTTTCCAAACACTTGGAAAATAAAGTATATTCCTTTTTCATCGAGATACATTTTAATTCTCTTTCTGTAAATACACTTGGCAAATTTTGTCCCTATATTAAATGCATTTGGCAAATTTTTTATTCCCTTTTTCCAAACACTTGGAAAATAAAGTATATTCCTTTTTCATCGAGATACATTTTAATTCTCTTTCTGTAAATACACTTGGCAAATTTTGTCCCTATATTAAATGCATTTGGCAAATTTTTTATTCCCTTTTTCCACACACTTGGAAAATAAAGTATATTCCTTTTTCATCGAGATACATTTTAATTCTCTTTCTGTAAATACACTTGGCAAATTTTGTCCCTATATTAAATGCATTTGGCAAATTTTTTATTCCCTTTTTCCAAACACTTGGAAAATAAAGTATATTCCTTTTTCATCGAGATACATTTTAATTCTCTTTTAGTAAATACACTTGGCAAATTTTGTCCCTATATTAAATGCATTTGGCAAATTTTTTATTCCCTTTTTCCAAACACTTGGAAAATAAAGTATATTCCTTTTTCATCGAGATACATTTTAATTCTCTTTCTGTAAATACACTTGGCAAATTTTGTCCCTATATAAAATGCATTTGGCAAATTTTTTATTCCCTTTTTCCAAACACTTGGAAAATAAAGTATATTCCTTTTTCATCGAGACACATTTTAATTCTCTTTCTGTAAATACACTTGGCAAATTTTGTCCCTATATTAAATGCATTTGGCAAATTTTTTATTCCCTTTTTCCAAACACTTGGAAAATAAAGTATATTACTTTTTCATCGAGATACATTTTAATTCTCTTTTAGTAAATACACTTCGTAAATTTTGTCCCTATATTACATGCATTTTGTAAATTTTTTATTCCCTTTTTCCAAACACTTGGAAAACAAAGTATATTCCTTTTTCATCGAGATACATTTTAATTCTCTTTCTGTAAATACACTTGGCAAATTTTGTCCCTATATTAAATGCATTTGGAAAATTTTTTATTCCCTTTCTCCAAACACTTGGAAAATAAAGTATATTCCTTTTTCATCGAGATACATTTTAATTCTCTTTCTGTAAATACACTTGGCAAATTTTGTCCCTATATTAAATGCATTTGGCAAATTTTTTATTCCCTTTTTCCAAACACTTGGAAAATAAAGTATATTCCTTTTTCATCGAGATACATTTTAATTCTCTTTCTGTAAATACACTTGGCAAATTTTGTCCCTATATTAAATGCATTTGGCAAATTTTTTATTCCCTTTTTCCAAACACTTGGAAAATAAAGTATATTCCTTTTTCATTGAGATACATTTTAATTCTCTTTCTGTAAATACACTTGGCAAATTTTGTCCCTATATTAAATGCATTTGGCAAATTTTTTATTCCCTTTTTCCAAACACTTGGAAAATAAAGTATATTCCTTTTTCATCGAGATACATTTTAATTCTCTTTCTGTAAATACACTTGGCAAATTTTGTCCCTATATTAAATGCATTTGGCAAATTTTTTATTCCCTTTTTCCAAACACTTGGAAAATAAAGTATATTCCTTTTTCATCGAGATACATTTTAATTCTCTTTCTGTAAATACACTTGGCAAATTTTGTCCCTATATTAAATGCATTTGGCAAATTTTTTATTCCCTTTTTCCAAACACTTGGAAAATAAAGTATATTCCTTTTTCATCGAGATACATTTTAATTCTCTTTCTGTAAATACACTTGGCAAATTTTGTCCCTATATTAAATGCATTTGGCAAATTTTTTATTCCCTTTTTCCAAACACTTGGAAAATAAAGTATATTACTTTTTCATCGAGATACATTTTAATTCTCTTTTAGTAAATACACTTGGCAAATTTTGTCCCTATATTAAATGCATTTGGCAAATTTTTTATTCCCTTTTTCCAAACACTTGGAAAATAAAGTATATTCCTTTTTCATCGAGATACATTTTAATTCTCTTTCTGTAAATACACTTGGCAAATTTTGTCCCTATATTAAATGCATTTGGCAAATTTTTTATTCCCTTTTTCCAAACACTGGGAAAATAAAGTATATTACTTTTTCATCGAGATACATTTTAATTCTCTTTTAGTACATACACTTGGCAAATTTTGTCCCTATATTAAATGCATTTGGCAAATTTTTTATTCCCTTTTTCCAAACACTTGGAAAATAAAGTACATTCCTTTTTCATCGAGATACATTTTAATTCTCTTTCTGTAAATACACTTGGCAAATTTTGTCCCTATATTAAATGCATTTGGCAAATTTTTTATTCCCTTTTTCCAAACACTTGGAAAATAAAGTATATTCCTTTTTCATCGAGATATCTTTAATTCTCTTTCTGTAAATACACTTGGCAAATTTTGTCCCTATATTAAATGCATTTGGCAAATTTTTTATTCCCTTTCTCCAAACACTTGGAAAATAAAGTATATTCCTTTTTCATCGAGATACATTTTAATTCTCTTTTAGTAAATACACTTGGCAAATTTTGTCCCTATATTAAATGCATTTGGCAAATTTTTTATTCCCTTTTTCCAAACACTTGGAAAATAAAGTATATTCCTTTTTCATCGAGATACATTTTAATTCTCTTTCTGTAAATACACTTGGCAAATTTTGTCCCTATATTAAATGCATTTGGCAAATTTTTTATTCCCTTTTTCCAAACACTTGGAAAATAAAGTACATTCCTTGTTCATCGAGATACATTTTAATTCTCTTTCTGTAAATACACTTGGCAAATTTTGTCCCTATATTAAATGCATTTGGCAAATTTTTTATTCCCTTTTTCCAAACACTTGGAAAATAAAGTATATTCCTTTTTCATCGAGATACATTTTAATTCTTTTTTTGTAAATACACTTGGCAAATTTTGTCCCTATATTAAATGCATTTGGCAAATTTTTTATTCCCTTTTTCCAAACACTTGGAAAATAAAGTATATTCCTTTTTCATCGAGATACATTTTAATTCTCTTTCTGTAAATACACTTGGCAAATTTTGTCCCTATATTAAATGCATTTGGCAAATTTTTTATTCCCTTTTTCCAAACACTTGGAAAATAAAGTATATTCCTTTTTCATCGAGATACATTTTAATTCTCTTTCTGTAAATACACTTGGCAAATTTTGTCACTATATTAAATGCATTTGGCAAATTTTTTATTCCCTTTCTCCAAACACTTGGAAAATAAAGTATATTCCTTTTTCATCGAGATACATTTTAATTCTCTTTCTGTAAATACACTTGGCAAATTTTGTCCCTATATTAAATGCATTTGGCAAATTTTTTATTCCCTTTTTCCAAACACTTGGAAAATAAAGTATATTCCTTTTTCATCGAGATACATTTTAATTCTCTTTCTGTAAATACACTTGGCAAATTTTGTCCCTATATTAAATGCATTTGGCAAATTTTTTATTCCCTTTTTCCAAACACTTGGAAAATAAAGTACATTCCTTTTTCATCGAGATACATTTTAATTCTCTTTCTGTAAATACACTTGGCAAATTTTGTCCCTATATTAAATGCATTTGGCAAATTTTTTATTCCCTTTTTCCAAACACTTGGAAAATAAAGTATATTCCTTTTTCATCGAGATACATTTTAATTCTCTTTCTGTAAATACACTTGGCAAATTTTGTCCCTATATTAAATGCATTTGGCAAATTTTTTATTCCCTTTTTCCAAACACTTGGAAAATAAAGTATATTCCTTTTTCATCGAGATACATTTTAATTCTCTTTCTGTAAATACACTTGGCAAATTTTGTCCCTATATTAAATGCATTTGGCAAATTTTTTATTCCCTTTTTCCAAACACTTGGAAAATAAAGTATATTCCTTTTTCATCGAGATACATTTTAATTCTCTTTCTGTAAATACACTTGGCAAATTTTGTCACTATATTAAATGCATTTGGCAAATTTTTTATTCCCTTTCTCCAAACACTTGGAAAATAAAGTATATTCCTTTTTCATCGAGATACATTTTAATTCTCTTTCTGTAAATACACTTGGCAAATTTTGTCCCTATATTAAATGCATTTGGCAAATTTTTTATTCCCTTTTTCCAATCACTTGGAAAATAAAGTATATTCCTTTTTCATCGAGATACATTTTAATTGTCTTTCTGTAAATACACTTGGCAAATTTTGTCCCTATATTAAATGCATTTGGCAAATTTTTTATTCCCTTTTTCCAAACACTTGGAAAATAAAGTATATTCCTTTTTCATCGAGATACATTTTAATTCTCTTTCTGTAAATACACTTGGCAAATTTTGTCCCTATATTAAATGCATTTGGCAAATTTTTTATTCCCTTTTTCCAAACACTTGGAAAATAAAGTATATTCCTTTTTCATCGAGATACATTTTAATTCTCTTTCTGTAAATACACTTGGCAAATTTTGTCCCTATATTAAATGCATTTGGCAAATTTTTTATTCCCTTTTTCCAAACACTTGGAAAATAAAGTATATTCCTTTTTCATCGAGATACATTTTAATTCTCTTTCTGTAAATACACTTGGCAAATTTTGTCCCTATATTAAATGCATTTGGCAAATTTTTTATTCCCTTTTTCCAAACACTTGGAAAATAAAGTATATTCCTTTTTCATCGAGATACATTTTAATTCTCTTTCTGTAAATACACTTGGCAAATTTTGTCCCTATATTAAATGCATTTGGCAAATTTTTTATTCCCTTTTTCCAAACACTTGGAAAATAAAGTATATTCCTTTTTCATCGAGATACATTTTAATTCTCTTTCTGTAAATACACTTGGCAAATTTTGTCCCTATATTAAATGCATTTGGCAAATTTTTTATTCCCTTTTTCCAAACACTTGGAAAATAAAGTATATTCCTTTTTCATCGAGATACATTTTAATTCTCTTTCTGTAAATACACTTGGCAAATTTTGTCCCTATATTAAATGCATTTGGCAAATTTTTTATTCCCTTTTTCCAAACACTTGGAAAATAAAGTATATTCCTTTTTCATCGAGATACATTTTAATTCTCTTTCTGTAAATACACTTGGCAAATTTTGTCCCTATATTAAATGCATTTGGCAAATTTTTTATTCCCTTTTTCCACACACTTGGAAAATAAAGTATATTCCTTTTTCATCGAGATACATTTTAATTCTCTTTCTGTAAATACACTTGGCAAATTTTGTCCCTATATTAAATGCATTTGGCAAATTTTTTATTCCCTTTTTCCAAACACTTGGAAAATAAAGTATATTCCTTTTTCATCGAGATACATTTTAATTCTCTTTTAGTAAATACACTTGGCAAATTTTGTCCCTATATTAAATGCATTTGGCAAATTTTTTATTCCCTTTTTCCAAACACTTGGAAAATAAAGTATATTCCTTTTTCATCGAGATACATTTTAATTCTCTTTCTGTAAATACACTTGGCAAATTTTGTCCCTATATTAAATGCATTTGGCAAATTTTTTATTCCCTTTTTCCAAACACTTGGAAAATAAAGTATATTCCTTTTTCATCGAGATACATTTTAATTCTCTTTCTGTAAATACACTTGGCAAATTTTGTCCCTATATTAAATGCATTTGGCAAATTTTTTATTCCCTTTTTCCAAACACTTGGAAAATAAAGTATATTACTTTTTCATCGAGATACATTTTAATTCTCTTTTAGTAAATACACTTCGTAAATTTTGTCCCTATATTACATGCATTTTGTAAATTTTTTATTCCCTTTTTCCAAACACTTGGAAAACAAAGTATATTCCTTTTTCATCGAGATACATTTTAATTCTCTTTCTGTAAATACACTTGGCAAATTTTGTCCCTATATTAAATGCATTTGGAAAATTTTTTATTCCCTTTCTCCAAACACTTGGAAAATAAAGTATATTCCTTTTTCATCGAGATACATTTTAATTCTCTTTCTGTAAATACACTTGGCAAATTTTGTCCCTATATTAAATGCATTTGGCAAATTTTTTATTCCCTTTTTCCAAACACTTGGAAAATAAAGTATATTCCTTTTTCATCGAGATACATTTTAATTCTCTTTCTGTAAATACACTTGGCAAATTTTGTCCCTATATTAAATGCATTTGGCAAATTTTTTATTCCCTTTTTCCAAACACTTGGAAAATAAAGTATATTCCTTTTTCATTGAGATACATTTTAATTCTCTTTCTGTAAATACACTTGGCAAATTTTGTCCCTATATTAAATGCATTTGGCAAATTTTTTATTCCCTTTTTCCAAACACTTGGAAAATAAAGTATATTCCTTTTTCATCGAGATACATTTTAATTCTCTTTCTGTAAATACACTTGGCAAATTTTGTCCCTATATTAAATGCATTTGGCAAATTTTTTATTCCCTTTTTCCAAACACTTGGAAAATAAAGTATATTCCTTTTTCATCGAGATACATTTTAATTCTCTTTCTGTAAATACACTTGGCAAATTTTGTCCCTATATTAAATGCATTTGGCAAATTTTTTATTCCCTTTTTCCAAACACTTGGAAAATAAAGTATATTCCTTTTTCATCGAGATACATTTTAATTCTCTTTCTGTAAATACACTTGGCAAATTTTGTCCCTATATTAAATGCATTTGGCAAATTTTTTATTCCCTTTTTCCAAACACTTGGAAAATAAAGTATATTACTTTTTCATCGAGATACATTTTAATTCTCTTTTAGTAAATACACTTGGCAAATTTTGTCCCTATATTAAATGCATTTGGCAAATTTTTTATTCCCTTTTTCCAAACACTTGGAAAATAAAGTATATTCCTTTTTCATCGAGATACATTTTAATTCTCTTTCTGTAAATACACTTGGCAAATTTTGTCCCTATATTAAATGCATTTGGCAAATTTTTTATTCCCTTTTTCCAAACACTGGGAAAATAAAGTATATTACTTTTTCATCGAGATACATTTTAATTCTCTTTTAGTAAATACACTTGGCAAATTTTGTCCCTATATTAAATGCATTTGGCAAATTTTTTATTCCCTTTTTCCAAACACTTGGAAAATAAAGTACATTCCTTTTTCATCGAGATACATTTTAATTCTCTTTCTGTAAATACACTTGGCAAATTTTGTCCCTATATTAAATGCATTTGGCAAATTTTTTATTCCCTTTTTCCAAACACTTGGAAAATAAAGTATATTCCTTTTTCATCGAGATATCTTTAATTCTCTTTCTGTAAATACACTTGGCAAATTTTGTCCCTATATTAAATGCATTTGGCAAATTTTTTATTCCCTTTCTCCAAACACTTGGAAAATAAAGTATATTCCTTTTTCATCGAGATACATTTTAATTCTCTTTTAGTAAATACACTTGGCAAATTTTGTCCCTATATTAAATGCATTTGGCAAATTTTTTATTCCCTTTTTCCAAACACTTGGAAAATAAAGTATATTCCTTTTTCATCGAGATACATTTTAATTCTCTTTCTGTAAATACACTTGGCAAATTTTGTCCCTATATTCAATGCATTTGGCAAATTTTTTATTCCCTTTTTCCAAACACTTGGAAAATAAAGTTTATTCCTTTTTCATCGAGATACATTTTAATTCTCTTTCTGTAAATACACTTGGCAAATTTTGTCCCTATATTAAATGCATTTGGCAAATTTTTTATTCCCTTTTTCCAAACACTGGGAAAATAAAGTATATTACTTTTTCATCGAGATACATTTTAATTCTCTTTTAGTAAATACACTTGGCAAATTTTGTCCCTATATTAAATGCATTTGGCAAATTTTTTATTCCCTATTTCCAAACACTTGGAAAATAAAGTACATTCCTTTTTCATCGAGATACATTTTAATTCTCTTTCTGTAAATACACTTGGCAAATTTTGTCCCTATATTAAATGCATTTGGCAAATTTTTTATTCCCTTTTTCCAAACACTTGGAAAATAAAGTATATTCCTTTTTCATCGAGATACATTTTAATTCTCTTTCTGTAAATACACTTGGCAAATTTTGTCCCTATATTAAATGCATTTGACAAATTTTTTATGCCCTTTTTCCAAACACTTGGAAAATAAAGTATATTCCTTTTTCATCGAGATACATTTTAATTCTCTTTCTGTAAATACACTTGGCAAATTTTGTCCCTATATTAAATGCATTTGGCAAATTTTTTATTCCCTTTCTCCAAACACTTGGAAAATAAAGTATATTCCTTTTTCATCGAGATACATTTTAATTGTCTTTCTGTAAATACACTTGGCAAATTTTGTCCCTATATTAAATGCATTTGGCAAATTTTTTATTCCCTTTTTCCAAACACTTGGAAAATAAAGTATATTCCTTTTTCATCGAGATACATTTTAATTCTCTTTCTGTAAATACACTTGGCAAAATTTGTCCCTATATTAAATGCATTTTGCAAATTTTTTATTCCCTTTTTCCAAACACTTGGAAAATAAAGTATATTCCTTTTTCATCGAGATACATTTTAATTCTCTTTCTGTAAATACACTTGGCAAATTTTGTCCCTATATTAAATGCATTTGGCAAATTTTTTATTCCCTTTTTCCAAACACTTGGAAAATAAAGTATATTCCTTTTTCATCGAGATACATTTTAATTCTCTTTCTGTAAATACACTTGGCAAATTTTGTCCCTATATTAAATGCATTTGGCAAATTTTTTATTCCCTTTTTCCACACACTTGGAAAATAAAGTATATTCCTTTTTCATCGAGATACATTTTAATTCTCTTTCTGTAAATACACTTGGCAAATTTTGTCCCTATATTAAATGCATTTGGCAAATTTTTTATTCCCTTTTTCCAAACACTTGGAAAATAAAGTATATTCCTTTTTCATCGAGATACATTTTAATTCTCTTTCTGTAAATACACTTGGCAAATTTTGTCCCTATATTAAATGCATTTGGCAAATTTTTTATTCCCTTTCTCCAAACACTTGGAAAATAAAGTATATTCCTTTTTCATCGAGATACATTTTAATTCTCTTTCTGTAAATACACTTGGCAAATTTTGTCCCTATATTAAATGCATTTGGCAAATTTTTTATTCCCTTTTTCCAAACACTTGGAAAATAAAGTATATTCCTTTTTCATCGAGATACATTTTAATTCTCTTTCTGTAAATACACTTGGCAAATTTTGTCCCTATATTAAATGCATTTGGCAAATTTTTTATTCCCTTTTTCCAAACACTTGGAAAATAAAGTATATTCCTTTTTCATCGAGATACATTTTAATTCTCTTTTAGTAAATACACTTGGCAAATTTTGTCCCTATATTAAATGCATTTGGCAAATTTTTTATTCCCTTTTTCCAAACACTTGGAAAATAAAGTATATTACTTTTTCATCGAGATACATTTTAATTCTCTTTTAGTAAATACACTTGGCAAATTTTGTCCCTATATTCAATGCATTTGGCAAATTTTTTATTCCCTTTTTCCAAACACTTGGAAAATAAAGTTTATTCCTTTTTCATCGAGATACATTTTAATTCTCTTTCTGTAAATACACTTGGCAAATTTTGTCCCTATATTAAATGCATTTGGCAAATTTTTTATTCCCTTTTTCCAAACACTGGGAAAATAAAGTATATTACTTTTTCATCGAGATACATTTTAATTCTCTTTTAGTAAATACACTTGGCAAATTTTGTCCCTATATTAAATGCATTTGGCAAATTTTTTATTCCCTTTTTCCAAACACTTGGAAAATAAAGTACATTCCTTTTTCATCGAGATACATTTTAATTCTCTTTCTGTAAATACACTTGGCAAATTTTGTCCCTATATTAAATGCATTTGGAAAATTTTTTATTCCCTTTTTCCAAACACTTGGAAAATAAAGTATATTCCTTTTTCATCGAGATACATTTTAATTCTCTTTCTGTAAATACACTTGGCAAATTTTGTCCCTATATTAAATGCATTTGACAAATTTTTTATTCCCTTTTTCCAAACACTTGGAAAATAAAGTATATTCCTTTTTCATCGAGATACATTTTAATTCTCTTTCTGTAAATACACTTGGCAAATTTTGTCCCTATATTAAATGCATTTGGCAAATTTTTTATTCCCTTTCTCCAAACACTTGGAAAATAAAGTATATTCCTTTTTCATCGAGATACATTTTAATTGTCTTTCTGTAAATACACTTGGCAAATTTTGTCCCTATATTAAATGCATTTGGCAAATTTTTTATTCCCTTTTTCCAAACACTTGGAAAATAAAGTATATTCCTTTTTCATCGAGATACATTTTAATTCTCTTTCTGTAAATACACTTGGCAAATTTTGTCCCTATATTAAATGCATTTGGCAAATTTTTTATTCCCTTTTTCCAAACACTTGGAAAATAAAGTATATTCCTTTTTCATCGAGATACATTTTAATTCTCTTTCTGTAAATACACTTGGCAAATTTTGTCCCTATATTAAATGCATTTGGCAAATTTTTTATTCCCTTTTTCCAAACACTTGGAAAATAAAGTATATTCCTTTTTCATCGAGATACATTTTAATTCTCTTTCTGTAAATACACTTGGCAAATTTTGTCCCTATATTAAATGCATTTGGCAAATTTTTTATTCCCTTTTTCCACACACTTGGAAAATAAAGTATATTCCTTTTTCATCGAGATACATTTTAATTCTCTTTCTGTAAATACACTTGGCAAATTTTGTCCCTATATTAAATGCATTTGGCAAATTTTTTATTCCCTTTTTCCAAACACTTGGAAAATAAAGTATATTCCTTTTTCATCGAGATACATTTTAATTCTCTTTCTGTAAATACACTTGGCAAATTTTGTCCCTATTTTAAATGCATTTGGCAAATTTTTTATTCCCTTTCTCCAAACACTTGGAAAATAAAGTATATTCCTTTTTCATCGAGATACATTTTAATTCTCTTTCTGTAAATACACTTGGCAAATTTTGTCCCTATATTAAATGCATTTGGCAAATTTTTTATTCCCTTTTTCCAAACACTTGGAAAATAAAGTATATTCCTTTTTCATCGAGATACATTTTAATTCTCTTTTAGTAAATACACTTGGCAAATTTTGTCCCTATATTAAATGCATTTGGCAAATTTTTTATTCCCTTTTTCCAAACACTTGGAAAATAAAGTATATTACTTTTTCATCGAGATACATTTTAATTCTCTTTTAGTAAATACACTTGGCAAATTTTGTCCCTATATTCAATGCATTTGGCAAATTTTTTATTCCCTTTTTCCAAACACTTGGAAAATAAAGTTTATTCCTTTTTCATCGAGATACATTTTAATTCTCTTTCTGTAAATACACTTGGCAAATTTTGTCCCTATATTAAATGCATTTGGCAAATTTTTTATTCCCTTTTTCCAAACACTGGGAAAATAAAGTATATTACTTTTTCATCGAGATACATTTTAATTCTCTTTTAGTAAATACACTTGGCAAATTTTGTCCCTATATTAAATGCATTTGGCAAATTTTTTATTCCCTTTTTTCAAACACTTGGAAAATAAAGTACATTCCTTTTTCATCGAGATACATTTTAATTCTCTTTCTGTAAATACACTTGGCAAATTTTGTCCCTATATTAAATGCATTTGGCAAATTTTTTATTCCCTTTTTCCAAACACTTGGAAAATAAAGTATATTCCTTTTTCATCGAGATACATTTTAATTCTCTTTCTGTAAATACACTTGGCAAATTTTGTCCCTATATTAAATGCATTTGACAAATTTTTTATTCCCTTTTTCCAAACACTTGGAAAATAAAGTATATTCCTTTTTCATCGAGATACATTTTAATTCTCTTTCTGTAAATACACTTGGCAAATTTTGTCCCTATATTAAATGCATTTGGCAAATTTTTTATTCCCTTTTTCCAAACACTTGGAAAATAAAGTATATTCCTTTTTCATCGAGATACATTTTAATTCTCTTTCTGTAAATACACTTGGCAAATTTTGTCCCTATATTAAATGCATTTGGCAAATTTTTTATTCCCTTTTTCCAAACACTTGGAAAATAAAGTATATTCCTTTTTCATCGAGATACATTTTAATTCTCTTTCTGTAAATACACTTGGCAAATTTTGTCCCTATATTAAATGCATTTGGCAAATTTTTTATTCCCTTTTTCCACACACTTGGAAAATAAAGTATATTCCTTTTTCATCGAGATACATTTTAATTCTCTTTCTGTAAATACACTTGGCAAATTTTGTCCCTATATTAAATGCATTTGGCAAATTTTTTATTCCCTTTTTCCAAACACTTGGAAAATAAAGTATATTCCTTTTTCATCGAGATACATTTTAATTCTCTTTCTGTAAATACACTTGGCAAATTTTGTCCCTATATTAAATGCATTTGGCAAATTTTTTATTCCCTTTCTCCAAACACTTGGAAAATAAAGTATATTCCTTTTTCATCGAGATACATTTTAATTCTCTTTCTGTAAATACACTTGGCAAATTTTGTCCCTATATTAAATGCATTTGGCAAATTTTTTATTCCCTTTTTCCAAACACTTGGAAAATAAAGTATATTCCTTTTTCATCGAGATACATTTTAATTCTCTTTTAGTAAATACACTTGGCAAATTTTGTCCCTATATTAAATGCATTTGGCAAATTTTTTATTCCCTTTTTCCAAACACTTGGAAAATAAAGTATATTCCTTTTTCATCGAGATACATTTTAATTATCTTTCTGTAAATACACTTGGCAAATTTTGTCCCTATATTAAATGCATTTGGCAAATTTTTTATTCCCTTTTTCCAAACACTTGGAAAATAAAGTATATTCCTTTTTCATCGAGATACATTTTAATTCTCTTTCTGTAAATACACTTGGCAAATTTTGTCCCTATATTAAATGCATTTGGCAAATTTTTTATTCCCTTTTTCCAAACACTTGGAAAATAAAGTATATTCCTTTTTCATCGAGATACATTTTAATTGTCTTTCTGTAAATACACTTGGCAAATTTTGTCCCTATATTAAATGCATTTGGCAAATTTTTTATTCCCTTTTTCCAAACACTTGGAAAATAAAGTATATTCCTTTTTCATCGAGATACATTTTAATTCTCTTTCTGTAAATACACTTGGCAAATTTTGTCCCTATATTAAATGCATTTGGCAAATTTTTTATTCCCTTTTTCCAAACACTTGGAAAATAAAGTATATTCCTTTTTCATCGAGATACATTTTAATTCTCTTTCTGTAAATACACTTGGCAAATTTTGTCCCTATATTAAATGCATTTGGCAAATTTTTTATTCCCTTTTTCCAAACACTTGGAAAATAAAGTATATTCCTTTTTCATCGAGATACATTTTAATTCTCTTTCTGTAAATACACTTGGCAAATTTTGTCCCTATATTAAATGCATTTGGCAAATTTTTTATTCCCTTTTTCCAAACACTTGGAAAATAAAGTATATTCCTTTTTCATCGAGATACATTTTAATTCTCTTTCTGTAAATACACTTGGCAAATTTTGTCCCTATATTAAATGCATTTGGCAAATTTTTTATTCCCTTTTTCCAAACACTTGGAAAATAAAGTATATTCCTTTTTCATCGAGATACATTTTAATTCTCTTTCTGTAAATACACTTGGCAAATTTTGTCCCTATATTAAATGCATTTGGCAAATTTTTTATTCCCTTTTTCCAAACACTTGGAAAATAAAGTATATTCCTTTTTCATCGAGATACATTTTAATTCTCTTTTAGTAAATACACTTGGCAAATTTTGTCCCTATATTAAATGCATTTGGCAAATTTTTTATTCCCTTTTTCCAAACACTTGGAAAATAAAGTATATTACTTTTTCATCGAGATACATTTTAATTCTCTTTTAGTAAATACACTTGGCAAATTTTGTCCCTATATTCAATGCATTTGGCAAATTTTTTATTCCCTTTTTCCAAACACTTGGAAAATAAAGTTTATTCCTTTTTCATCGAGATACATTTTAATTCTCTTTCTGTAAATACACTTGGCAAATTTTGTCCCTATATTAAATGCATTTGGCAAATTTTTTATTCCCTTTTTCCAAACACTGGGAAAATAAAGTATATTACTTTTTCATCGAGATACATTTTAATTCTCTTTTAGTAAATACACTTGGCAAATTTTGTCCCTATATTAAATGCATTTGGCAAATTTTTTATTCCCTTTTTCCAAACACTTGGAAAATAAAGTACATTCCTTTTTCATCGAGATACATTTTAATTCTCTTTCTGTAAATACACTTGGCAAATTTTGTCCCTATATTAAATGCATTTGGCAAATTTTTTATTCCCTTTTTCCAAACACTTGGAAAATAAAGTATATTCCTTTTTCATCGAGATACATTTTAATTCTCTTTCTGTAAATACACTTGGCAAATTTTGTCCCTATATTAAATGCATTTGACAAATTTTTTATTCCCTTTTTCCAAACACTTGGAAAATAAAGTATATTCCTTTTTCATCGAGATACATTTTAATTCTCTTTCTGTAAATACACTTGGCAAATTTTGTCCCTATATTAAATGCATTTGGCAAATTTTTTATTCCCTTTCTCCAAACACTTGGAAAATAAAGTATATTCCTTTTTCATCGAGATACATTTTAATTGTCTTTCTGTAAATACACTTGGCAAATTTTGTCCCTATATTAAATGCATTTGGCAAATTTTTTATTCCCTTTCTCCAAACACTTGGAAAATAAAGTATATTCCTTTTTCATCGAGATACATTTTAATTCTCTTTCTGTAAATACACTTGGCAAATTTTGTCCCAATATTAAATGCATTTGGCAAATTTTTTATTCCCTTTTTCCAAACACTTGGAAATAAAGTATATTCCTTTTTCATCGAGATACATTTTAATTCTCTTTCTGTAAATACACTTGGCAAATTTTGTCCCTATATTAAATGCATTTGGCAAATTTTTTATTCCCTTTTTCCAAACACTTGGAAAATAAAGTATATTCCTTTTTCATCGAGATACATTTTAATTCTCTTTCTGTAAATACACTTGGCAAATTTTGTCCCTATATTAAATGCATTTGGCAAATTTTTTTTTCCCTTTTTCCACACACTTGGAAAATAAAGTATATTCCTTTTTCATCGAGATACATTTTAATTCTCTTTCTGTAAATACACTTGGCAAATTTTGTCCCTATATTAAATGCATTTGGCAAATTTTTTATTCCCTTTCTCCAAACACTTGGAAAATAAAGTATATTCCTTTTTCATCGAGATACATTTTAATTCTCTTTTAGTAAATACACTTGGCAAATTTTGTCCCTATATTAAATGCATTTGGCAAATTTTTTATTCCCTTTTTCCAAACACTTGGAAAATAAAGTATATTCCTTTTTCATCGAGATACATTTTAATTCTCTTTCTGTAAATACACTTGGCAAATTTTGTCCCTATATTAAATGCATTTGGCAAATTTTTTATTCCCTTTTTCCAAACACTTGGAAAATAAAGTATATTCCTTTTTCATCGAGATACATTTTAATTCTCTTTCTGTAAATACACTTGGCAAATTTTGTCCGTATATTAAATGCATTTGGCAAATTTTTTATTCCCTTTTTCCAAACACTTGGAAAATAAAGTATATTCCTTTTTCATCGAGATACATTTTAATTCTCTTTCTGTAAATACACTTGGCAAATTTTGTCCCTATATTAAATGCATTTGGCAAATTTTTTATTCCCTTTTTCCAAACACTTGGAAAATAAAGTATATTCCTTTTTCATCGAGATACATTTTAATTCTCTTTCTCTAAATACACTTGGCAAATTTTGTCCCTATATTAAATGCATTTGGCAAATTTTTTATTCCCTTTTTCCAAACACTTGGAAAATAAAGTATATTCCTTTTTCATCGAGATACATTTTAATTCTCTTTCTGTAAATACACTTGGCAAATTTTGTCCCTATATTAAATGCATTTGGCAAATTTTTTATTCCCTTTTTCCAAACACTTGGAAAATAAAGTATATTCCTTTTTCATCGAGATACATTTTAATTCTCTTTCTGTAAATACACTTGGCAAATTTTGTCCCTATATTAAATGCATTTGGCAAATTTTTTATTCCCTTTTTCCAAACACTTGGAAAATAAAGTATATTACTTTTTCATCGAGATACATTTTAATTCTCTTTTATTAAATACACTTGGCAAATTTTGTCCCTATATTAAATGCATTTGGCAAATTTTTTATTCCCTTTTTCCAAACACTTGGAAAATAAAGTATATTCCTTTTTCATCGAGATACATTTTAATTCTCTTTCTGTAAATACACTTGGCAAATTTTGTCCCTATATTAAATGCATTTGGCAAATTTTTTATTCCCTTTTTCCAAACACTGGGAAAATAAAGTATATTACTTTTTCATCGAGATACATTTTAATTCTCTTTTAGTAAATACACTTGGCAAATTTTGTCCCTATATTAAATGCATTTGGCAAATTTTTTATTCCCTTTTTCCAAACACTTGGAAAATAAAGTACATTCCTTTTTCATCGAGATACATTTTAATTCTCTTTCTGTAAATACACTTGGCAAATTTTGTCCCTATATTAAATGCATTTGGCAAATTTTTTATTCCCTTTTTCCAAACACTTGGAAAATAAAGTATATTCCTTTTTCATCGAGATACATTTTAATTCTCTTTCTGTAAATACACTTGGCAAATTTTGTCCCTATATTAAATGCATTTGGAAAATTTTTTATTCCCTTTCTCCAAACACTTGGAAAATAAAGTATATTCCTTTTTCATCGAGATACATTTTAATTCTCTTTCTGTAAATACACTTGGCAAATTTTGTCCCTATATTAAATGCATTTGGCAAATTTTTTATTCCCTTTTTCCAAACACTTGGAAAATAAAGTATATTCCTTTTTCATCGAGATACATTTTAATTCTCTTTCTGTAAATACACTTGGCAAATTTTGTCCCTATATTAAATGCATTTGGCAAATTTTTTATTCCCTTTCTCCAAACACTTGGAAAATTAAGTATATTCCTTTTTCATCGAGATACATTTTAATTCTCTTTCTGTAAATACACTTGGCAAATTTTGTCCCTATATTAAATGCATTTGACAAATTTTTTATTCCCTTTTTCCAAACACTTGGAAAATAAAGTATATTCCTTTTTCATCGAGATACATTTTAATTCTCTTTCTGTAAATACACTTGGCAAATTTTGTCCCTATATTAAATGCATGTGGCAAATTTTTTATTCCCTTTTTCCAAACACTTGGAAAATAAAGTATATTCCTTTTTCATCGAGATACATTTTAATTCTCTTTCTGTAAATACACTTGGCAAATTTTGTCCCTATATTAAATGCATTTGGCAAATTTTTTATTCCCTTTCTCCAAACACTTGGAAAATAAAGTATATTCCTTTTTCATCGAGATACATTTTAATTGTCTTTCTGTAAATACACTTGGCAAATTTTGTCCCTATATTAAATGCATTTGGCAAATGTTTTATTCCCTTTCTCCAAACACTTGGAAAATAAAGTATATTCCTTTTTCATCGAGATACATTTTAATTCTCTTTCTGTAAATACACTATGCAAATTTTGTCCCAATATTAAATGCATTTGGCAAATTTTTTATTCCCTTTTTCCAAACACTTGGAAAATAAAGTATATTCCTTTTTCATCGAGATACATTTTAATTCTCTTTCTGTAAATACACTTGGCAAATTTTGTCCCTATATTAAATGCATTTTGCAAATATTTTATTCCCTTTCTCCAAACACTTGGAAAATAAAGTATATTCCTTTTTCATCGAGATACATTTTAATTCTCTTTCTGTAAATACACTTGGCCAATTTTGTCCCTATATTAAATGCATTTGGCAAATTTTTTATTCCCTTTTTCCAAACACTTGGAAAATAAAGTATATTCCTTTTTCATCGAGATACATTTTAATTCTCTTTTAGTAAATACACTTGGCAAATTTTGTCCCTATATTAAATGCATTTGGCAAATTTTTTATTCCCTTTTTCCAAACACTTGGAAAATAAAGTATATTCCTTTTTCATCGAGATACATTTTAATTCTCTTTCTGTAAATACACTTGGCAAATTTTGTCCCTATATTAAATGCATTTGGCAAATTTTTTATTCCCTTTTTCCAAACACTTGGAAAATAAAGTACATTCCTTTTTCATCGAGATACATTTTAATTCTCTTTCTGTAAATACACTTGGCAAATTTTGTCCCTATATTAAATGCATTTGGCAAATTTTTTATTCCCTTTTTCCAAACACTTGGAAAATAAAGTATATTCCTTTTTCATCGAGATACATTTTAATTCTCTTTCTGTAAATACACTTGGCAAATTTTGTCCCTATATTAAATGCATTTGGCAAATTTTTTATTCCCTTTTTCCAAACACTTGGAAAATAAAGTATATTCCTTTTTCATCGAGATACATTTTAATTCTCTTTCTGTAAATACACTTGGCAAATTTTGTCCCTATATTAAATGCATTTGGCAAATTTTTTATTCCCTTTTTCCAAACACTTGGAAAATAAAGTATATTCCTTTTTCATCGAGATACATTTTAATTCTCTTTCTGTAAATACACTTGGCAAATTTTGTCACTATATTAAATGCATTTGGCAAATTTTTTATTCCCTTTCTCCAAACACTTGGAAAATAAAGTATATTCCTTTTTCATCGAGATACATTTTAATTCTCTTTCTGTAAATACACTTGGCAAATTTTGTCCCTATATTAAATGCATTTGGCAAATTTTTTATTCCCTTTTTCCAAACACTTGGAAAATAAAGTATATTCCTTTTTCATCGAGATACATTTTAATTCTCTTTCTGTAAATACACTTGGCAAATTTTGTCCCTATATTAAATGCATTTGGCAAATTTTTTATTCCCTTTTTCCAAACACTTGGAAAATAAAGTATATTCCTTTTTCATCGAGATACATTTTAATTCTCTTTCTGTAAATACACTTGGCAAATTTTGTCCCTATATTAAATGCATTTGGCAAATTTTTTATTCCCTTTTTCCAAACACTTGGAAAATAAAGTATATTCCTTTTTCATCGAGATACATTTTAATTCTCTTTCTGTAAATACACTTGGCAAATTTTGTCCCTATATTAAATGCATTTGGCAAATTTTTTATTCCCTTTTTCCAAACACTTGGAAAATAAAGTATATTCCTTTTTCATCGAGATACATTTTAATTCTCTTTCTGTAAATACACTTGGCAAATTTTGTCCCTATATTAAATGCATTTGGCAAATTTTTTATTCCCTTTTTCCACACACTTGGAAAATAAAGTATATTCCTTTTTCATCGAGATACATTTTAATTCTCTTTCTGTAAATACACTTGGCAAATTTTGTCCCTATATTAAATGCATTTGGCAAATTTTTTATTCCCTTTTTCCAAACACTTGGAAAATAAAGTATATTCCTTTTTCATCGAGATACATTTTAATTCTCTTTCTGTAAATACACTTGGCAAATTTTGTCCCTATATTAAATGCATTTGGCAAATTTTTTATTCCCTTTCTCCAAACACTTGGAAAATAAAGTATATTCCTTTTTCATCGAGATACATTTTAATTCTCTTTCTGTAAATACACTTGGCAAATTTTGTCCCTATATTAAATGCATTTGGCAAATTTTTTATTCCCTTTTTCCAAACACTTGGAAAATAAAGTATATTCCTTTTTCATCGAGATACATTTTACTTCTCTTTTAGTAAATACACTTGGCAAATTTTGTCCCTATATTAAATGCATTTGGCAAATTTTTTATTCCCTTTTTCCAAACACTTGGAAAATAAAGTATATTCCTTTTTCATCGAGATACATTTTAATTCTCTTTCTGTAAATACATTTGGCAAATTTTGTCCCTATATTAAATGCATTTGGCAAATTTTTTATTCCCTTTTTCCAAACACTTGGAAAATAAAGTATATTCCTTTTTCATCGAGATACATTTTAATTCTCTTTCTGTAAATACACTTGGCAAATTTTGTCCCTATATTAAATGCATTTGGCAAATTTTTTATTCCCTTTTTCCAAACACTTGGAAAATAAAGTATATTACTTTTTCATCGAGATACATTTTAATTCTCTTTTAGTAAATACACTTCGTAAATTTTGTCCCTATATTACATGCATTTTGTAAATTTTTTATTCCCTTTTTCCAAACACTTGGAAAACAAAGTATATTCCTTTTTCATCGAGATACATTTTAATTCTCTTTCTGTAAATACACTTGGCAAATTTTGTCCCTATATTAAATGCATTTGGCAAATTTTTTATTCCCTTTCTCCAAACACTTGGAAAATAAAGTATATTCCTTTTTCATCGAGATACATTTTAATTCTCTTTCTGTAAATACACTTGGCAAATTTTGTCCCTATATTAAATGCATTTGGCAAATTTTTTATTCCCTTTTTCCAAACACTTGGAAAATAAAGTATATTCCTTTTTCATCGAGATACATTTTAATTCTCTTTCTGTAAATACACTTGGCAAATTTTGTCCCTATATTAAATGCATTTGGCAAATTTTTTATTCCCTTTTTCCAAACACTTGGAAAATAAAGTATATTCCTTTTTCATCGAGATACATTTTAATTCTCTTTCTGTAAATACACTTGGCAAATTTTGTCCCTATATTAAATGCATTTGGCAAATTTTTTATTCCCTTTTTCCAAACACTTGGAAAATAAAGTATATTCCTTTTTCATCGAGATACATTTTAATTCTCTTTCTGTAAATACACTTGGCAAATTTTGTCCCTATATTAAATGCATTTGGCAAATTTTTTATTCCCTTTTTCCAAACACTTGGAAAATAAAGTATATTCCTTTTTCATCGAGATACATTTTAATTCTCTTTCTGTAAATACACTTGGCAAATTTTGTCCCTATATTAAATGCATTTGGCAAATTTTTTATTCCCTTTTTCCAAACACTTGGAAAATAAAGTATATTCCTTTTTCATCGAGATACATTTTAATTGTCTTTCTGTAAATACACTTGGCAAATTTTGTCCCTATATTAAATGCATTTGGCAAATTTTTTATTCCCTTTTTCCAAACACTTGGAAAATAAAGTATATTACTTTTTCATCGAGATACATTTTAATTCTCTTTCTGTAAATACACTTGGCAAATTTTGTCCCTATATTAAATGCATTTGGCAAATTTTTTATTCCCTTTTTCCAAACACTTGGAAAATAAAGTATATTCCTTTTTCATCGAGATACATTTTAATTCTCTTTCTGTAAATACACTTGGCAAATTTTGTCCCTATATTAAATGCATTTGGCAAATTTTTTATTCCCTTTTTCCAAACACTTGGAAAATAAAGTATATTCCTTTTTCATCGAGATACATTTTAATTCTCTTTCTGTAAATACACTTGGCAAATTTTGTCCCTATATTAAATGCATTTGGCAAATTTTTTATTCCCTTTTTCCAAACACTTGGAAAATAAAGTATATTCCTTTTTCATCGAGATACATTTTAATTCTCTTTCTGTAAATACACTTGGCAAATTTTGTCCCTATATTAAATGCATTTGGCAAATTTTTTATTCCCTTTTTCCAAACACTTGGAAAATAAAGTATATTCCTTTTTCATCGAGATACATTTTAATTCTCTTTCTGTAAATACACTTGGCAAATTTTGTCCCTATATTAAATGCATTTGGCAAATTTTTTATTCCCTTTTTCCAAACACTTGGAAAATAAAGTATATTCCTTTTTCATCGAGATACATTTTAATTCTCTTTCTGTAAATACACTTGGCAAATTTTGTCCCTATATTAAATGCATTTGGCAAATTTTTTATTCCCTTTTTCCAAACACTTGGCAAATAAAGTATATTACTTTTTCATCGAGATACATTTTAATTCTCTTTTAGTAAATACACTTGGCAAATTTTGTCCCTATATTAAATGCATTTGGCAAATTTTTTATTCCCTTTTTCAAAACACTTGGAAAATAAAGTATATTCCTTTTTCATCGAGATACATTTTAATTCTCTTTCTGTAAATACACTTGGCAAATTTTGTCCCTATATTAAATGCATTTGGCAAATTTTTTATTCCCTTTTTCCAAACACTGGGAAAATAAAGTATATTACTTTTTCATCGAGATACATTTTAATTCTCTTTTAGTAAATACACTTGGCAAATTTTGTCCCTATATTAAATGCATTTGGCAAATTTTTTATTCCCTTTTTCCAAACACTTGGAAAATAAAGTACATTCCTTTTTCATCGAGATACATTTTAATTCTCTTTCTGTAAATACACTTGGCAAATTTTGTCCCTATATTAAATGCATTTGGCAAATTTTTTATTCCCTTTTTCCAAACACTTGGAAAATAAAGTATATTCCTTTTTCATCGAGATACATTTTAATTCTCTTTCTGTAAATACACTTGGCAAATTTTGTCCCTATATTAAATGCATTTGGCAAATTTTTTATTCCCTTTCTCCAAACACTTGGAAAATAAAGTATATTCCTTTTTCATCGAGATACATTTTAATTCTCTTTTAGTAAATACACTTCGTAAATTTTGTCCCTATATTAAATGCATTTGGCAAATTTTTTATTCCCTTTTTCCAAACACTTGGAAAACAAAGTATATTCCTTTTTCATCGAGATACATTTTAATTCTCTTTCTGTAAATACACTTGGCAAATTTTGTCCCTATATTAAATGCATTTGGCAAATTTTTTATTCCCTTTTTCCAAACACTTGGAAAATAAAGTATATTCCTTTTTCATCGAGATACATTTTAATTCTCTTTCTGTAAATACACTTGGCAAATTTTGTCCCTATATTAAATGCATTTGGCAAATTTTTTATTCCCTTTCTCCAAACACTTGGAAAATTAAGTATATTCCTTTTTCATCGAGATACATTTTAATTCTCTTTCTGTAAATACACTTGGCAAATTTTGTCCCTATATTAAATGCATTTGGCAAATTTTTTATTCCCTTTTTCCAAACACTTGGAAAATAAAGTATATTCCTTTTTCATCGAGATACATTTTAATTCTCTTTCTGTAAATACACTTGGCAAATTTTGTCCCTATATTAAATGCATTTGGCAAATTTTTTATTCCCTTTTTCCAAACACTTGGAAAATAAAGTATATTCCTTTTTCATCGAGATACATTTTAATTCTCTTTCTGTAAATACACTTGGCAAATTTTGTCCCTATATTAAATGCATTTGGCAAATTTTTTATTCCCTTTTTCCAAACACTTGGCAAATAAAGTATATTACTTTTTCATCGAGATACATTTTAATTCTCTTTTAGTAAATACACTTGGCAAATTTTGTCCCTATATTAAATGCATTTGGCAAATTTTTTATTCCCTTTTTCCAAACACTTGGAAAATAAAGTATATTCCTTTTTCATCGAGATACATTTTAATTCTCTTTCTGTAAATACACTTGGCAAATTTTGTCCCTATATTAAATGCATTTGGCAAATTTTTTATTCCCTTTTTCCAAACACTGGGAAAATAAAGTATATTACTTTTTCATCGAGATACATTTTAATTCTCTTTTAGTAAATACACTTGGCAAATTTTGTCCCTATATTAAATGCATTTGGCAAATTTTTTATTCCCTTTTTCCAAACACTTGGAAAATAAAGTACATTCCTTTTTCATCGAGATACATTTTAATTCTCTTTCTGTAAATACACTTGGCAAATTTTGTCCCTATATTAAATGCATTTGGCAAATTTTTTATTCCCTTTTTCCAAACACTTGGAAAATAAAGTATATTCCTTTTTCATCGAGATACATTTTAATTCTCTTTCTGTAAATACACTTGGCAAATTTTGTCCCTATATTAAATGCATTTGGAAAATTTTTTATTCCCTTTCTCCAAACACTTGGAAAATAAAGTATATTCCTTTTTCATCGAGATACATTTTAATTCTCTTTTAGTAAATACACTTCGTAAATTTTGTCCCTATATTACATGCATTTGGCAAATTTTTTATTCCCTTTTTCCAAACACTTGGAAAACAAAGTATATTCCTTTTTCATCGAGATACATTTTAATTCTCTTTCTGTAAATACACTTGGCAAATTTTGTCCCTATATTAAATGCATTTGGCAAATTTTTTATTCCCTTTTTCCAAACACTTGGAAAATAAAGTATATTCCTTTTTCATCGAGATACATTTTAATTCTCTTTCTGTAAATACACTTGGCAAATTTTGTCCCTATATTAAATGCATTTGGCAAATTTTTAATTCCCTTTCTCCAAACACTTGGAAAATTAAGTATATTCCTTTTTCATCGAGATACATTTTAATTCTCTTTCTGTAAATACACTTGGCAAATTTTGTCCCTATATTAAATGCATTTGACAAATTTTTTATTCCCTTTTTCCAAACACTTGGAAAATAAAGTATATTCCTTTTTCATCGAGATACATTTTAATTCTCTTTCTGTAAATACACTTGGCAAATTTTGTCCCTATATTAAATGCATTTGGCAAATTTTTTATTCCCTTTCTCCAAACACTTGGAAAATAAAGTATATTCCTTTTTCATCGAGATACATTTTAATTGTCTTTCTGTAAATACACTTGGCAAACTTTGTCCCTATATTAAATGCATTTGGCAAATGTTTTATTCCCTTTCTCCAAACACTTGGAAAATAAAGTATATTCCTTTTTCATCGAGATACATTTTAATTCTCTTTCTGTAAATACACTATGCAAATTTTGTCCCAATATTAAATGCATTTGGCAAATTTTTTATTCCCTTTTTCCAAACACTTGGAAAATAAAGTATATTCCTTTTTCATCGAGATACATTTTAATTCTCTTTCTGTAAATACACTTGGCAAATTTTGTCCCTATATTAAATGCATTTTGCAAATATTTTATTCCCTTTCTCCAAACACTTGGAAAATAAAGTATATTCCTTTTTCATCGAGATACATTTTAATTCTCTTTCTGTAAATACACTTGGCCAATTTTGTCCCTATATTAAATGCATTTTGCAAATTTTTTATTGACTCTTTCCGAACACTTGGAAAATAAATTATATTCCTTTTTCATCGAGATACATTTAAAGTTTTTTCTGTAAACACACTTAGCAAATTTTGTCCCTATATTAAATGCATTTTGCAAATTTTTTTTCCCTTTCTCCAAACACTTGGAAAATAAAGTGTATTCCCTTTTCATCGATATACATTTTAATTCTCTTTTATTAAATACACTTGGCAAATTTTGTCCCTATATTAAATGCATTTGGCAAATTTTTTATTCCCTTTTTCCAAACACTTGGAAAATTAAGTATATTACTTTTTCATCGAGATACATTTTAATTCTCTTTCTGTAAATACACTTGGCAAATTTTGTCCCTATATTAAATGCATTTGGCAAATTTTTTATTCCCTTTCTCCAAACACTTGGAAAATAAAGTATATTCCTTTTTCATCGAGATACATTTTAATTCTCTTTCTGTAAATACACTTGGCAAATTTTTTCCCTATATTAAATGCATTTGGCAAATTTTTTATTCCCTTTTTCCAAACACTTGGAAAATAAAGTATATTCCTTTTTCATCGAGATACATTTTAATTCTCTTTCTGTAAATACACTTGGCAAATTTTGTCCCTATATTAAATGCATTTGGCAAATTTTTTATTCCCTTTTTCCAAACACTTGGAAAATAAAGTATATTCCTTTTTCATCGAGATACATTTTAATTCTCTTTCTGTAAATACACTTGGCAAATTTTGTCCCTATATTAAATGCATTTGGCAAATTTTTTATTCCCTTTCTCCAAACACTTGGAAAATAAAGTATATTCCTTTTTCATCGAGATACATTTTAATTCTCTTTCTGTAAATACACTTGACAAATTTTGTCCCTATATTAAATGCATTTGGCAAATTTTTTATTCCCTTTTTCCAAACACTTGGAAAATAAAGTATATTCCTTTTTCATCGAGATACATTTTAATTCTCTTTCTGTAAATACACTTGGCAAATTTTGTCCCTATATTAAATGCATTTGGCAAATTTTTTATTCCCTTTTTCCAAACACTTGGAAAATAAAGTATATTCCTTTTTCATCGAGATACATTTTAATTCTCTTTCTGTAAATACACTTGGCAAATTTTGTCCCTATATTAAATGCATTTGGCAAATTTTTTATTCCCTTTTTCCAAACACTTGGAAAATAAAGTATATTCCTTTTTCATCGAGATACATTTTAATTCTCTTTCTGTAAATACACTTGGCAAATTTTGTCCCTATATTAAATGCATTTGGCAAATTTTTTATTCCCTTTTTCCAAACACTTGGAAAAAAAAGTATATTCCTTTTTCATCGAGATACATTTTAATTCTCTTTCTGTAAATACACTTGGCAAATTTTGTCCCTATATTAAATGCATTTGGCAAATTTTTTATTCCCTTTCTCCAAACACTTGGAAAATAAAGTATATTCCTTTTTCATCGAGATACATTTTAATTCTCTTTCTGTAAATACACTTGACAAATTTTGTCCCTATATTAAATGCATTTGGCAAATTTTTTATTCCCTTTCTCCAAACACTTGGAAAATAAAGTATATTCCTTTTTCATCGAGATACATTTTAATTCTCTTTCTGTAAATACACTTGGCAAATTTTGTCCCTATATTAAATGCATTTGGCAAATTTTTTATTCCCTTTTTCCAAACACTTGGAAAATAAAGTATATTCCTTTTTCATCGAGATACATTTTAATTCTCTTTCTGTAAATACACTTGGCAAATTTTGTCCCTATATTAAATGCATTTGGCAAATTTTTTATTCCCTTTTTCCAAACACTTGGAAAATAAAGTATATTCCTTTTTCATCAAGATACATTTTAATTCTCTTTCTGTAAATACACTTGGCAAATTTTGTCCCTATATTAAATGCATTTGGCAAATTTTTTATTCCCTTTTTCCAAACACTTGGAAAATAAAGTATATTCCTTTTTCATCGAGATACATTTTAATTCTCTTTCTGTAAATACACTTGGCAAATTTTGTCCCTATATTAAATGCATTTGGCAAATTTTTTATTCCCTTTTTCCAAACACTTGGAAAATAAAGTATATTCCTTTTTCATCGAGATACATTTTAATTCTCTTTCTGTAAATACACTTGGCAAATTTTGTCCCTATATTAAATGCATTTGGCAAATTTTTTATTCCCTTTTTCCAAACACTTGGAAAATAAAGTATATTCCTTTTTCATCGAGATACATTTTAATTCTCTTTCTGTAAATACACTTGGCAAATTTTGTCCCTATATTAAATGCATTTGGCAAATTTTTTATTCCCTTTTTCCAAACACTTGGAAAATAAAGTATATTCCTTTTTCATCGAGATACATTTTAATTCTCTTTCTGTAAATACACTTGGCAAATTTTGTCCCTATATTAAATGCATTTGGCAAATTTTTTATTCCCTTTTTCCAAACACTTGGAAAATAAAGTATATTCCTTTTTCATCGAGATACATTTTAATTCTCTTTCTGTAAATACACTTGGCAAATTTTGTCCCTATATTAAATGCATTTGGCAAATTTTTTATTCCCTTTTTCCAAACACTTGGAAAATAAAGTATATTCCTTTTTCATCGAGATACATTTTAATTCTCTTTCTGTAAATACACTTGGCAAATTTTGTCCCTATATTAAATGCATTTGGCAAATTTTTTATTCCCTTTCTCCAAACACTTGGAAAATAAAGTATATTCCTTTTTCATCGAGATACATTTTAATTCTCTTTCTGTAAATACACTTGACAAATTTTGTCCCTATATTAAATGCATTTGGCAAATTTTTTATTCCCTTTCTCCAAACACTTGGAAAATAAAGTATATTCCTTTTTCATCGAGATACATTTTAATTCTCTTTCTGTAAATACACTTGGCAAATTTTGTCCCTATATTAAATGCATTTGGCAAATTTTTTATTCCCTTTTTCCAAACACTTGGAAAATAAAGTATATTCCTTTTTCATCGAGATACATTTTAATTCTCTTTCTGTAAATACACTTGGCAAATTTTGTCCCTATATTAAATGCATTTGGCAAATTTTTTATTCCCTTTTTCCAAACACTTGGAAAATAAAGTATATTCCTTTTTCATCGAGATACATTTTAATTCTCTTTCTGTAAATACACTTGGCAAATTTTGTCCCTATATTAAATGCATTTGGCAAATTTTTTATTCCCTTTTTCCAAACACTTGGAAAATAAAGTATATTCCTTTTTCATCGAGATACATTTTAATTCTCTTTCTGTAAATACACTTGGCAAATTTTGTCCCTATATTAAATGCATTTGGCAAATTTTTTATTCCCTTTTTCCAAACACTTGGAAAATAAAGTATATTCCTTTTTCATCGAGATACATTTTAATTCTCTTTCTGTAAATACACTTGGCAAATTTTGTCCCTATATTAAATGCATTTGGCAAATTTTTTATTCCCTTTCTCCAAACACTTGGAAAATAAAGTATATTACTTTTTCATCGAGATACATTTTAATTCTCTTTCTGTAAATACACTTGGCAAATTTTGTCCCTATATTAAATGCATTTGGCAAATTTTTTATTCCCTTTTTCCAAACACTTGGCAAATAAAGTATATTACTTTTTCATCGAGATACATTTTAATTCTCTTTTAGTAAATACACTTGGCAAATTTTGTCCCTATATTAAATGCATTTGGCAAATTTTTTATTCCCTTTTTCAAAACACTTGGAAAATAAAGTATATTCCTTTTTGATCGAGATACATTTTAATTCTCTTTCTGTAAATACACTTGGCAAATTTTGTCCCTATATTAAATGCATTTGGCAAATTTTTTATTCCCTTTTTCCAAACACTGGGAAAATAAAGTATATTACTTTTTCATCGAGATACATTTTAATTCTCTTTTAGTAAATACACTTGGCAAATTTTGTCCCTATATTAAATGCATTTGGCAAATTTTTTATTCCCTTTTTCCAAACACTTGGAAAATAAAGTACATTCCTTTTTCATCGAGATACATTTTAATTCTCTTTCTGTAAATACACTTGGCAAATTTTGTCCCTATATTAAATGCATTTGGCAAATTTTTTATTCCCTTTTTCCAAACACTTGGAAAATAAAGTATATTCCTTTTTCATCGAGATACATTTTAATTCTCTTTCTGTAAATACACTTGGCAAATTTTGTCCCTATATTAAATGCATTTGGAAAATTTTTTATTCCCTTTCTCCAAACACTTGGAAAATAAAGTATATTCCTTTTTCATCGAGATACATTTTATTCTCTTTTAGTAAATACACTTCGTAAATTTTGTCCCTATATTACATGCATTTGGCAAATTTTTTATTCCCTTTTTCCAAACACTTGGAAAACAAAGTATATTCCTTTTTCATCGAGATACATTTTAATTCTCTTTCTGTAAATACACTTGGCAAATTTTGTCCCTATATTAAATGCATTTGGCAAATTTTTTATTCCCTTTTTCCAAACACTTGGAAAATAAAGTATATTCCTTTTTCATCGAGATACATTTTAATTCTCTTTCTGTAAATACACTTGGCAAATTTTGTCCCTATATTAAATGCATTTGGCAAATTTTTTATTCCCTTTCTCCAAACACTTGGAAAATTAAGTATATTCCTTTTTCATCGAGATACATTTTAATTCTCTTTCTGTAAATACACTTGGCAAATTTTGTCCCTATATTAAATGCATTTGGCAAATTTTTTATTCCCTTTTTCCAAACACTTGGCAAATAAAGTATATTACTTTTTCATCGAGATACATTTTAATTCTCTTTTAGTAAATACACTTGGCAAATTTTGTCCCTATATTAAATGCATTTGGCAAATTTTTTATTCCCTTTTTCCAAACACTTGGAAAATAAAGTATATTCCTTTTTCATCGAGATACATTTTAATTCTCTTTCTGTAAATACACTTGGCAAATTTTGTCCCTATATTAAATGCATTTGGCAAATTTTTTATTCCCTTTTTCCAAACACTTGGAAAATAAAGTATATTCCTTTTTCATCGAGATACATTTTAATTCTCTTTCTGTAAATACACTTGGCAAATTTTGTCCCTATATTAAATGCATTTGGCAAATTTTTTATTCCCTTTTTCCAAACACTTGGCAAATAAAGTATATTACTTTTTCATCGAGATACATTTTAATTCTCTTTTAGTAAATACACTTGGCAAATTTTGTCCCTATATTAAATGCATTTGGCAAATTTTTTATTCCCTTTTTCAAAACACTTGGAAAATAAAGTATATTCCTTTTTCATCGAGATACATTTTAATTCTCTTTCTGTAAATACACTTGGCAAATTTTGTCCCTATATTAAATGCATTTGGCAAATTTTTTATTCCCTTTTTCCAAACACTGGGAAAATAAAGTATATTACTTTTTCATCGAGATACATTTTAATTCTCTTTTAGTAAATACACTTGGCAAATTTTGTCCCTATATTAAATGCATTTGGCAAATTTTTTATTCCCTTTTTCCAAACACTTGGAAAATAAAGTACATTCCTTTTTCATCGAGATACATTTTAATTCTCTTTCTGTAAATACACTTGGCAAATTTTGTCCCTATATTAAATGCATTTGGCAAATTTTTTATTCCCTTTTTCCAAACACTTGGAAAATAAAGTATATTCCTTTTTCATCGAGATACATTTTAATTCTCTTTCTGTAAATACACTTGGCAAATTTTGTCCCTATATTAAATGCATTTGGAAAATTTTTTATTCCCTTTCTCCAAACACTTGGAAAATAAAGTATATTCCTTTTTCATCGAGATACATTTTAATTCTCTTTTAGTAAATACACTTCGTAAATTTTGTCCCTATATTACATGCATTTGGCAAATTTTTTATTCCCTTTTTCCAAACACTTGGAAAATAAAGTATATTCCTTTTTCATCGAGATACATTTTAATTCTCTTTCTGTAAATACACTTGGCAAATTTTGTCCCTATATTAAATGCATTTGGCAAATTTTTTATTCCCTTTTTCCAAACACTTGGCAAATAAAGTATATTACTTTTTCATCGAGATACATTTTAATTCTCTTTTAGTAAATACACTTGGCAAATTTTGTCCCTATATTAAATGCATTTGGCAAATTTTTTATTCCCTTTTTCAAAACACTTGGAAAATAAAGTATATTCCTTTTTCATCGAGATACATTTTAATTCTCTTTCTGTAAATACACTTGGCAAATTTTGTCCCTATATTAAATGCATTTGGCAAATTTTTTATTCCCTTTTTCCAAACACTGGGAAAATAAAGTATATTACTTTTTCATCGAGATACATTTTAATTCTCTTTTAGTAAATACACTTGGCAAATTTTGTCCCTATATTAAATGCATTTGGCAAATTTTTTATTCCCTTTTTCCAAACACTTGGAAAATAAAGTACATTCCTTTTTCATCGAGATACATTTTAATTCTCTTTCTGTAAATACACTTGGCAAATTTTGTCCCTATATTAAATGCATTTGGCAAATTTTTTATTCCCTTTTTCCAAACACTTGGAAAATAAAGTATATTCCTTTTTCATCGAGATACATTTTAATTCTCTTTCTGTAAATACACTTGGCAAATTTTGTCCCTATATTAAATGCATTTGGAAAATTTTTTATTCCCTTTTTCCAAACACTTGGAAAACAAAGTATATTCCTTTTTCATCGAGATACATTTTAATTCTCTTTCTGTAAATACACTTGGCAAATTTTGTCCCTATATTAAATGCATTTGGCAAATTTTTTATTCCCTTTTTCCAAACACTGGGAAAATAAAGTATATTCCTTTTTCATCGAGATACATTTTAATTCTCTTTCTGTAAATACACTTGGCAAATTTTGTCCCTATATTAAATGCATTTGGCAAATTTTTAATTCCCTTTCTCCAAACACTTGGAAAATTAAGTATATTCCTTTTTCATCGAGATACATTTTAATTCTCTTTCTGTAAATACACTTGGCAAATTTTGTCCCTATATTAAATGCATTTGACAAATTTTTTATTCCCTTTTTCCAAACACTTGGAAAATAAAGTATATTCCTTTTTCATCGAGATACATTTTAATTCTCTTTCTGTAAATACACTTGGCAAATTTTGTCCCTATATTAAATGCATTTGGCAAATTTTTTATTCCCTTTCTCCAAACACTTGGAAAATAAAGTATATTCCTTTTTCATCGAGATACATTTTAATTGTCTTTCTGTAAATACACTTGGCAAATTTTGTCCCTATATTAAATGCATTTGGCAAATGTTTTATTCCCTTTCTCCAAACACTTGGAAAATAAAGTATATTCCTTTTTCATCGAGATACATTTTAATTCTCTTTCTGTAAATACACTATGCAAATTTTGTCCCAATATTAAATGCATTTGGCAAATTTTTTATTCCCTTTTTCCAAACACTTGGAAAATAAAGTATATTCCTTTTTCATCGAGATACATTTTAATTCTCTTTCTGTAAATACACTTGGCAAATTTTGTCCCTATATTAAATGCATTTTGCAAATATTTTATTCCCTTTCTCCAAACACTTGGAAAATAAAGTATATTCCTTTTTCATCGAGATACATTTTAATTCTCTTTCTGTAAATACACTTGGCCAATTTTGTCCCTATATTAAATGCATTTGGCAAATTTTTTATTGACTCTTTCCGAACACTTGGAAAATAAATTATATTCCTTTTTCATCGAGATACATTTTAAGTTTTTTCTGTAAACACACTTAGCAAATTTTGTCCCTATATTAAATGCATTTTGCAAATTTTTTTTCCCTTTCTCCAAACACTTGGAAAATAAAGTGTATTCCCTTTTCATCGATATACATTTTAATTCTCTTTTATTAAATACACTTGGCAAATTTTGTCCCTATATTAAATGCATTTGGCAAATTTTTTATTCCCTTTTTCCAAACACTTGGAAAATAAAGTATATTACTTTTTCATCGAGATACATTTTAATTCTCTTTCTGTAAATACACTTGGCAAATTTTGTCCCTATATTAAATGCATTTGGCAAATTTTTTATTCCCTTTCTCCAAACACTTGGAAAATAAAGTATATTCCTTTTTCATCGAGATACATTTTAATTCTCTTTCTGTAAATACACTTGGCAAATTTTGTCCCTATATTAAATGCATTTGGCAAATTTTTTATTCCCTTTTTCCAAACACTTGGAAAATAAAGTATATTCCTTTTTCATCGAGATACATTTTAATTCTCTTTCTGTAAATACACTTGGCAAATTTTGTCCCTATATTAAATGCATTTGGCAAATTTTTTATTCCCTTTTTCCAAACACTTGGAAAATAAAGTATATTCCTTTTTCATCGAGATACATTTTAATTCTCTTTCTGTAAATACACTTGGCAAATTTTGTCCCTATATTAAATGCATTTGGCAAATTTTTTATTCCCTTTCTCCAAACACTTGGAAAATAAAGTATATTCCTTTTTCATCGAGATACATTTTAATTCTCTTTCTGTAAATACACTTGACAAATTTTGTCCCTATATTAAATGCATTTGGCAAATTTTTTATTCCCTTTTTCCAAACACTTGGAAAATAAAGTATATTCCTTTTTCATCGAGATACATTTTAATTCTCTTTCTGTAAATACACTTGGCAAATTTTGTCCCTATATTAAATGCATTTGGCAAATTTTTTATTCCCTTTTTCCAAACACTTGGAAAATAAAGTATATTCCTTTTTCATCGAGATACATTTTAATTCTCTTTCTGTAAATACACTTGGCAAATTTTGTCCCTATATTAAATGCATTTGGCAAATTTTTTATTCCCTTTTTCCAAACACTTGGAAAATAAAGTATATTCCTTTTTCATCGAGATACATTTTAATTCTCTTTCTGTAAATACACTTGGCAAATTTTGTCCCTATATTAAATGCATTTGGCAAATTTTTTATTCCCTTTTTCCAAACACTTGGAAAATAAAGTATATTCCTTTTTCATCGAGATACATTTTAATTCTCTTTCTGTAGATACACTTGGCAAATTTTGTCCCTATATTAAATGCATTTGGCAAATTTTTTATTCCCTTTCTCCAAACACTTGGAAAATAAAGTATATTCCTTTTTCATCGAGATACATTTTAATTCTCTTTCTGTAAATACACTTGACAAATTTTGTCCCTATATTAAATGCATTTGGCAAATTTTTTATTCCCTTTCTCCAAACACTTGGAAAATAAAGTATATTCCTTTTTCATCGAGATACATTTTAATTCTCTTTCTGTAAATACACTTGGCAAATTTTGTCCCTATATTAAATGCATTTGGCAAATTTTTTATTCCCTTTTTCCAAACACTTGGAAAATAAAGTATATTCCTTTTTCATCGAGATACATTTTAATTCTCTTTCTGTAAATACACTTGGCAAATTTTGTCCCTATATTAAATGCATTTGGCAAATTTTTTATTCCCTTTTTCCAAACACTTGGAAAATAAAGTATATTACTTTTTCATCGAGATACATTTTAATTCTCTTTCTGTAAATACACTTGGCAAATTTTGTCCCTATATTAAATGCATTTGGCAAATTTTTTATTCCCTTTCTCCAAACACTTGGAAAATAAAGTATATTCCTTTTTCATCGAGATACATTTTAATTCTCTTTCTGTAAATACACTTGGCAAATTTTGTCCCTATATTAAATGCATTTGGCAAATTTTTTATTCCCTTTTTCCAAACACTTGGAAAATAAAGTATATTCCTTTTTCATCGAGATACATTTTAATTCTCTTTCTGTAAATACACTTGGCAAATTTTGTCCCTATATTAAATGCATTTGGCAAATTTTTTATTCCCTTTTTCCAAACACTTGGAAAATAAAGTATATTCCTTTTTCATCGAGATACATTTTAATTCTCTTTCTGTAAATACACTTGGCAAATTTTGTCCCTATATTAAATGCATTTGGCAAATTTTTTATTCCCTTTTTCCAAACACTTGGAAAATAAAGTATATTACTTTTTCATCGAGATACATTTTAATTCTCTTTCTGTAAATACACTTGGCAAATTTTGTCCCTATATTAAATGCATTTGGCAAATTTTTTATTCCCTTTCTCCAAACACTTGGAAAATAAAGTATATTCCTTTTTCATCGAGATACATTTTAATTCTCTTTCTGTAAATACACTTGGCAAATTTTGTCCCTATATTAAATGCATTTGGCAAATTTTTTATTCCCTTTTTCCAAACACTTGGAAAATAAAGTATATTCCTTTTTCATCGAGATACATTTTAATTCTCTTTCTGTAAATACACTTGGCAAATTTTGTCCCTATATTAAATGCATTTGGCAAATTTTTTATTCCCTTTTTCCAAACACTTGGAAAATAAAGTATATTACTTTTTCATCGAGATACATTTTAATTCTCTTTCTGTAAATACACTTGGCAAATTTTGTCCCTATATTAAATGCATTTGGCAAATTTTTTATTCCCTTTCTCCAAACACTTGGAAAATAAAGTATATTCCTTTTTCATCGAGATACATTTTAATTCTCTTTCTGTAAATACACTTGGCAAATTTTGTCCCTATATTAAATGCATTTGGCAAATTTTTTATTCCCTTTTTCCAAACACTTGGAAAATAAAGTATATTCCTTTTTCATCGAGATACATTTTAATTCTCTTTCTGTAAATACACTTGGCAAATTTTGTCCCTATATTAAATGCATTTGGCAAATTTTTTATTCCCTTTTTCCAAACACTTGGAAAATAAAGTATATTCCTTTTTCATCGAGATACATTTTAATTCTCTTTCTGTAAATACACTTGGCAAATTTTGTCCCTATATTAAATGCATTTGGCAAATTTTTTATTCCCTTTTTCCAAACACTTGGAAAATAAAGTATATTCCTTTTTCATCGAGATACATTTTAATTCTCTTTCTGTAAATACACTTGGCAAATTTTGTCCCTATATTAAATGCATTTGGCAAATTTTTTATTCCCTTTTTCCAAACACTTGGAAAATAAAGTATATTCCTTTTTCATCGAGATACATTTTAATTCTCTTTCTGTAAATACACTTGGCAAATTTTGTCCCTATATTAAATGCATTTGGCAAATTTTTTATTCCCTTTTTCCAAACACTTGGAAAATAAAGTATATTCCTTTTTCATCGAGATACATTTTAATTCTCTTTCTGTAAATACACTTGGCAAATTTTGTCCCTATATTAAATGCATTTGGCAAATTTTTTATTCCCTTTTTCCAAACACTTGGAAAATAAAGTATATTCCTTTTTCATCGAGATACATTTTAATTCTCTTTCTGTAAATACACTTGGCAAATTTTGTCCCTATATTAAATGCATTTGGCAAATTTTTTATTCCCTTTTTCCAAACACTTGGAAAATAAAGTATATTACTTTTTCATCGAGATACATTTTAATTCTCTTTCTGTAAATACACTTGGCAAATTTTGTCCCTATATTAAATGCATTTGGCAAATTTTTTATTCCCTTTCTCCAAACACTTGGAAAATAAAGTATATTCCTTTTTCATCGAGATACATTTTAATTCTCTTTCTGTAAATACACTTGGCAAATTTTGTCCCTATATTAAATGCATTTGGCAAATTTTTTATTCCCTTTTTCCAAACACTTGGAAAATAAAGTATATTCCTTTTTCATCGAGATACATTTTAATTCTCTTTCTGTAAATACACTTGGCAAATTTTGTCCCTATATTAAATGCATTTGGCAAATTTTTTATTCCCTTTTTCCAAACACTTGGAAAATAAAGTATATTCCTTTTTCATCGAGATACATTTTAATTCTCTTTCTGTAAATACACTTGGCAAATTTTGTCCCTATATTAAATGCATTTGGCAAATTTTTTATTCCCTTTTTCCAAACACTTGGAAAATAAAGTATATTACTTTTTCATCGAGATACATTTTAATTCTCTTTTAGTAAATACACTTCGTAAATTTTGTCCCTATATTACATGCATTTTGTAAATTTTTTATTCCCTTTTTCCAAACACTTGGAAAACAAAGTATATTCCTTTTTCATCGAGATACATTTTAATTCTCTTTCTGTAAATACACTTGGCAAATTTTGTCCCTATATTAAATGCATTTGGCAAATTTTTTATTCCCTTTCTCCAAACACTTGGAAAATAAAGTATATTCCTTTTTCATCGAGATACATTTTAATTGTCTTTCTGTAAATACACTTGGCAAATTTTGTCCCTATATTAAATGCATTTGGCAAATTTTTTATTCCCTTTTTCCAAACACTTGGAAAATAAAGTATATTCCTTTTTCATCGAGATACATTTTAATTCTCTTTCTGTAAATACACTTGGCAAATTTTGTCCCTATATTAAATGCATTTGGCAAATTTTTTATTCCCATTTTTCCAAACACTTGGAAAATAAAGTATATTCCTTTTTCATCGAGATACATTTTAATTCTCTTTCTGTAAATACACTTGGCAAATTTTGTCCCTATATTAAATGCATTTGGCAAATTTTTTATTCCCTTTTTCCAAACACTTGGAAAATAAAGTATATTCCTTTTTCATCGAGATACATTTTAATTCTCTTTCTGTAAATACACTTGGCAAATTTTGTCCCTATATTAAATGCATTTGGCAAATTTTTTATTCCCTTTTTCCAAACACTTGGAAAATAAAGTATATTACTTTTTCATCGAGATACATTTTAATTCTCTTTCTGTAAATACACTTGGCAAATTTTGTCCCTATATTAAATGCATTTGGCAAATTTTTTATTCCCTTTCTCCAAACACTTGGAAAATAAAGTATATTCCTTTTTCATCGAGATACATTTTAATTCTCTTTCTGTAAATACACTTGGTAAATTTTGTCCCTATATTAAATGCATTTGGCAAATTTTTTATTCCCTTTTTCCAAACACTTGGAAAATAAAGTATATTCCTTTTTAATCGAGATACATTTTAATTCTCTTTCTGTAAATACACTTGGCAAATTTTGTCCCTATATTAAATGCATTTGGCAAATTTTTTATTCCCTTTTTCCAAACACTTGGAAAATAAAGTATATCCATTTTTCATCGAGATACATTTTAATTCTCTTTCTGTAAATACACTTGGCAAATTTTGTCCCTATATTAAATGCATTTGGCAAATTTTTTATTCCCTTTTTCCAAACACTTGGAAAATAAAGTATATTACTTTTTCATCGAGATACATTTTAATTCTCTTTCTGTAAATACACTTGGCAAATTTTGTCCCTATATTAAATGCATTTGGCAAATTTTTTATTCCCTTTCTCCAAACATTTGGAAAATAAAGTATATTCCTTTTTCATCGAGATACATTTTAATTCTCTTTCTGTAAATACACTTGGCAAATTTTGTCCCTATATTAAATGCATTTGGCAAATTTTTTATTCCCTTTTTCCAAACACTTGGAAAATAAAGTATATTCCTTTTTCATCGAGATACATTTTAATTCTCTTTCTGTAAATACACTTGGCAAATTTTGTCCCTATATTAAATGCATTTGGCAAATTTTTTATTCCCTTTTTCCAAACACTTGGAAAATAAAGTATATTCCTTTTTCATCGAGATACATTTTAATTCTCTTTCTGTAAATACACTTGGCAAATTTTGTCCCTATATTAAATGCATTTGGCAAATTTTTTATTCCCTTTTTCCAAACACTTGGAAAATAAAGTATATTCCTTTTTCATCGAGATACATTTTAATTCTCTTTCTGTAAATACACTTGGCAAATTTTGTCCCTATATTAAATGCATTTGGCAAATTTTTTATTCCCTTTTTCCAAACACTTGGAAAATAAAGTATATTCCTTTTTCATCGAGATACATTTTAATTCTCTTTCTGTAAATACACTTGGCAAATTTTGTCCCTATATTAAATGCATTTGGCAAATTTTTTATTCCCTTTTTCCAAACACTTGGAAAATAAAGTATATTCCTTTTTCATCGAGATACATTTTAATTCTCTTTCTGTAAATACACTTGGCAAATTTTGTCCCTATATTAAATGCATTTGGCAAATTTTTTATTCCCTTTTTCCAAACACTTGGAAAATAAAGTATATTCCTTTTTCATCGAGATACATTTTAATTCTCTTTCTGTAAATACACTTGGCAAATTTTGTCCCTATATTAAATGCATTTGGCAAATTTTTTATTCCCTTTTTCCAAACACTTGGAAAATAAAGTATATTCCTTTTTCATCGAGATACATTTTAATTCTCTTTCTGTAAATACACTTGGCAAATTTTGTCCCTATATTAAATGCATTTGGCAAATTTTTTATTCCCTTTCTCCAAACACTTGGAAAATAAAGTATATTCCTTTTTCATCGAGATACATTTTAATTCTCTTTCTGTAAATACACTTGGCAAATTTTGTCCCTATATTTAAATGCATTTGGCAAATTTTTTATTCCCTTTTTCCAAACACTTGGAAAATAAAGTATATTCCTTTTTCATCGAGATACATTTTAATTCTCTTTCTGTAAATACACTTGGCAAATTTTGTCCCTATATTAAATGCATTTGGCAAATTTTTTATTCCCTTTTTCCAAACACTTGGAAAATAAAGTATATTCCTTTTTCAATCGAGATACATTTTAATTCTCTTTCTGTAAATACACTTGGCAAATTTTGTCCCTATATTAAATGCATTTGGCAAATTTTTTATTCCCTTTCTCCAAACACTTGGAAAATAAAGTATATTCCTTTTTCATCGAGATACATTTTAATTCTCTTTCTGTAAATACACTTGGCAAATTTTGTCCCTATATTAAATGCATTTGGCAAATTTTTTATTCCCTTTTTCCAAACACTTGGAAAATAAAGTATATTCCTTTTTCATCGAGATACATTTTAATTCTCTTTCTGTAAATACACTTGGCAAATTTTGTCCCTATATTAAATGCATTTGGCAAATTTTTTATTCCCTTTTTCCAAACACTTGGAAAATAAAGTATATTCCTTTTTCATCGAGATACATTTTAATTCCTCTTTCTGTAAATACACTTGGCAAATTTTGTCCCTATATTAAATGCATTTGGCAAATTTTTTATTCCCTTTTTCCAAACACTTGGAAAATAAAGTATATTACTTTTTCATCGAGATACATTTTAATTCTCTTTCTGTAAATACACTTGGCAAATTTTGTCCCTATATTAAATGCATTTGGCAAATTTTTTATTCCCTTTCTCCAAAACACTTGGAAAATAAAGTATATTCCTTTTTCATCGAGATACATTGTAATTCTCTTTCTGTAAATACACTTGGCAAATTTTGTCCCTATATTAAATGCATTTGGCAAATTTTTTATTCCCTTTTTCCAAACACTTGGAAAATAAAGTATATTCCTTTTTAATCGAGATACATTTTAATTCTCTTTCTGTAAATACATTAATCTTGGCAAATTTTGTCCCTATATTAAATGCATTTGGCAAATTTTTTATTCCCTTTTTCCAAACACTTGGAAAATAAAGTATATTCCTTTTTCATCGAGATACATTTTAATTCTCTTTCTGTAAATACACTTGGCAAATTTTGTCCCTATATTAAATGCATTTGGCAAATTTTTTATTCCCTTTTTCCAAACACTTGGAAAATAAAGTATATTCCTTTTTCATCGAGATACATTTTAATTCTCTTTCTGTAAATACACTTGGCAAATTTTGTCCCTATATTAAATGCATTTGGCAAATATTTTATTCCCTTTTTCCAAACACTTGGAAAATAAAGTATATTCCTTTTTCATCGAGATACATTTTAATTCTCTTTCTGTAAATACACTTGGCAAATTTTGTCCCTATATTAAATGCATTTGGCAAATTTTTTATTCCCTTTTTCCAAACACTTGGAAAATAAAGTATATTCCTTTTTCATCGAGATACATTTTAATTCTCTTTCTGTAAATACACTTGGCAAATTTTGTCCCTATATTAAATGCATTTGGCAAATTTTTTATTCCCTTTTTCCAAACACTTGGAAAATAAAGTATATTCCTTTTTCATCGAGATACATTTTAATTCTCTTTCTGTAAATACACTTGGCAAATTTTGTCCCTATATTAAATGCATTTGGCAAATTTTTTATTCCCTTTCTCCAAACACTTGGAAAATAAAGTATATTCCTTTTTCATCGAGATACATTTTAATTCTCTTTCTGTAAATACACTTGGCAAATTTTGTCCCTATATTAAATGCATTTGGCAAATTTTTTATTCCCTTTTTCCAAACACTTGGAAAATAAAGTATATTCCTTTTTCATCGAGATACATTTTAATTCTCTTTCTGTAAATACACTTGGCAAATTTTGTCCCTATATTAAATGCATTTGGCAAATTTTTTATTCCCTTTTTCCAAACACTTGGAAAATAAAGTATATTCCTTTTTCATCGAGATACATTTTAATTCTCTTTCTGTAAATACACTTGGCAAATTTTGTCCCTATATTAAATGCATTTGGCAAATTTTTTATTCCCTTTTTCCAAACACTTGGAAAATAAAGTATATTACTTTTTCATCGAGATACATTTTAATTCTCTTTCTGTAAATACACTTGGCAAATTTTGTCCCTATATTAAATGCATTTGGCAAATTTTTTATTCCCTTTCTCCAAACACTTGGAAAATAAAGTATATTCCTTTTTCATCGAGATACATTTTAATTCTCTTTCTGTAAATACACTTGGCAAATTTTGTCCCTATATTAAATGCATTTGGCAAATTTTTTATTCCCTTTTTCCAAACACTTGGAAAATAAAGTATATTCCTTTTTCATCGAGATACATTTTAATTCTCTTTCTGTAAATACACTTGGCAAATTTTGTCCCTATATTAAATGCATTTGGCAAATTTTTTATTCCCTTTCTCCAAACACTTGGAAAATAAAGTATATTACTTTTTCATCGAGATACATTTTAATTCTCTTTCTGTAAATACACTTGGCAAATTTTGTCCCTATATTAAATGCATTTGGCAAATTTTTTATTCCCTTTTTCCAAACACTTGGAAAATAAAGTATATTCCTTTTTCATCGAGATACATTTTAATTCTCTTTCTGTAAATACACTTGGCAAATTTTGTCCCTATATTAAATGCATTTGGCAAATTTTTTATTCCCTTTTTCCAAACACTTGGAAAATAAAGTATATTCCTTTTTCATCGAGATACATTTTAATTCTCTTTCTGTAAATACACTTGGCAAATTTTGTCCCTATATTAAATGCATTTGGCAAATTTTTTATTCCCTTTTTCCAAACACTTGGAAAATAAAGTATATTCCTTTTTCATCGAGATACATTTTAATTCTCTTTCTGTAAATACACTTGGCAAATTTTGTCCCTATATTAAATGCATTTGGCAAATTTTTTATTCCCTTTCTCCAAACACTTGGAAAATAAAGTATATTCCTTTTTCATCGAGATACATTTTAATTCTCTTTCTGTAAATACACTTGGCAAATTTTTTCCCTATATTAAATGCATTTGGCAAATTTTTTATTCCCTTTTTCCAAACACTTGGAAAATAAAGTATATTCCTTTTTCATCGAGATACATTTTAATTCTCTTTCTGTAAATACACTTGGCAAATTTTGTCCCTATATTAAATGCATTTGGCAAATTTTTTATTCCCTTTTTCCAAACACTTGGAAAATAAAGTATATTCCTTTTTCATCGAGATACATTTTAATTCTCTTTCTGTAAATACACTTGGCAAATTTTGTCCCTATATTAAATGCATTTGGCAAATTTTTTATTCCCTTTTTCCAAACACTTGGAAAATAAAGTATATTCCTTTTTCATCGAGATACATTTTAATTCTCTTTCTGTAAATACACTTGGCAAATTTTGTCCCTATATTAAATGCATTTGGCAAATTTTTTATTCCCTTTCTCCAAACACTTGGAAAATAAAGTATATTCCTTTTTCATCGAGATACATTTTAATTCTCTTTCTGTAAATACACTTGGCAAATTTTGTCCCTATATTAAATGCATTTGGCAAATTTTTTATTCCCTTTTTCCAAACACTTGGAAAATAAAGTATATTACTTTTTCATCGAGATACATTTTAATTCTCTTTTAGTAAATACACTTCGTAAATTTTGTCCCTATATTAAATGCATTTTGTAAATTTTTTATTCCCTTTCTCCAAACACTTGGAAAATAAAGTACATTCCTTTTTCATCGAGATACATTTTAATTCTCTCTCTGTAAATACACTTGGAAAATTTTGTCCCTATATTAAATGCATTTGGCAAATTTTTTATTTCCTTTTTCCAAACACTTGGAAAATAAAGTATATTCCTTTTTCATCGAGATACATTTTAATTCTCTTTCTGTAAATACACTTGGCAAATTTTGTCCCTATATTAAATGCATTTGGCAAATTTTTTATTCCCTTTTTCCAAACACTTGGAAAATAAAGTATATTACTTTTTCATCGAGATACATTTTAATTCTCTTTTAGTAAATACACTTCGTAAATTTTGTCCCTATATTAAATGCATTTTGTAAATTTTTTATTCCCTTTTTCCAAACACTTGGAAAATAAAGTACATTCCTTTTTCATCGAGATACATTTTAATTCTCTCTCTGTAAATACACTTGGAAAATTTTGTCCCTATATTAAATGCATTTGGCAAATTTTTTATTTCCTTTTTCCAAACACTTGGAAAATAAAGTATATTCCTTTTTCATCGAGATACATTTTAATTCTCTTTCTGTAAATACACTTGGCCAATTTTGTCCCTATATTAAATGCATTTTGCAAATTTTTTATTGACTCTTTCCGAACACTTGGAAAATAAATTATATTCCTTTTTCATCGAGATACATTTTAAGTTTTTTCTGCAAACACACTTAGCAAATTTTGTCCCTTTATTAAATGCATTTTGCAAATTGTTTTTCCCTTTCTCCAAACACTTGGAAAATAAAGTGTATTCCCTTTTCATCGATATACATTTTAATTCTCTTTTATTAAATACACTTGGCAAATTTTGTCCCTATATTAAATGCATTTGGCAAATTTTTTATTCCCTTTTTCCAAACACTTGGAAAATAAAGTATATTACTTTTTCAACGAGATACATTTTAATTCTCTTTCTGTAAATACACTTGGCAAATTTTGTCCCTATATTAAATGCATTTGGTAAATTTTTTATTCCCTTTCTCCAAACACTTGGAAAATAAAGTATATTCCTTTTTCATCGAGATACATTTTAATTCTCTTTCTGTAAATACACTTGGCAAATTTTGTCCCTATATTAAATGCATTTGGCAAATTTTTTATTCCCTTTTTCCAAACACTTGGAAAATAAAGTATATTCCTTTTTCATCGAGATACATTTTAATTCTCTTTCTGTAAATACACTTGGCAAATTTTGTCCCTATATTAAATGCATTTGGCAAATTTTTTATTCCCTTTTTCCAAACACTTGGAAAATAAAGTATATTCCTTTTTCATCGAGATACATTTTAATTCTCTTTCTGTAAATACACTTGGCAAATTTTGTCCCTATATTAAATGCATTTGGCAAATTTTTTATTCCCTTTTTCCAAACACTTGGAAAATAAAGTATATTCCTTTTTCATCGAGATACATTTTAATTCTCTTTCTGTAAATACACTTGGCAAATTTTGTCCCTATATTAAATGCATTTGGCAAATTTTTTATTCCCTTTCTCCAAACACTTGGAAAATAAAGTATATTCCTTTTTCATCGAGATACATTTTAAGTCTCTTTCTGTAAATACACTTGGCAAATTTTGTCCCTATATTAAATGACTTTTGGCAAATTTTTTATTCCCTTTTTCCAAACACTTGGAAAATAAAGTATATTCCTTTTTCATCGAGATACATTTTAATTCTCTTTCTGTAAATACACTTGGCAAATTTTGTCCCTATATTAAATGCATTTGGCAAATTTTTTATTCCCTTTTTCCAAACACTTGGAAAATAAAGTATATTCCTTTTTCATCGAGATACATTTTAATTCTCTTTCTGTAAATACACTTGGCAAATTTTGTCCCTATATTAAATGCATTTGGCAAATTTTTTATTCCCTTTTTCCAAACACTTGGAAAATAAAGTATATTACTTTTTCATCGAGATACATTTTAATTCTCTTTCTGTAAATACACTTGGCAAATTTTGTCCCTATATTAAATGCATTTGGCAAATTTTTTATTCCCTTTCTCCAAACACTTGGAAAATAAAGTATATTCCTTTTTCATCGAGATACATTTTAATTCTCTTTCTGTAAATACACTTGGCAAATTTTGTCCCTATATTAAATGCATTTGGCAAATTTTTTATTCCCTTTTTCCAAACACTTGGAAAATAAAGTATATTCATTTTTCATCGAGATACATTTTAATTCTCTTTCTGTAAATACACTTGGCAAATTTTGTCCCTATATTAAATGCATTTGGCAAATTTTTTATTCCCTTTTTCCAAACACTTGGAAAATAAAGTATATTCCTTTTTCATCGAGATACATTTTAATTCTCTTTCTGTAAATACACTTGGCAAATTTTGTCCCTATATTAAATGCATTTGGCAAATTTTTTATTCCCTTTTTCCAAACACTTGGAAAATAAAGTATATTACTTTTTCATCGAGATACATTTTAATTCTCTTTCTGTAAATACACTTGGCAAAATTTGTCCCTATATTAAATGCATTTGGCAAATTTTTTATTCCCTTTCTCCAAACACTTGGAAAATAAAGTATATTCCTTTTTCATCGAGATACATTTTAATTCTCTTTCTGTAAATACACTTGGCAAATTTTGTCCCTATATTAAATGCATTTGGCAAATTTTTTATTCCCTTTTTCCAAACACTTGGAAAATAAAGTATATTCCTTTTTCATCGAGATACATTTTAATTCTCTTTCTGTAAATACACTTGGCAAATTTTGTCCCTATATTAAATGCATTTGGCAAATTTTTTATTCCCTTTTTCCAAACACTTGGAAAATACAGTATATTACTTTTTCATCGAGATACATTTTAATTCTCTTTCTGTAAATACACTTGGCAAATTTTGTCCCTATATTAAATGCATTTGGCAAATTTTTTATTCCCTTTCTCCAAACACTTGGAAAATAAAGTATATTCCTTTTTCATCGAGATACATTTTAATTCTCTTTCTGTAAATACACTTGGCAAATTTTGTCCCTATATTAAATGCATTTGGCAAATTTTTTATTCCCTTTCTCCAAACACTTGGAAAATAAAGTATATTCCTTTTTCATCGAGATACATTTTAATTCTCTTTCTGTAAATACACTTGGCAAATTTTGTCCCTATATTAAATGCATTTGGCAAATTTTTTATTCCCTTTTTCCAAACACTTGGAAAATAAAGTATATTCCTTTTTCATCGAGATACATTTTAATTCTCTTTCTGTAAATACACTTGGCAAATTTTGTCCCTATATTAAATGCATTTGGCAAATTTTTTATTCCCTTTTTCCAAACACTTGGAAAATAAAGTATATTACTTTTTCATCGAGATACATTTTAATTCTCTTTCTGTAAATACACTTGGCAAATTTTGTCCCTATATTAAATGCATTTGGCAAATTTTTTATTCCCTTTCTCCAAACACTTGGAAAATAAAGTATATTCCTTTTTCATCGAGATACATTTTAATTCTCTTTCTGTAAATACACTTGGCAAATTTTGTCCCTATATTAAATGCATTTGGCAAATTTTTTATTCCCTTTTTCCAAACACTTGGAAAATAAAGTATATTCCTTTTTCATCGAGATACATTTTAATTCTCTTTCTGTAAATACACTTGGCAAATTTTGTCCCTATATTAAATGCATTTGGCAAATTTTTTATTCCCTTTTTCCAAACACTTGGAAAATAAAGTATATTCCTTTTTCATCGAGATACATTTTAATTCTCTTTCTGTAAATACACTTGGCAAATTTTGTCCCTATATTAAATGCATTTGGCAAATTTTTTATTCCCTTTTTCCAAACACTTGGAAAATAAAGTATATTCCTTTTTCATCGAGATACATTTTAATTCTCTTTCTGTAAATACACTTGGCAAATTTTGTCCCTATATTAAATGCATTTGGCAAATTTTTTATTCCCTTTTTCCAAACACTTGGAAAATAAAGTATATTCCTTTTTCATCGAGATACATTTTAATTCTCTTTCTGTAAATACACTTGGCAAATTTTGTCCCTATATTAAATGCATTTGGCAAATTTTTTATTCCCTTTTTCCAAACACTTGGAAAATAAAGTATATTCCTTTTTCATCGAGATACATTTTAATTCTCTTTTAGTAAATACACTTGGCAAATTTTGTCCCTATATTAAATGCATTTGGCAAATTTTTTATTCCCTTTTTCCAAACACTTGGAAAATAAAGTATATTCCTTTTTCATCGAGATACATTTTAATTCTCTTTCTGTAAATACACTTGGCAAATTTTGTCCCTATATTAAATGCATTTGGCAAATTTTTTATTCCCTTTCTCCAAACACTTGGAAAATAAAGTATATTCCTTTTTCATCGAGATACATTTTAATTCTCTTTCTGTAAATACACTTGGCAAATTTTGTCCCTATATTAAATGCATTTGGCAAATTTTTTATTCCCTTTTTCCAAACACTTGGAAAATAAAGTATATTCCTTTTTCATCGAGATACATTTTAATTCTCTTTCTGTAAATACACTTGGCAAATTTTGTCCCTATATTAAATGCATTTGGCAAATTTTTTATTCCCTTTTTCCAAACACTTGGAAAATAAAGTATATTCCTTTTTCATCGAGATACATTTTAATTCTCTTTCTGTAAATACACTTTGCAAATTTTGTCCCTATATTAAATGCATTTGGCAAATTTTTTATTCCCTTTTTCCAAACACTTGGAAAATAAAGTATATTACTTTTTCATCGAGATACATTTTAATTCTCTTTCTGTAAATACACTTGGCAAATTTTGTCCCTATATTAAATGCATTTGGCAAATTTTTTATTCCCTTTCTCCAAACACTTGGAAAATAAAGTATATTCCTTTTTCATCGAGATACATTTTAATTCTCTTTCTGTAAATACACTTGGCAAATTTTGTCCCTATATTAAATGCATTTGGCAAATTTTTTATTCCCTTTTTCCAAACACTTGGAAAATAAAGTATATTCCTTTTTCATCGAGATACATTTTAATTCTCTTTCTGTAAATACACTTGGCAAATTTTGTCCCTATATTAAATGCATTTGGCAAATTTTTTATTCCCTTTTTCCAAACACTTGGAAAATAAAGTATATTCCTTTTTCATCGAGATACATTTTAATTCTCTTTCTGTAAATACACTTGGCAAATTTTGTCCCTATATTAAATGCATTTGGCAAATTTTTTATTCCCTTTTTCCAAACACTTGGAAAATAAAGTATATTCCTTTTTCATCGAGATACATTTTAATTCTCTTTCTGTAAATACACTTGGCAAATTTTGTCCCTATATTAAATGCATTTGGCAAATTTTTTATTCCCTTTTTCCAAACACTTGGAAAATAAAGTATATTCCTTTTTCATCGAGATACATTTTAATTCTCTTTTAGTAAATACACTTGGCAAATTTTGTCCCTATATTAAATGCATTTGGCAAATTTTTTATTCCCTTTTTCCAAACACTTGGAAAATAAAGTATATTCCTTTTTCATCGAGATACATTTTAATTCTCTTTCTGTAAATACACTTGGCAAATTTTGTCCCTATATTAAATGCATTTGGCAAATTTTTTATTCCCTTTCTCCAAACACTTGGAAAATAAAGTATATTCCTTTTTCATCGAGATACATTTTAATTCTCTTTCTGTAAATACACTTGGCAAATTTTGTCCCTATATTAAATGCATTTGGCAAATTTTTTATTCCCTTTTTCCAAACACTTGGAAAATAAAGTATATTCCTTTTTCATCGAGATACATTTTAATTCTCTTTCTGTAAATACACTTGGCAAATTTTGTCCCTATATTAAATGCATTTGGCAAATTTTTTATTCCCTTTTTCAAAACACTTGGAAAATAAAGTATATTCCTTTTTCATCGAGATACATTTTAATTCTCTTTCTGTAAATACACTTGGCAAATTTTGTCCCTATATTAAATGCATTTGGCAAATTTTTTATTCCCTTTTTCCAAACACTTGGAAAATAAAGTATATTCCTTTTTCATCGAGATACATTTTAATTCTCTTTTAGTAAATACACTTGGCAAATTTTGTCCCTATATTAAATGCATTTGGCAAATTTTTTATTCCCTTTTTCCAAACACTTGGAAAATAAAGTATATTCCTTTTTCATCGAGATACATTTTAATTCTCTTTCTGTAAATACACTTGGCAAATTTTGTCCCTATATTAAATGCATTTGGCAAATTTTTTATTCCCTTTCTCCAAACACTTGGAAAATAAAGTATATTCCTTTTTCATCGAGATACATTTTAATTCTCTTTCTGTAAATACACTTGGCAAATTTTGTCCCTATATTAAATGCATTTGGCAAATTTTTTATTCCCTTTTTCCAAACACTTGGAAAATAAAGTATATTCCTTTTTCATCGAGATACATTTTAATTCTCTTTCTGTAAATACTCTTGGCAAATTTTGTCCCTATATTAAATGCATTTGGCAAATTTTTTATTCCCTTTTTCCAAACACTTGGAAAATAAAGTATATGCCTTTTTCATCGAGATACATTTTAATTCTCTTTCTGTAAATACACTTGGCAAATTTTGTCCCTATATTAAATGCATTTGGCAAATTTTTTATTCCCTTTTTCCAAACACTTGGAAAATAAAGTATATTCCTTTTTCATCGAGATACATTTTAATTCTCTTTTAGTAAATACACTTGGCAAATTTTGTCCCTATATTAAATGCATTTGGCAAATTTTTTATTCCCTTTTTCCAAACACTTGGAAAATAAAGTATATTCCTTTTTCATCGAGATACATTTTAATTCTCTTTCTGTAAATACACTTGGCAAATTTTGTCCCTATATTAAATGCATTTGGCAAATTTTTTATTCCCTTTCTCCAAACACTTGGAAAATAAAGTATATTCCTTTTTCATCGAGATACATTTTAATTCTCTTTCTGTAAATACACTTGGCAAATTTTGTCCCTATATTAAATGCATTTGGCAAATTTTTTATTCCCTTTTTCCAAACACTTGGAAAATAAAGTATATTCCTTTTTCATCGAGATACATTTTAATTCTCTTTCTGTAAATACACTTGGCAAATTTTGTCCCTATATTAAATGCATTTGGCAAATTTTTTATTCCCTTTTTCCAAACACTTGGAAAATAAAGTATATTCCTTTTTCATCGAGATACATTTTAATTCTCTTTCTGTAAATACACTTGGCAAATTTTGTCCCTATATTAAATGCATTTGGCAAATTTTTTATTCCCTTTTTCCAAACACTTGGAAAATAAAGTATATTACTTTTTCATCGAGATACATTTTAATTCTCTTTTAGTAAATACACTTGGCAAATTTTGTCCCTATATTAAATGCATTTGGCAAATTTTTTATTCCCTTTTTCCAAACACTTGGAAAATAAAGTATATTCCTTTTTCATCGAGATACATTTTAATTCTCTTTCTGTAAATACACTTGGCAAATTTTGTCCCTATATTAAATGCATTTGGCAAATTTTTTATTCCCTTTTTCCAAACACTTGGAAAATAAAGTATATTCCTTTTTCATCGAGATACATTTTAATTCTCTTTTAGTAAATACACTTGGCAGATTTTGTCCCTATATTAAATGCATTTGGCAAATTTTTTATTCCCTTTTTCCAAACACTTGGAAAATAAAGTATATTCCTTTTTCATCGAGATACATTTTAATTCTCTTTCTGTAAATACACTTGGCAAATTTTGTCCCTATATTAAATGCATTTGGCAAATTTTTTATTCCCTTTCTCCAAACACTTGGAAAATAAAGTATATTCCTTTTTCATCGAGATACATTTTAATTCTCTTTCTGTAAATACACTTGGCAAATTTTGTCCCTATATTAAATGCATTTGGCAAATTTTTTATTCCCTTTTTCCAAACACTTGGAAAATAAAGTATATTCCTTTTTCATCGAGATACATTTTAATTCTCTTTCTGTAAATACACTTGGCAAATTTTGTCCCTATATTAAATGCATTTGGCAAATTTTTTATTCCCTTTTTCCAAACACTTGGAAAATAAAGTATATTCCTTTTTCATCGAGATACATTTTAATTCTCTTTCTGTAAATACACTTGGCAAATTTTGTCCCTATATTAAATGCATTTGGCAAATTTTTTATTCCCTTTTTCCAAACACTTGGAAAATAAAGTATATTCCTTTTTCATCGAGATACATTTTAATTCTCTTTTAGTAAATACACTTGGCAAATTTTGTCCCTATATTAAATGCATTTGGCAAATTTTTTATTCCCTTTTTCCAAACACTTGGAAAATAAAGTATATTCCTTTTTCATCGAGATACATTTTAATTCTCTTTCTGTAAATACACTTGGCAAATTTTGTCCCTATATAAAATGCATTTGGCAAATTTTTTATTCCCTTTCTCCAAACACTTGGAAAATAAAGTATATTTTCATCGAGATACACTTGGAAAATAAAGTATATTACTTTTTCATCGAGATACATTTTAATTCTCTTTCTGTAAATACACTTGGCAAATTTTGTCCCTATATTAAATGCATTTGGCAAATTTTTTATTCCCTTTCTCCAAACACTTGGAAAATAAAGTATATTCCTTTTTCATCGAGATACATTTTAATTCTCTTTCTGTAAATACACTTGGCAAATTTTGTCCCTATATTAAATGCATTTGGCAAATTTTTTATTCCCTTTTTCCAAACACTTGGAAAATAAAGTATATTCCTTTTTCATCGAGATACATTTTAATTCTCTTTCTGTAAATACACTTGGCAAATTTTGTCCCTATATTAAATGCATTTGGCAAATTTTTTATTCCCTTTTTCCAAACACTTGGAAAATAAAGTATATTCCTTTTTCATCGAGATACATTTTAATTCTCTTTCTGTAAATACACTTGGCAAATTTTGTCCCTATATTAAATGCATTTGGCAAATTTTTTATTCCCTTTTTCCAAACACTTGGAAAATAAAGTATATTCCTTTTTCATCGAGATACATTTTAATTCTCTTTCTGTAAATACACTTGGCAAATTTTGTCCCTATATTAAATGCATTTGGCAAATTTTTTATTCCCTTTTTCCAAACACTTGGAAAATAAAGTATATTCCTTTTTCATCGAGATACATTTTAATTCTCTTTCTGTAAATACACTTGGCAAATTTTGTCCCTATATTAAATGCATTTGGCAAATTTTTTATTCCCTTTTTCCAAACACTTGGAAAATAAAGTATATTCCTTTTTCATCGAGATACATTTTAATTCTCTTTCTGTAAATACACTTTGCAAATTTTGTCCCTATATTAAATGCATTTGGCAAATTTTTTATTCCCTTTTTCCAAACACTTGGAAAATAAAGTATATTACTTTTTCATCGAGATACATTTTAATTCTCTTTCTGTAAATACACTTGGCAAATTTTGTCCCTATATTAAATGCATTTGGCAAATTTTTTATTCCCTTTCTCCAAACACTTGGAAAATAAAGTATATTCCTTTTTCATCGAGATACATTTTAATTCTCTTTCTGTAAATACACTTGGCAAATTTTGTCCCTATATTAAATGCATTTGGCAAATTTTTTATTCCCTTTTTCCAAACACTTGGAAAATAAAGTATATTCCTTTTTCATCGAGATACATTTTAATTCTCTTTCTGTAAATACACTTGGCAAATTTTGTCCCTATATTAAATGCATTTGGCAAATTTTTTATTCCCTTTTTCCAAACACTTGGAAAATAAAGTATATTCCTTTTTCATCGAGATACATTTTAATTCTCTTTCTGTAAATACACTTGGCAAATTTTGTCCCTATATTAAATGCATTTGGCAAATTTTTTATTCCCTTTTTCCAAACACTTGGAAAATAAAGTATATTCCTTTTTCATCGAGATACATTTTAATTCTCTTTCTGTAAATACACTTGGCAAATTTTGTCCCTATATTAAATGCATTTGGCAAATTTTTTATTCCCTTTTTCCAAACACTTGGAAAATAAAGTATATTCCTTTTTCATCGAGATACATTTTAATTCTCTTTTAGTAAATACACTTGGCAAATTTTGTCCCTATATTAAATGCATTTGGCAAATTTTTTATTCCCTTTTTCCAAACACTTGGAAAATAAAGTATATTCCTTTTTCATCGAGATACATTTTAATTCTCTTTCTGTAAATACACTTGGCAAATTTTGTCCCTATATTAAATGCATTTGGCAAATTTTTTATTCCCTTTCTCCAAACACTTGGAAAATAAAGTATATTCCTTTTTCATCGAGATACATTTTAATTCTCTTTCTGTAAATACACTTGGCAAATTTTGTCCCTATATTAAATGCATTTGGCAAATTTTTTATTCCCTTTTTCCAAACACTTGGAAAATAAAGTATATTCCTTTTTCATCGAGATACATTTTAATTCTCTTTCTGTAAATACACTTGGCAAATTTTGTCCCTATATTAAATGCATTTGGCAAATTTTTTATTCCCTTTTTCAAAACACTTGGAAAATAAAGTATATTCCTTTTTCATCGAGATACATTTTAATTCTCTTTCTGTAAATACACTTGGCAAATTTTGTCCCTATATTAAATGCATTTGGCAAATTTTTTATTCCCTTTTTCCAAACACTTGGAAAATAAAGTATATTCCTTTTTAATCGAGATACATTTTAATTCTCTTTTAGTAAATACACTTGGCAAATTTTGTCCCTATATTAAATGCATTTGGCAAATTTTTTATTCCCTTTTTCCAAACACTTGGAAAATAAAGTATATTCCTTTTTCATCGAGATACATTTTAATTCTCTTTCTGTAAATACACTTGGCAAATTTTGTCCCTATATTAAATGCATTTGGCAAATTTTTTATTCCCTTTCTCCAAACACTTGGAAAATAAAGTATATTCCTTTTTCATCGAGATACATTTTAATTCTCTTTCTGTAAATACACTTGGCAAATTTTGTCCCTATATTAAATGCATTTGGCAAATTTTTTATTCCCTTTTTCCAAACACTTGGAAAATAAAGTATATTCCTTTTTCATCGAGATACATTTTAATTCTCTTTCTGTAAATACTCTTGGCAAATTTTGTCCCTATATTAAATGCATTTGGCAAATTTTTTATTCCCTTTTTCCAAACACTTGGAAAATAAAGTATATGCCTTTTTCATCGAGATACATTTTAATTCTCTTTCTGTAAATACACTTGGCAAATTTTGTCCCTATATTAAATGCATTTGGCAAATTTTTTATTCCCTTTTTCCAAACACTTGGAAAATAAAGTATATTCCTTTTTCATCGAGATACATTTTAATTCTCTTTTAGTAAATACACTTGGCAAATTTTGTCCCTATATTAAATGCATTTGGCAAATTTTTTATTCCCTTTTTCCAAACACTTGGAAAATAAAGTATATTCCTTTTTCATCGAGATACATTTTAATTCTCTTTCTGTAAATACACTTGGCAAATTTTGTCCCTATATTAAATGCATTTGGCAAATTTTTTATTCCCTTTCTCCAAACACTTGGAAAATAAAGTATATTCCTTTTTCATCGAGATACATTTTAATTCTCTTTCTGTAAATACACTTGGCAAATTTTGTCCCTATATTAAATGCATTTGGCAAATTTTTTATTCCCTTTTTCCAAACACTTGGAAAATAAAGTATATTCCTTTTTCATCGAGATACATTTTAATTCTCTTTCTGTAAATACACTTGGCAAATTTTGTCCCTATATTAAATGCATTTGGCAAATTTTTTATTCCCTTTTTCCAAACACTTGGAAAATAAAGTATATTCCTTTTTCATCGAGATACATTTTAATTCTCTTTCTGTAAATACACTTGGCAAATTTTGTCCCTATATTAAATGCATTTGGCAAATTTTTTATTCCCTTTTTCCAAACACTTGGAAAATAAAGTATATTACTTTTTCATCGAGATACATTTTAATTCTCTTTCTGTAAATACACTTGGCAAATTTTGTCCCTATATTAAATGCATTTGGCAAATTTTTTATTCCCTTTTTCCAAACACTTGGAAAATAAAGTATATTCCTTTTTCATCGAGATACATTTTAATTCTCTTTCTGTAAATACACTTGGCAAATTTTGTCCCTATATTAAATGCATTTGGCAAATTTTTTATTCCCTTTTTCCAAACACTTGGAAAATAAAGTATATTCCTTTTTCATCGAGATACATTTTAATTCTCTTTTAGTAAATACACTTGGCAGATTTTGTCCCTATATTAAATGCATTTGGCAAATTTTTTATTCCCTTTTTCCAAACACTTGGAAAATAAAGTATATTCCTTTTTCATCGAGATACATTTTAATTCTCTTTCTGTAAATACACTTGGCAAATTTTGTCCCTATATTAAATGCATTTGGCAAATTTTTTATTCCCTTTCTCCAAACACTTGGAAAATAAAGTATATTCCTTTTTCATCGAGATACATTTTAATTCTCTTTCTGTAAATACACTTGGCAAATTTTGTCCCTATATTAAATGCATTTGGCAAATTTTTTATTCCCTTTTTCCAAACACTTGGAAAATAAAGTATATTCCTTTTTCATCGAGATACATTTTAATTCTCTTTCTGTAAATACACTTGGCAAATTTTGTCCCTATATTAAATGCATTTGGCAAATTTTTTATTCCCTTTTTCCAAACACTTGGAAAATAAAGTATATTCCTTTTTCATCGAGATACATTTTAATTCTCTTTCTGTAAATACACTTGGCAAATTTTGTCCCTATATTAAATGCATTTGGCAAATTTTTTATTCCCTTTTTCCAAACACTTGGAAAATAAAGTATATTACTTTTTCATCGAGATACATTTTAATTCTCTTTCTGTAAATACACTTGGCAAATTTTGTCCCTATATTAAATGCATTTGGCAAATTTTTTATTCCCTTTCTCCAAACACTTGGAAAATAAAGTATATTCCTTTTTCATCGAGATACATTTTAATTCTCTTTCTGTAAATACACTTGGCAAATTTTGTCCCTATATTAAATGCATTTGGCAAATTTTTTATTCCCTTTTTCCAAACACTTGGAAAATAAAGTATATTCCTTTTTCATCGAGATACATTTTAATTCTCTTTCTGTAAATACACTTGGCAAATTTTGTCCCTATATTAAATGCATTTGGCAAATTTTTTATTCCCTTTTTCCAAACACTTGGAAAATAAAGTATATTCCTTTTTCATCGAGATACATTTTAATTCTCTTTCTGTAAATACACTTGGCAAATTTTGTCCCTATATTAAATGCATTTGGCAAATTTTTTATTCCCTTTTTCCAAACACTTGGAAAATAAAGTATATTCCTTTTTCATCGAGATACATTTTAATTCTCTTTCTGTAAATACACTTGGCAAATTTTGTCCCTATATTAAATGCATTTGGCAAATTTTTTATTCCCTTTTTCCAAACACTTGGAAAATAAAGTATATTCCTTTTTCATCGAGATACATTTTAATTCTCTTTCTGTAAATACACTTGGCAAATTTTGTCCCTATATTAAATGCATTTGGCAAATTTTTTATTCCCTTTTTCCAAACACTTGGAAAATAAAGTATATTCCTTTTTCATCGAGATACATTTTAATTCTCTTTCTGTAAATACACTTGGCAAATTTTGTCCCTATATTAAATGCATTTGGCAAATTTTTTATTCCCTTTCTCCAAACACTTGGAAAATAAAGTATATTCCTTTTTCATCGAGATACATTTTAATTCTCTTTCTGTAAATACACTTGGCAAATTTTGTCCCTATATTAAATGCATTTGGCAAATTTTTTATTCCCTTTTTCCAAACACTTGGAAAATAAAGTATATTCCTTTTTCATCGAGATACATTTTAATTCTCTTTCTGTAAATACACTTGGCAAATTTTGTCCCTATATTAAATGCATTTGGCAAATTTTTTATTCCCTTTTTCCAAACACTTGGAAAAAAAAGTATATTACTTTTTCATCGAGATACATTTTAATTCTCTTTCTGTAAATACACTTGGCAAATTTTGTCCCTATATTAAATGCATTTGGCAAATTTTTTATTCCCTTTCTCCAAACACTTGGAAAATAAAGTATATTCCTTTTTCATCGAGATACATTTTAATTCTCTTTCTGTAAATACACTTGGCAAATTTTGTCCCTATATTAAATGCATTTGGCAAATTTTTTATTCCCTTTTTCCAAACACTTGGAAAATAAAGTATATTCCTTTTTCATCGAGATACATTTTAATTCTCTTTCTGTAAATACACTTAGCAAATTTTGTCCCTATATTAAATGCATTTGGCAAATTTTTTATTCCATTTCTCCAAACACTTGGAAAATAAAGTATATTCCTTTTTCATCGAGATACATTTTAATTCTCTTTCTGTAAATACACTTGGCAAATTTTGTCCCTATATTAAATGCATTTGGCAAATTTTTTATTCCCTTTTTCCAAACACTTGGAAAATAAAGTATATTCCTTTTTCATCGAGATACATTTTAATTCTCTTTTAGTAAATACACTTGGCAAATTTTGTCCCTATATTAAATGCATTTGGCAAATTTTTTATTCCCTTTTTCCAAACACTTGGAAAATAAAGTATATTCCTTTTTCATCGAGATACATTTTAATTCTCTTTCTGTAAATACACTTGGCACATTTTTCCCTATATTAAATGCATTTGGCAAATTTTTTATTCCCTTTTTCCAAACACTTGGAAAATAAAGTATATTCCTTTTTCATCGAGATACATTCAAATTCTCTTTCTGCAAATACACTTGGCAAATTTTGTCCCTATATTAAATGCATTTGGCAAATTTTTTATTCCCTTTTTCCAAACACTTGGAAAATAAAGTATATTCCTTTTTCATCGAGATACATTTTAATTCTCTTTCTGTAAATACACTTGGCAAATTTTGTCCCTATATTAAATGCATTTGGCAAATTTTTTATTCCCTTTCTCCAAACACTTGGAAAATAAAGTATATTACTTTTTCATCGAGATACATATTAATTCTCTTTTAGTAAATACACTTGGCAAATTTTGTCCCTATATTAAATGCATTTGGCAAATTTTTTATTCCCTTTTTCCAAACACTTGGAAAATAAAGTATATTCCTGTTTCATCGAGATACATTTTAATTCTCTTTTAGTAAATACACTTCGTAAATTTTGTCCCTATATTAAATGCATTTTGTAAATTTTTTATTCCCTTTTCCGAACACTTGGAAAATAAAGTATATTCCTTTTTCATCGAGATACATTTTAATTCTCTTTCTGTAAATACACTTGGCAAATTTTGTCCCTATATTAAATGCATTTGGCAAATTTTTTATTCCCTTTTTCCAAACACTTGGAAAATAAAGTATATTCCTTTTTCATCGAGATACATTTTAATTCTCTTTCTGTAAATACACTTGGCAAATTTTGTCCCTATATTAAATGCATTTGGCAAATTTTTTATTCCCTTTCTCCAAACACATGGAAAATAAAGTATATTCCTTTTATCGAGATACATTTTAATTCTCTTTCTGTAAATACACTTGGCAAATTTTGTCCCTATATTAAATGCATTTGGCAAATTTTTTATTCCCTTTCTCCAAACACTTGGAAAATAAAGTATATTCCTTTTTCATCGAGATACATTTTAATTCTCTTTCTGTAAATACACTTGGCAAATTTTGTCCCTATATTAAATGCATTTGGCAAATTTTTTATTCCCTTTTTCCAAACACTTGGAAAATAAAGTATATTCCTTTTTCATCGAGATACATTTTAATTCTCTTTCTGTAAATACACTTGGCAAATTTTGTCCCTATATTAAATGCATTTGGCAAATTTTTTATTCCCTTTTTCCAAACACTTGGAAAATAAAGTATATTCCTTTTTCATCGAGATACATTTTAATTCTCTTTCTGTAAATACACCTGGCAAATTTTGTCCCTATATTAAATGCATTTGGCAAAGTTTTTATTCCCTTTTTCCAAACACTTGGAAAATAAAGTATATTCCTTTTTCATCGAGATACATTTTAATTCTCTTTCTGTAAATACACTTGGCAAATTTTGTCCCTATATTAAATGCATTTGGCAAAGTTTTTATTCCCTTTTTCCAAACACTTGGAAAATAAAGTATATTCCTTTTTCATCGAGATACATTTTAATTCTCTTTCTGTAAATACACTTGGCAAATTTTGTCCCTATATTAAATGCATTTGGCAAATTTTTTATTCCCTTTTTCCAAACACTTGGAAAATAAAGTATATTCCTTTTTCATCGAGATACATTTTAATTCTCTTTCTGTAAATACACTTGGCAAATTTTGTCCCTATATTAAATGCATTTGGCAAATTTTTTATTCCCTTTTTCCAAACACTTGGAAAATAAAGTATATTCCTTTTTCATCGAGATACATTTTAATTCTCTTTCTGTAAATACACTTGGCAAATTTTGTCCCTATATTAAATGCATTTGGCAAATTTTTTATTCCCTTTTTCCAAACACTTGGAAAATAAAGTATATTCCTTTTTCATCGAGATACATTTTAATTCTCTTTCTGTAAATACACTTGGCAAATTTTGTCCCTATATTAAATGCATTTGGCAAATTTTTTATTCCCTTTCTCCAAACACTTGGAAAATAAAGTATATTCCTTTTTCATCGAGATACATTTTAAGTCTCTTTCTGTAAATACACTTGGCAAATTTTGTCCCTATATTAAATGCATTTGGCAAATTTTTTATTCCCTTTTTCCAAACACTTGGAAAATAAAATATATTCCTTTTTCATCGAGATACATTTTAATTCTCTTTCTGTAAATACACTTGGCAAATTTTGTCCCTATATTAAATGCATTTGGCAAATTTTTTATTCCCTTTTTCCAAACACTTGGAAAATAAAGTATATTCCTTTTTCATCGAGATACATTTTAATTCTCTTTCTGTAAATACACTTGGCAAATTTTGTCCCTATATTAAATGCATTTGGCAAATTTTTTATTCCCTTTTTCCAAACACTTGGAAAATAAAGTATATTACTTTTTCATCGAGATACATTTTAATTCTCTTTCTGTAAATACACTTGGCAAATTTTGTCCCTATATTAAATGCATTTGGCAAATTTTTTATTCCCTTTCTCCAAACACTTGGAAAATAAAGTATATTCCTTTTTCATCGAGATACATTTTAATTCTCTTTCTGTAAATACACTTGGCAAATTTTGTCCCTATATTAAATGCATTTGGCAAATTTTTTATTCCCTTTTTCCAAACACTTGGAAAATAAAGTATATTCATTTTTCATCGAGATACATTTTAATTCTCTTTCTGTAAATACACTTGGCAAATTTTGTCCCTATATTAAATGCATTTGGCAAATTTTTTATTCCCTTTTTCCAAACACTTGGAAAATAAAGTATATTCCTTTTTCATCGAGATACATTTTAATTCTCTTTCTGTAAATACACTTGGCAAATTTTGTCCCTATATTAAATGCATTTGGCAAATTTTTTATTCCCTTTTTCCAAACACTTGGAAAATAAAGTATATTACTTTTTCATCGAGATACATTTTAATTCTCTTTCTGTAAATACACTTGGCCAATTTTGTCCCTATATTAAATGCATTTGGCAAATTTTTTATTCCCTTTCTCCAAACACTTGGAAAATAAAGTATATTCCTTTTTCATCGAGATACATTTTAATTCTCTTTCTGTAAATACACTTGGCAAATTTTGTCCCTATATTAAATGCATTTGGCAAATTTTTTATTCCCTTTTTCCAAACACTTGGAAAATAAAGTATATTCCTTTTTCATCGAGATACATTTTAATTCTCTTTCTGTAAATACACTTGGCAAATTTTGTCCCTATATTAAATGCATTTGGCAAATTTTTTATTCCCTTTTTCCAAACACTTGGAAAATAAAGTATATTACTTTTTCATCGAGATACATTTTAATTCTCTTTCTGTAAATACACTTGGCAAATTTTGTCCCTATATTAAATGCATTTGGCAAATTTTTTATTCCCTTTCTCCAAACACTTGGAAAATAAAGTATATTCCTTTTTCATCGAGATACATTTTAATTCTCTTTCTGTAAATACACTTGGCAAATTTTGTCCCTATATTAAATGCATTTGGCAAATTTTTTATTCCATTTCTCCAAACACTTGGAAAATAAAGTATATTCCTTTTTCATCGAGATACATTTTAATTCTCTTTCTGTAAATACACTTGGCAAATTTTGTCCCTATATTAAATGCATTTGGCAAATTTTTTATTCCCTTTTTCCAAACACTTGGAAAATAAAGTATATTCCTTTTTCATCGAGATACATTTTAATTCTCTTTCTGTAAATACACTTGGCAAATTTTGTCCCTATATTAAATGCATTTGGCAAATTTTTTATTCCCTTTCTCCAAACACTTGGAAAATAAAGTATATTACTTTTTCATCGAGATACATTTTAATTCTCTTTCTGTAAATACACTTGGCAAATTTTGTCCCTATATTAAATGCATTTGGCAAATTTTTTATTCCCTTTCTCCAAACACTTGGAAAATAAAGTATATTCCTTTTTCATCGAGATACATTTTAATTCTCTTTCTGTAAATACACTTGGCAAATTTTGTCCCTATATTAAATGCATTTGGCAAATTTTTTATTCCCTTTTTCCAAACACTTGGAAAATAAAGTATATTCCTTTTTCATCGAGATACATTTTAATTCTCTTTCTGTAAATACACTTGGCAAATTTTGTCCCTATATTAAATGCATTTGGCAAATTTTTTATTCCCTTTTTCCAAACACTTGGAAAATAAAGTATATTCCTTTTTCATCGAGATACATTTTAATTCTCTTTCTGTAAATACACTTGGCAAATTTTGTCCCTATATTAAATGCATTTGGCAAATTTTTTATTCCCTTTTTCCAAACACTTGGAAAATAAAGTATATTCCTTTTTCATCGAGATACATTTTAATTCTCTTTCTGTAAATACACTTGGCAAATTTTGTCCCTATATTAAATGCATTTGGCAAATTTTTTATTCCCTTTTTCCAAACACTTGGAAAATAAAGTATATTCCTTTTTCATCGAGATACATTTTAATTCTCTTTCTGTAAATACACTTGGCAAATTTTTTCCCTATATTAAATGCATTTGGCAAATTTTTTATTCCCTTTTTCCAAACACTTGGAAAATAAAGTATATTCCTTTTTCATCGAGATACATTTTAATTCTCTTTTAGTAAATACACTTGGCAAATTTTGTCCCTATATTAAATGCATTTGGCAAATTTTTTATTCCCTTTTTCCAAACACTTGGAAAATAAAGTATATTCCTTTTTCATCGAGATACATTTTAATTCTCTTTCTGTAAATACACTTGGCAAATTTTGTCCCTATATTAAATGCATTTGGCAAATTTTTTATTCCCTTTTTCCAAACACTTGGAAAATAAAGTATATTCCTTTTTCATCGAGATACATTTTAATTCTCTTTCTGTAAATACACTTGGCACATTTTGTCCCTATATTAAATGCATTTGGCAAATTTTTTATTCCCTTTTTCCAAACACTTGGAAAATAAAGTATATTCCTTTTTCATCGAGATACATTTTAATTCTCTTTCTGTAAATACACTTGGCAAATTTTGTCCCTATATTAAATGCATTTGGCAAATTTTTTATTCCCTTTTTCCAAACACTTGGAAAATAAAGTATATTACTTTTTCATCGAGATACATTTTAATTCTCTTTCTGTAAATACACTTGGCAAATTTTGTCCCTATATTAAATGCATTTGGCAAATTTTTTATTCCCTTTTTCCAAACACTTGGAAAATAAAGTATATTCCTTTTTCATCGAGATACATTTTAATTCTCTTTTAGTAAATACACTTGGCAAATTTTGTCCCTATATTAAATGCATTTGGCAAATTTTTTATTCCCTTTTTCCAAACACTTGGAAAATAAAGTATATTCCTTTTTCATCGAGATACATTTTAATTCTCTTTCTGTAAATACACTTGGCACATTTTGTCCCTATATTAAATGCATTTGGCAAATTTTTTATTCCCTTTTTCCAAACACTTGGAAAATAAAGTATATTCCTTTTTCATCGAGATACATTTTAATTCTCTTTCTGTAAATACACTTGGCAAATTTTGTCCCTATATTAAATGCATTTGGCAAATTTTTTATTCCCTTTTTCCAAACACTTGGAAAATAAAGTATATTACTTTTTCATCGAGATACATTTTAATTCTCTTTCTGTAAATACACTTGGCAAATTTTGTCCCTATATTAAATGCATTTGGCAAATTTTTTATTCCCTTTTTCCAAACACTTGGAAAATAAAGTATATTCCTTTTTCATCGAGATACATTTTAATTCTCTTTTAGTAAATACACTTGGCAAATTTTGTCCCTATATTAAATGCATTTGGCAAATTTTTTATTCCCTTTTTCCAAACACTTGGAAAATAAAGTATATTCCTTTTTCATCGAGATACATTTTAATTCTCTTTCTGTAAATACACTTGGCACATTTTGTCCCTATATTAAATGCATTTGGCAAATTTTTTATTCCCTTTTTCCAAACACTTGGAAAATAAAGTATATTCCTTTTTCATCGAGATACATTCAAATTCTCTTTCTGCAAATACACTTGGAAAATTTTGTCCCTATATTAAATGCATTTGGCAAATTTTTTATTCCCTTTTTCCAAACACTTGGAAAATAAAGTATATTACTTTTTCATCGAGATACATTTTAATTCTCTTTTAGTAAATACACTTGGCAAATTTTGTCCCTATATTAAATGCATTTGGCAAATTTTTTATTCCCTTTCTCCAAACACTTGGAAAATAAAGTATATTACTTTTTCATCGAGATACATATTAATTCTCTTTTAGTAAATACACTTGGCAAATTTTGTCCCTATATTAAATGCATTTGGCAAATTTTTTATTCCCTTTTTCCAAACACTTGGAAAATAAAGTATATTCCTGTTTCATCGAGATACATTTTAATTCTCTTTTAGTAAATACACTTCGTAAATTTTGTCCCTATATTAAATGCATTTTGTAAATTTTTTATTCCCTTTTCCGAACACTTGGAAAATAAAGTATATTCCTTTTTCATCGAGATACATTTTAATTCTCTTTCTGTAAATACACTTGGCAAATTTTGTCCCTATATTAAATGCATTTGGCAAATTTTTTATTCCCTTTTTCCAAACACTTGGAAAATAAAGTATATTCCTTTTTCATCGAGATACATTTTAATTCTCTTTCTGTAAATACACTTGGCAAATTTTGTCCCTATATTAAATGCATTTGGCAAATTTTTTATTCCCTTTTTCCAAACACTTGGAAAATAAAGTATATTCCTTTTTCATCGAGATACATTTTAATTCTCTTTCTGTAAATACACTTGGCAAATTTTGTCCCTATATTAAATGCATTTGGCAAATTTTTTATTCCCTTTTTCCAAACACTTGGAAAATAAAGTATATTACTTTTTCATCGAGATACATTTTAATTCTCTTTCTGTAAATACACTTGGCAAATTTTGTCCCTATATTAAATGCATTTGGCAAATTTTTTATTCCCTTTTTCCAAACACTTGGAAAATAAAGTATATTCCTTTTTCATCGAGATACATTTTAATTCTCTTTCTGTAAATACACTTGGCAAATTTTGTCCCTATATTAAATGCATTTGGCAAATTTTTTATTCCCTTTCTCCAAACACTTGGAAAATAAAGTATATTCCTTTTTCATCGAGATACATTTTAATTCTCTTTCTGTAAATACACTTGGCAAATTTTGTCCCTATATTAAATGCATTTGGCAAATTTTTTATTCCCTTTTTCCAAACACTTGGAAAATAAAGTATATTCCTTTTTCATCGAGATACATTTTAATTCTCTTTCTGTAAATACACTTGGCAAATTTTGTCCCTATATTAAATGCATTTGGCAAATTTTTTATTCCCTTTCTCCAAACACTTGGAAAATAAAGTATATTCCTTTTTCATCGAGATACATTTTAATTCTCTTTCTGTAAATACACTTGGCAAATTTTGTCCCTATATTAAATGCATTTGGCAAATTTTTTATTCCCTTTTTCCAAACACTTGGAAAATAAAGTATATTCCTTTTTCATCGAGATACATTTTAATTCTCTTTTAGTAAATACACTTGGCAAATTTTGTCCCTATATTAAATGCATTTGGCAAATTTTTTATTCCCTTTTTCCAAACACTTGGAAAATAAAGTATATTCCTTTTTCATCGAGATACATTTTAATTCTCTTTCTGTAAATACACTTGGCACATTTTGTCCCTATATTAAATGCATTTGGCAAATTTTTTATTCCCTTTTTCCAAACACTTGGAAAATAAAGTATATTCCTTTTTCATCGAGATACATTCAAATTCTCTTTCTGCAAATACACTTGGAAAATTTTGTCCCTATATTAAATGCATTTGGCAAATTTTTTATTTCCTTTTTCCAAACACTTGGAAAATAAAGTATATTCCTTTTTCATCGAGATACATTTTAATTCTCTTTCTGTAAATACACTTGGCAAATTTTGTCCCTATATTAAATGCATTTGGCAAATTTTTTATTCCCTTTCTCCAAACACTTGGAAAATAAAGTATATTACTTTTTCATCGAGATACATATTAATTCTCTTTTAGTAAATACACTTGGCAAATTTTGTCCCTATATTAAATGCATTTGGCAAATTTTTTATTCCCTTTTTCCAAACACTTGGAAAATAAAGTATATTCCTGTTTCATCGAGATACATTTTAATTCTCTTTCTGTAAATACACTTCGTAAATTTTGTCCCTATATTAAATGCATTTTGTAAAATTTATTCCCTTTTCCGAACACTTGGAAAATAAAGTATATTCCTTTTTCATCGAGATACATTTTAATTCTCTTTCTGTAAATACACTTGGCAAATTTTGTCCCTATATTAAATGCATTTGGCAAATTTTTTATTCCCTTTTTCCAAACACTTGGAAAATAAAGTATATTCCTTTTTCATCGAGATACATTTTAATTCTCTTTCTGTAAATACACTTGGCAAATTTTGTCCCTATATTAAATGCATTTGGCAAATTTTTTATTCCCTTTCTCCAAACACATGGAAAATAAAGTATATTCCTTTTATCGAGATACATTTTAATTCTCTTTCTGTAAATACACTTGGCAAATTTTGTCCCTATATTAAATGCATTTGGCAAATTTTTTATTCCCTTTCTCCAAACACTTGGAAAATAAAGTATATTCCTTTTTCATCGAGATACATTTTAATTCTCTTTCTGTAAATACACTTGGCAAATTTTGTCCCTATATTAAATGCATTTGGCAAATTTTTTATTCCCTTTTTCCAAACACATGGAAAATAAAGTATATTCCTTTTTCATCGAGATACATTTTAATTCTCTTTCTGTAAATACACTTGGCAAATTTTGTCCCTATATTAAATGCATTTGGCAAATTTTTTATTCCCTTTTTCCAAACACTTGGAAAATAAAGTATATTCCTTTTTCATCGAGATACATTCAAATTCTCTTTCTGCAAATACACTTGGCAAATTTTGTCCCTATATTAAATGCATTTGGCAAATTTTTTATTCCCTTTCTCCAAACACTTGGAAAATAAAGTATATTCCTTTTTCATCGAGATACATTTTAATTCTCTTTCTGTAAATACACTTGGCAAATTTTGTCCCTATATTAAATGCATTTGGCAAATTTTTTATTCCCTTTTTCCACACACTTGGAAAATAAAGTATATTACTTTTTCATCGAGATACATTTTAATTCTCTTTTAGTAAATACACTTCGTAAATTTTGTCCCTATATTAAATGCATTTTGTAAATTTTTTATTTCCTTTTCCGAACACTTGGAAAATATAGTATATTCCATTTTCAGCGGGATACATTTTTATTCTCTCTCTGTAAATACACTTGGAAAATTTTGTCCCTATATTAAATGCATTTGGCAAATTTTTTATTTCCTTTTTCCAAACACTTGGAAAAATAAAGTATATTCCTTTTTCATCGAGATACATTTTAATTCTCTTTCTGTAAATACACTTGGCAAATTTTGTCCCTATATTGAATGCATTTGACAAATTTTTTATTCCCTTTTTCCACACACTTGGAAAATAAAGTATATTCCTTTTTCATCGAGATACATTTTAATTCTCTTTCTGTAAATACACTTGGCAAATTTTGTCCCTATATTAAATGCATTTGGCAAATTTTTTATTCCCTTTCTCCAAACACTTGGAAAATAAAGTATATTCCTTTTTCATCGAGATACATTTTAATTCTCTTTCTGTAAATACACTTGGCAAATTTTGTCCCTATATTAAATGCATTTGGCAAATTTTTTATTCCCTTTTTCCAAACACTTGGAAAATAAAGTATATTCCTTTTTCATCGAGATACATTTTAATTCTCTTCCTGTAAATACACTTGGCAAATTTTGTCCCTATATTAAATGCATTTGGCAAATTTTTTATTCCCTTTTTCCAAACACTTGGAAAATAAAGTATATTCCTTTTTCATCGAGATACATTTTAATTCTCTTTCTGTAAGTACACTTGGCAAATTTTGTCCCTATATTAAATGCATTTGGCAAATTTTTTATTCCCTTTTTCCAAACACTTGGAAAATAAAGTATATTCCTTTTTCATCGAGATACATTCAAATTCTCTTTCTGCAAATACACTTGGCAAATTTTGTCCCTATATTAAATGCATGTGGCAAATTTTTTATTCCCTTTTTCCAAACACTTGGAAAATAAAGTATATTCCTTTTTCATTGAGATACATTTTAATTCTCTTTCTGTAAATACACTTGGCAAATGTTGTCCCTATATTAAATGCATTTGGCAAATTTTTTATTCCCTTTTTCCAAACACTTGGAAAATAAAGTATATTCCTTTTTCATCGAGATACATTTCAATTCTCTTTCTGTAAATACACTTGGCAAATTTTGTCCCTATATTAAATGCATATGGCAAATTTTTTATTCCCTTTTTCCAAACACTTGGAAAATAAAGTGTATTCCTTTTTCATCGAGATACATTTTAATTCTCTTTCTGTAAATACACTTGGCAAATTTTGTCCCTATATTAAATGCATTTGGAAAATTTTTTATTCCCTTTTTCCACACACTTGGAAAATAAAGTATATTACTTTGTCATCGAGATACTTTTTAATTCTCTTTTAGTAAATACACTTCGTAAATTTTGTCCCTATATTAAATGCATTTTGTAAATTTTTTATTCCCTTTTCCGAACACTTGGAAAATATAGTATATTCCATTTTCATCGGGATACATTTTAATTCTCTCTCTGTAAATACACTTGGAAAATTTTGTCCCTATATTAAATGCATTTGGCAAATTTTTTATTGCCTTTTTCCAAACACTTGGAAAAATAAAGTATATTCCTTTTTCATCGAGATACATTTTAATTCTCTTTCTGTAAATACACTTGGCAAATTTTGTCCCTATATTAAATGCATTTGACAAATTTTTTATTCCCTTTTTCCAAACACTTGGAAAATAAAGTATATTCCTTTTTCATCGAGATACATTTTAATTCTCTTTCTGTAAATATACTTGGTAAATTTTGTCCCTATATTAAATGCATTTGGCAAATTTTTTATTCCCTTTCTCCAAACACTTGGAAAATAAAGTATATTCCTTTTTCATCGAGATACATTTTAATTCTCTTTCTGTAAATACACTTGGCAAATTTTGTCCGTATATTAAATGCATTTGGCAAATTTTTTATTCCCTTTTTCCAAACACTTGGAAAATAAAGTATATTCCTTTTTCATCGAGATACATTTTAATTCTCTTTCTGTAAATACACTTGGCAAATTTTGTCCCTATATTAAATGCATTTGGCAAATTTTTTATTCCCTTTTTCCAAACACTTGGAAAATAAAGTATATTCCTTTTTCATCGAGATACATTTTAATTCTCTTTCTGTAAATACACTTGGAAAATTTTGTCCCTATATTAAATGCATTTGGCAAATTTTTTATTCCCTTTATCCAAACACTTGGAAAATAAAGTATATTCCTTTTTCATCGAGATACATTTTAATTCTCTTTCTGTAAATACACTTGGCAAATTTTGTCCCTATATTAAATGCATTTGGCAAATTTTTTATTCCCTTTTCCGAACACTTGGAAAATAAAGTATATTCCTTTTTCATCGAGATACATTTTAATTCTCTTTCTGTAAATACACTTGGCACATTTTGTCCCTATATTAAATGCATTTGGCAAATTTTTTATTCCCTTTCTCCAAACACTTGGAAAATAAAGTATATTACTTTTTCATCGAGATACATTTTAATTCTCTTTTAGTAAATACACTTGGCAAATTTTGTCCCTATATTAAATGCATTTGGCAAATTTTTTATTCCCTTTTTCCAAACACTTGGAAAATAAAGTATATTCCTGTTTCATCGAGATACATTTTAATTCTCTTTCTGTAAATACACTTGGCAAATGTTGTCCCTATATTAAATGCATTTGGCAAATTTTTTATTCCCTTTCTCCAAACACTTGGAAAATAAAGTATATTCCTTTTTCATCGAGATACATTTTAATTCTCTTTCTGTAAATACACTTGGCAAATTTTGTCCCTATATTAAATGCATTTTACAAATTTTTCATTCCCTTTTTCCAAACACTTGGAAAATAAAGTATATTCCTTTTTCATAGAGATACATTTTAATTCTCTTTCTGTAAATACACTTGGCAAATTTTGTCCCTATATTAAATGCATTTGGCAAATTTTTTATTCCCTTTTTCCAAACACTTGGAAAATAAAGTATATTACTTTTTCATCGAGATACATTTTAATTCTCTTTCTGTAAATACACTTGGCAAATTTTTTCCGTATATTAAATGCATTTGGCAAATTTTTTATTCCCTTTTTCCAAACACTTGGAAAATAAAGTATATTCCTTTTTCATCGAGATACATTTTAATTCTCTTTCTGTAAATACACTTGGAAAATTTTGTCCCTATATTAAATGCATTTGGCAAATTTTTTATTCCCTTTTTCCAAACACTTGGAAAATAAAGTATATTCCTTTTTCATCGAGATACATTTTAATTCTCTTTCTGTAAATACACTTGGCAAATTTTGTCCCTATATTAAATGCATTTGGCAAATTTTTTATTCCCTTTTTCCAAACACTTGGAAAATAAAGTATATTCCTTTTTCATCGAGATACATTTTAATTCTCTTTCTGTAAATACACTTGGCAAATTTTGTCCCTATATTAAATGCATTTGGCAAATTTTTTATTCCCTTTTTCCACACACTTGGAAAATAAAGTATATTACTTTTTCATCGAGATACTTGTTAATTCTCTTTTAGTAAATACACTTCGTAAATTTTGTCCCTATATTAAATGCATTTTGTAAATTTTTTATTCCCTTTTCCGAACACTTGGAAAATATAGTATATTCCATTTTCATCGGGATACATTTTAATTCTCTCTCTGTAAATACACTTGGCAAATTTTGTCCCTATATTAAATGCATTTGGCAAATTTTTTATTTCCTTTTTCCAAACACTTGGAAAAATAAAGTATATTCCTTTTTCATCGAGATACATTTTAATTCTCTTTCTGTAAATACACTTGGCAAATTTTGTCCCTATATTAAATGCATTTGACAAATTTTTTATTCCCTTTTTCCAAACACTTAGAAAAAAAAGTATATTCCTTTTTCATCGAGATACATTTTAATTCTCTTTCTGTAAATACACTTGGTAAATTTTGTCCCTATATTAAATGCATTTGGCAAATTTTTTATTCCCTTTCTCCAAACACTTGGAAAATAAAGTATATTCCTTTTTCATCGAGATACATTTTAATTCTCTTTCTGTAAATACACTTGGCAAATTTTGTCCCTATATTAAATGCATTTTACAAATTTTTCATTCCCTTTTTCCAAACACTTGGAAAATAAAGTATATTCCTTTTTCATCGAGATACATTTTAATTCTCTTTCTGTAAATACACTTGGCAAATTTTGTCCCTATATTAAATGCATTTGGCAAATTTTTTATTCCCTTTTTCCAAACACTTGGAAAATAAAGTATATTCCTTTTTCATCGAGATACATTTTAATTCTCTTTCAGTAAATACACTTGGCAAATTTTGTCCCTATATTAAATGCATTTGGCAAATTTTTTATTCCCTTTTCCGAACACTTGGAAAATAAAGTATATTCCTTTTTCATCGAGATACATTTTAATTCTCTTTCTGTAAATACACTTGGCACATTTTGTCCCTATATTAAATGCATTTGGCAAATTTTTTATTCCCTTTCTCCAAACACTTGGAAAATAAAGTATATTACTTTTTCATCGAGATACATTTTAATTCTCTTTTAGTAAATACACTTGGCAAATTTTGTCCCTATATTAAATGCATTTGGCAAATTTTTTATTCCCTTTTTCCAAACACTTGGAAAATAAAGTATATTCCTGTTTCATCGAGATACATTTTAATTCTCTTTCTGTAAATACACTTGGCAAATGTTGTCCCTATATTAAATGCATTTGGCAAATTTTTTATTCCCTTTCTCCAAACACTTGGAAAATAAAGTATATTCCTTTTTCATCGAGATACATTTTAATTCTCTTTCTGTAAATACACTTGGCAAATTTTGTCCCTATATTAAATGCATTTTACAAATTTTTCATTCCCTTTTTCCAAACACTTGGAAAATAAAGTATATTCCTTTTTCATAGAGATACATTTTAATTCTCTTTCTGTAAATACACTTGGCAAATTTTGTCCCTATATTAAATGCATTTGGCAAATTTTTTATTCCCTTTTTCCAAACACTTGGAAAATAAAGTATATTACTTTTTCATCGAGATACATTTTAATTCTCTTTCTGTAAATACACTTGGCAAATTTTTTCCGTATATTAAATGCATTTGGCAAATTTTTTATTCCCTTTTTCCAAACACTTGGAAAATAAAGTATATTCCTTTTTCATCGAGATACATTTTAATTCTCTTTCTGTAAATACACTTGGAAAATTTTGTCCCTATATTAAATGCATTTGGCAAATTTTTTATTCCCTTTTTCCAAACACTTGGAAAATAAAGTATATTCCTTTTTCATCGAGATACATTTTAATTCTCTTTCTGTAAATACACTTGGCAAATTTTGTCCCTATATTAAATGCATTTGGCAAATTTTTTATTCCCTTTTTCCAAACACTTGGAAAATAAAGTATATTCCTTTTTCATCGAGATACATTTTAATTCTCTTTCTGTAAATACACTTGGCAAATTTTGTCCCTATATTAAATGCATTTGGCAAATTTTTTATTCCCTTTTTCCACACACTTGGAAAATAAAGTATATTACTTTTTCATCGAGATACTTGTTAATTCTCTTTTAGTAAATACACTTCGTAAATTTTGTCCCTATATTAAATGCATTTTGTAAATTTTTTATTCCCTTTTCCGAACACTTGGAAAATATAGTATATTCCATTTTCATCGGGATACATTTTAATTCTCTCTCTGTAAATACACTTGGCAAATTTTGTCCCTATATTAAATGCATTTGGCAAATTTTTTATTTCCTTTTTCCAAACACTTGGAAAAATAAAGTATATTCCTTTTTCATCGAGATACATTTTAATTCTCTTTCTGTAAATACACTTGGCAAATTTTGTCCCTATATTAAATGCATTTGACAAATTTTTTATTCCCTTTTTCCAAACACTTGGAAAATAAAGTATATTCCTTTTTCATCGAGATACATTTTAATTCTCTTTCTGTAAATACACTTGGTAAATTTTGTCCCTATATTAAATGCATTTGGCAAATTTTTTATTCCCTTTCTCCAAACACTTGGAAAATAAAGTATATTCCTTTTTCATCGAGATACATTTTAATTCTCTTTCTGTAAATACACTTGGCAAATTTTGTCCGTATATTAAATGCATTTGGCAAATTTTTTATTCCCTTTTTCCAAACACTTGGAAAATAAAGTATATTCCTTTTTCATCGAGATACATTTTAATTCTCTTTCTGTAAATACACTTGGCAAATTTTGTCCCTATATTAAATGCATTTGGCAAATTTTTTATTCCCTTTTTCCAAACACTTGGAAAATAAAGTATATTCCTTTTTCATCGAGATACATTTTAATTCTCTTTCTGTAAATACACTTGGCAAATTTTGTCCCTATATTAAATGCATTTGGCAAATTTTTTATTCCCTTTATCCAAACACTTGGAAAATAAAGTATATTCCTTTTTCATCGAGATACATTTTAATTCTCTTTCTGTAAATACACTTGGCAAATTTTGTCCCTATATTAAATGCATTTGGCAAATTTTTTATTCCCTTTCTCCAAACACTTGGAAAATAAAGTATATTCCTTTTTCATCGAGATACATTTTAATTCTCTTTTAGTAAATACACTTGGAAAATTTTGTCCCTATATTAAATGCATTTGGCAAATTTTTTATTCCCTTTTTCCAAACACTTGGAAAATAAAGTATATTCCTGTTTCATCGAGATACATTTTAATTCTCTTTCTGTAAATACACTTGGCAAATGTTGTCCCTATATTAAATGCATTTGGCAAATTTTTTATTCCCTTTCTCCAAACACTTGGAAAATAAAGTATATTCCTTTTTCATCGAGATACATTTTAATTCTCTTTCTGTAAATACACTTGGCAAATTTTGTCCCTATATTAAATGCATTTTACAAATTTTTCATTCCCTTTTTCCAAACACTTGGAAAATAAAGTATATTCCTTTTTCATAGAGATACATTTTAATTCTCTTTCTGTAAATACACTTGGCAAATTTTGTCCCTATATTAAATGCATTTGGCAAATTTTTTATTCCCTTTTTCCAAACACTTGGAAAATAAAGTATATTACTTTTTCATCGAGATACATTTTAATTCTCTTTCTGTAAATACACTTGGCAAATTTTTTCCGTATATTAAATGCATTTGGCAAATTTTTTATTCCCTTTTTCCAAACACTTGGAAAATAAAGTATATTCCTTTTTCATCGAGATACATTTTAATTCTCTTTCTGTAAATACACTTGGAAAATTTTGTCCCTATATTAAATGCATTTGGCAAATTTTTTATTCCCTTTTTCCAAACACTTGGAAAATAAAGTATATTCCTTTTTCATCGAGATACATTTTAATTCTCTTTCTGTAAATACACTTGGCAAATTTTGTCCCTATATTAAATGCATTTGGCAAATTTTTTATTCCCTTTTTCCAAACACTTGGAAAATAAAGTATATTCCTTTTTCATCGAGATACATTTTAATTCTCTTTCTGTAAATACACTTGGCAAATTTTGTCCCTATATTAAATGCATTTGGCAAATTTTTTATTCCCTTTTTCCACACACTTGGAAAATAAAGTATATTACTTTTTCATCGAGATACTTTTTAATTCTCTTTTAGTAAATACACTTCGTAAATTTTGTCCCTATATTAAATGCATTTTGTAAATTTTTTATTCCCTTTCCGAACACTTGGAAAATATAGTATATTCCATTTTCATCGGGATACATTTTAATTCTCTCTCTGTAAATACACTTGGAAAATTTTGTCCCTATATTAAATGCATTTGGCAAATTTTTTATTTCCTTTTTCCAAACACTTGGAAAAATAAAGTATATTCCTTTTTCATCGAGATACATTTTAATTCTCTTTCTGTAAATACACTTGGCAAATTTTGTCCCTATATTAAATGCATTTGACAAATTTTTTATTCCCTTTTTCCAAACACTTGGAAAATAAAGTATATTCCTTTTTCATCGAGATACATTTTAATTCTCTTTCTGTAAATACACTTGGTAAATTTTGTCCCTATATTAAATGCATTTGGCAAATTTTTTATTCCTTTTCTCCAAACACTTGGAAAATAAAGTATATTCCTTTTTCATCGAGATACATTTTAATTCTCTTTCTGTAAATACACTTGGCAAATTTTGTCCGTATATTAAATGCATTTGGCAAATTTTTTATTCCCTTTTTCCAAACACTTGGAAAATAAAGTATATTCCTTTTTCATCGAGATACATTTTAATTCTCTTTCTGTAAATACACTTGGCAAATTTTGTCCCTATATTAAATGCATTTGGCAAATTTTTTATTCCCTTTTTCCAAACACTTGGAAAATAAAGTATATTCCTTTTTCATCGAGATACATTTTAATTCTCTTTCTGTAAATACACTTGGCAAATTTTGTCCCTATATTAAATGCATTTGGCAAATTTTTTATTCCCTTTATCCAAACACTTGGAAAATAAAGTATATTCCTTTTTCATCGAGATACATTTTAATTCTCTTTCTGTAAATACACTTGGCAAATTTTGTCCCTATATTAAATGCATTTGGCAAATTTTTTATTCCCTTTCTCCAAACACTTGGAAAATAAAGTATATTCCTTTTTCATCGAGATACATTTTAATTCTCTTTCTGTAAATACACTTGGCAAATTTTGTCCCTATATTAAATGCATTTGGCAAATTTTTTATTCCCTTTATCCAAACACTTGGAAAATAAAGTATATTCCTTTTTCATCGAGATACATTTTAATTCTCTTTCTGTAAATACACTTGGCAAATTTTGTCCCTATATTAAATGCATTTGGCAAATTTTTTATTCCCTTTCTCCAAACACTTGGAAAATAAAGTATATTCCTTTTTCATCGAGATACATTTTAATTCTCTTTTAGTAAATACACTTGGAAAATTTTGTCCCTATATTAAATGCATTTGGCAAATTTTTTATTCCCTTTTTCCAAACACTTGGAAAATAAAGTATATTCCTGTTTCATCGAGATACATTTTAATTCTCTTTCTGTAAATACACTTGGCAAATGTTGTCCCTATATTAAATGCATTTGGCAAATTTTTTATTCCCTTTCTCCAAACACTTGGAAAATAAAGTATATTCCTTTTTCATCGAGATACATTTTAATTCTCTTTCTGTAAATACACTTGGCAAATTTTGTCCCTATATTAAATGCATTTTACAAATTTTTCATTCCCTTTTTCCAAACACTTGGAAAATAAAGTATATTCCTTTTTCATAGAGATACATTTTAATTCTCTTTCTGTAAATACACTTGGCAAATTTTGTCCCTATATTAAATGCATTTGGCAAATTTTTTATTCCCTTTTTCCAAACACTTGGAAAATAAAGTATATTACTTTTTCATCGAGATACATTTTAATTCTCTTTCTGTAAATACACTTGGCAAATTTTTTCCGTATATTAAATGCATTTGGCAAATTTTTTATTCCCTTTTTCCAAACACTTGGAAAATAAAGTATATTCCTTTTTCATCGAGATACATTTTAATTCTCTTTCTGTAAATACACTTGGAAAATTTTGTCCCTATATTAAATGCATTTGGCAAATTTTTTATTCCCTTTTTCCAAACACTTGGAAAATAAAGTATATTCCTTTTTCATCGAGATACATTTTAATTCTCTTTCTGTAAATACACTTGGCAAATTTTGTCCCTATATTAAATGCATTTGGCAAATTTTTTATTCCCTTTTTCCAAACACTTGGAAAATAAAGTATATTCCTTTTTCATCGAGATACATTTTAATTCTCTTTCTGTAAATACACTTGGCAAATTTTGTCCCTATATTAAATGCATTTGGCAAATTTTTTATTCCCTTTTTCCACACACTTGGAAAATAAAGTATATTACTTTTTCATCGAGATACTTTTTAATTCTCTTTTAGTAAATACACTTCGTAAATTTTGTCCCTATATTAAATGCATTTTGTAAATTTTTTATTCCCTTTCCGAACACTTGGAAAATATAGTATATTCCATTTTCATCGGGATACATTTTAATTCTCTCTCTGTAAATACACTTGGAAAATTTTGTCCCTATATTAAATGCATTTGGCAAATTTTTTATTTCCTTTTTCCAAACACTTGGAAAAATAAAGTATATTCCTTTTTCATCGAGATACATTTTAATTCTCTTTCTGTAAATACACTTGGCAAATTTTGTCCCTATATTAAATGCATTTGACAAATTTTTTATTCCCTTTTTCCAAACACTTGGAAAATAAAGTATATTCCTTTTTCATCGAGATACATTTTAATTCTCTTTCTGTAAATACACTTGGAAAATTTTGTCCCTATATTAAATGCATTTGGCAAATTTTTTATTCCCTTTCTCCAAACACTTGGAAAATAAAGTATATTCCTTTTTCATCGAGATACATTTTAATTCTCTTTCTGTAAATACACTTGGCAAATTTTGTCCGTATATTAAATGCATTTGGCAAATTTTTTATTCCCTTTTTCCAAACACTTGGAAAATAAAGTATATTCCTTTTTCATCGAGATACATTTTAATTCTCTTTCTGTAAATACACTTGGCAAATTTTGTCCCTATATTAAATGCATTTGGCAAATTTTTTATTCCCTTTTTCCAAACACTTGGAAAATAAAGTATATTCCTTTTTCATCGAGATACATTTTAATTCTCTTTCTGTAAATACACTTGGCAAATTTTGTCCCTATATTAAATGCATTTGGCAAATTTTTTATTCCCTTTATCCAAACACTTGGAAAATAAAGTATATTCCTTTTTCATCGAGATACATTTTAATTCTCTTTCTGTAAATACACTTGGCAAATTTTGTCCCTATATTAAATGCATTTGGCAAATTTTTTATTCCCTTTCTCCAAACACTTGGAAAATAAAGTATATTCCTTTTTCATCGAGATACATTTTAATTCTCTTTCTGTAAATACACTTGGCAAATTTTGTCCCTATATTAAATGCATTTGGCAAATTTTTTATTCCCTTTCTCCAAACACTTGGAAAATAAAGTATATTCCTTTTTCATCGAGATACATTTTAATTCTCTTTCTGTAAATACACTTGGCAAATTTTGTCCCTATATTAAATGCATTTGGCAAATTTTTTATTCCCTTTTTCCAAACACTTGGAAAATAAAGTATATTCCTTTTTCATCGAGATACATTTTAATTCTCTTTCTGTAAATACACTTGGCAAATTTTGTCCCTATATTAAATGCATTTGGCAAATTTTTTATTCCCTTTTTCCAAACACTTGGAAAATAAAGTATATTACTTTTTCATCGAGATACATTTTAATTCTCTTTCTGTAAATACACTTGGCAAATTTTGTCCCTATATTAAATGCATTTGGCAAATTTTTTATTCCCTTTCTCCAAACACTTGGAAAATAAAGTATATTCCTTTTTCATCGAGATACATTTTAATTCTCTTTCTGTAAATACACTTGGCAAATTTTGTCCCTATATTAAATGCATTTGGCAAATTTTTTATTCCCTTTTTCCAAACACTTGGAAAATAAAGTATATTCCTTTTTCATCGAGATACATTTTAATTTTCTTTCTGTAAATACACTTGGCAAATTTTGTCCCTATATTAAATGCATTTGGCAAATTTTTTATTCCCTTTTTCCAAACACTTGGAAAATAAAGTATATTACTTTTTCATCGAGATACATTTTAATTCTCTTTCTGTAAATACACTTGGCAAATTTTGTCCCTATATTAAATGCATTTGGCAAATTTTTTATTCCCTTTCTCCAAACACTTGGAAAATAAAGTATATTCCTTTTTCATCGAGATACATTTTAATTCTCTTTCTGTAAATACACTTGGCAAATTTTGTCCCTATATTAAATGCATTTGGCAAATTTTTTATTCCCTTTCTCCAAACACTTGGAAAATAAAGTATATTCCTTTTTCATCGAGATACATTTTAATTCTCTTTCTGTAAATACACTTGGCAAATTTTGTCCCTATATTAAATGCATTTGGCAAATTTTTTATTCCCTTTTTCCAAACACTTGGAAAATAAAGTATATTCCTTTTTCATCGAGATACATTTTAATTCTCTTTCTGTAAATACACTTGGCAAATTTTGTCCCTATATTAAATGCATTTGGCAAATTTTTTATTCACTTTTTCCAAACACTTGGAAAATAAAGTATATTACTTTTTCATCGAGATACATTTTAATTCTCTTTCTGTAAATACACTTGGCAAATTTTGTCCCTATATTAAATGCATTTGGCAAATTTTTTATTCCCTTTCTCCAAACACTTGGAAAATAAAGTATATTCCTTTTTCATCGAGATACATTTTAATTCTCTTTCTGTAAATACACTTGGCAAATTTTGTCCCTATATTAAATGCATTTGGCAAATTTTTTATTCCCTTTTTCCAAACACTTGGAAAATAAAGTATATTCCTTTTTCATCGAGATACATTTTAATTCTCTTTCTGTAAATACACTTGGCAAATTTTGTCCCTATATTAAATGCATTTGGCAAATTTTTTATTCCCTTTTTCCAAACCCTTTGAAAATAAAGTATATTCCTTTTTCATCGAGATACATTTTAATTCTCTTTCTGTAAATACACTTGGCAAATTTTGTCCCTATATTAAATGCATTTGGCAAATTTTTTATTCCCTTTTTCCAAACACTTGGAAAATAAAGTATATTCCTTTTTCATCGAGATACATTTTAATTCTCTTTCTGTAAATACACTTGGCAAATTTTGTCCCTATATTAAATGCATTTGGCAAATTTTTTATTCCCTTTTTCCAAACACTTGGAAAATAAAGTATATTCCTTTTTCATCGAGATACATTTTAATTCTCTTTCTGTAAATACACTTGGCAAATTTTGTCCCTATATTAAATGCATTTGGCAAATTTTTTATTCCCTTTCTCCAAACACTTGGAAAATAAAGTATATTCCTTTTTCATCGAGATACATTTTAATTCTCTTTCTGTAAATACACTTGGCAAATTTTGTCCCTATATTAAATGCATTTGGCAAATTTTTTATTCCCTTTTTCCAAACACTTGGAAAATAAAGTATATTCCTTTTTCATCGAGATACATTTTAATTCTCTTTCTGTAAATACACTTGGCAAATTTTGTCCCTATATTAAATGCATTTGGCAAATTTTTTATTCCCTTTTTCCAAACACTTGGAAAATAAAGTATATTCCTTTTTCATCGAGATACATTTTAATTCTCTTTCTGTAAATACACTTGGAAAATTTTGTCCCTATATTAAATGCATTTGGCAAATTTTTTATTCCCTTTCTCCAAACACTTGGAAAATAAAGTATATTCCTTTTTCATCGAGATACATTTTAATTCTCTTTCTGTAAATACACTTGGCAAATTTTGTCCCTATATTAAATGCATTTGGCAAATTTTTTTTTCCCTTTTTCCAAACACTTGGAAAATAAAGTATATTCCTTTTTCATCGAGATACATTTTAATTCTCTTTCTGTAAATACACTTGGCAAATTTTGTCCCTATATTAAATGCATTTGGCAAATTTTTTATTCCCTTTTTCCAAACACTTGGAAAATAAAGTATATTCCTTTTTCATCGAGATACATTTTAATTCTCTTTCTGTAAATACACTTGGCACATTTTGTCCCTATATTAAATGCATTTGGCAAATTTTTTATTCCCTTTTTCCAAACACTTGGAAAATAAAGTATATTCCTTTTTCATCGAGATACATTTTAATTCTCTTTCTGTAAATACACTTGGCAAATTTTGTCCCTATATTAAATGCATTTGGCAAATTTTTTATTCCCTTTTTCCAAACACTTGGAAAATAAAGTATATTCCTTTTTCATCGAGATACATTTTAATTCTCTTTCTGTAAATACACTTGGCAAATTTTGTCCCTATATTAAATGCATTTGGCAAATTTGTTATTCCCTTTCTCCAAACACTTGGAAAATAAAGTATATTACTTTTTCATCGAGATACATTTTAATTCTCTTTTAGTAAATACAATTGGCAAATTTTGTCCCTATATTAAATGCATTTGGCAAATTTTTTATTCCCTTTTTCCAAACACTTGGAAAATAAAGTATATTCCTGTTTCATCGAGATACATTTTAATTCTCTTTCTGTAAATACACTTGGCAAATTTTGTCCCTATATTAAATGCATTTGGCAAATTTTTTATTCCCTTTTTCCAAACACTTGGAAAATAAAGTATATTCCTTTTTCATCGAGATACATTTTAATTCTCTTTCTGTAAATACACTTGGCACATTTTGTCCCTATATTAAATGCATTTGGCAAATTTTTTATTCCCTTTTTCCAAACACTTGGAAAATAAAGTATATTCCTTTTTCATCGAGATACATTCAAATTCTCTTTCTGCAAATACACTTGGCAAATTTTGTCCCTATATTAAATGCATTTGGCAAATTTTTTATTCCCTTTTTCCAAACCCTTTGAAAATAAAGTATATTCCTTTTTCATCGAGATACATTTTAATTCTCTTTCTGTAAATACACTTGGCAAATTTTGTCCCTATATTAAATGCATTTGGCAAATTTTTTATTCCCTTTTTCCAAACACTTGGAAAATAAAGTATATTCCTTTTTCATCGAGATACATTTTAATTCTCTTTCTGTAAATACACTTGGCAAATTTTGTCCCTATATTAAATGCATTTGGCAAATTTTTTATTCCCTTTTTCCAAACACTTGGAAAATAAAGTATATTCCTTTTTCATCGAGATACATTTTAATTCTCTTTCTGTAAATACACTTGGCAAATTTTGTCCCTATATTAAATGCATTTGGCAAATTTTTTATTCCCTTTCTCCAAACACTTGGAAAATAAAGTATATTCCTTTTTCATCGAGATACATTTTAATTCTCTTTCTGTAAATACACTTGGCAAATTTTGTCCCTATATTAAATGCATTTGGCAAATTTTTTATTCCCTTTTTCCAAACACTTGGAAAATAAAGTATATTCCTTTTTCATCGAGATACATTTTAATTCTCTTTCTGTAAATACACTTGGCAAATTTTGTCCCTATATTAAATGCATTTGGCAAATTTTTTATTCCCTTTTTCCAAACACTTGGAAAATAAAGTATATTCCTTTTTCATCGAGATACATTTTAATTCTCTTTCTGTAAATACACTTGGAAAATTTTGTCCCTATATTAAATGCATTTGGCAAATTTTTTATTCCCTTTCTCCAAACACTTGGAAAATAAAGTATATTCCTTTTTCATCGAGATACATTTTAATTCTCTTTCTGTAAATACACTTGGCAAATTTTGTCCCTATATTAAATGCATTTGGCAAATTTTTTTTTCCCTTTTTCCAAACACTTGGAAAATAAAGTATATTCCTTTTTCATCGAGATACATTTTAATTCTCTTTCTGTAAATACACTTGGCAAATTTTGTCCCTATATTAAATGCATTTGGCAAATTTTTTATTCCCTTTTTCCAAACACTTGGAAAATAAAGTATATTCCTTTTTCATCGAGATACATTTTAATTCTCTTTCTGTAAATACACTTGGCACATTTTGTCCCTATATTAAATGCATTTGGCAAATTTTTTATTCCCTTTTTCCAAACACTTGGAAAATAAAGTATATTCCTTTTTCATCGAGATACATTCAAATTCTCTTTCTGCAAATACACTTGGCAAATTTTGTCCCTATATTAAATGCATTTGGCAAATTTTTTATTCCCTTTTTCCAAACACTTGGAAAATAAAGTATATTCCTTTTTCATCGAGATACATTTTAATTCTCTTTCTGTAAATACACTTGGCAAATTTTGTCCCTATATTAAATGCATTTGGCAAATTTTTTATTCCCTTTCTCCAAACACTTGGAAAATAAAGTATATTACTTTTTCATCGAGATACATTTTAATTCTCTTTTAGTAAATACAATTGGCAAATTTTGTCCCTATATTAAATGCATTTGGCAAATTTTTTATTCCCTTTTTCCAAACACTTGGAAAATAAAGTATATTCCTGTTTCATCGAGATACATTTTAATTCTCTTTCTGTAAATACACTTGGCAAATTTTGTCCCTATATTAAATGCATTTGGCAAATTTTTTATTCCCTTTTTCCAAACACTTGGAAAATAAAGTATATTCCTTTTTCATCGAGATACATTTTAATTCTCTTTCTGTAAATACACTTGGCAAATTTTGTCCCTATATTAAATGCATTTGGCAAATTTTTTATTCCCTTTTTCCAAACACTTGGAAAATAAAGTATATTCCTTTTTCATCGAGATACATTTTAATTCTCTTTCTGTAAATACACTTGGAAAATTTTGTCCCTATATTAAATGCATTTGGCAAATTTTTTATTCCCTTTCTCCAAACACTTGGAAAATAAAGTATATTCCTTTTTCATCGAGATACATTTTAATTCTCTTTCTGTAAATACACTTGGCAAATTTTGTCCCTATATTAAATGCATTTGGCAAATTTTTTTTTCCCTTTTTCCAAACACTTGGAAAATAAAGTATATTCCTTTTTCATCGAGATACATTTTAATTCTCTTTCTGTAAATACACTTGGCAAATTTTGTCCCTATATTAAATGCATTTGGCAAATTTTTATTCCCTTTTTCCAAACACTTGGAAAATAAAGTATATTCCTTTTTCATCGAGATACATTTTAATTCTCTTTCTGTAAATACACTTGGCACATTTTGTCCCTATATTAAATGCATTTGGCAAATTTTTTATTTCCGTTTTTCCAAACACTTGGAAAATAAAGTATATTCCTTTTTCATCGAGATACATTCAAATTCTCTTTCTGCAAATACACTTGGCAAATTTTGTCCCTATATTAAATGCATTTGGCAAATTTTTTATTCCCTTTTTCCAAACACTTGGAAAATAAAGTATATTCCTTTTTCATCGAGATACATTTTAATTCTCTTTCTGTAAATACACTTGGCAAATTTTGTCCCTATATTAAATGCATTTGGCAAATTTTTTATTCCCTTTCTCCAAACACTTGGAAAATAAAGTATATTACTTTTTCATCGAGATACATTTTAATTCTCTTTTAGTAAATACAATTGGCAAATTTTGTCCCTATATTAAATGCATTTGGCAAATTTTTTATTCCCTTTTTCCAAACACTTGGAAAATAAAGTATATTCCTGTTTCATCGAGATACATTTTAATTCTCTTTCTGTAAATACACTTGGCAAATTTTGTCCCTATATTAAATGCATTTGGCAAATTTTTTATTCCCTTTTTCCAAACACTTGGAAAATAAAGTATATTCCTTTTTCATCGAGATACATTTTAATTCTCTTTCTGTAAATACACTTGGCACATTTTGTCCCTATATTAAATGCATTTGGCAAATTTTTTATTCCCTTTTTCCAAACACTTGGAAAATAAAGTATATTCCTTTTTCATCGAGATACATTTTAATTCTCTTTCTGTAAATACACTTGGCACATTTTGTCCCTATATTAAATGCATTTGGCAAATTTTTTATTCCCTTTTTCCAAACACTTGGAAAATAAAGTATATTCCTTTTTCATCGAGATACATTCAAATTCTCTTTCTGCAAATACACTTGGCAAATTTTGTCCCTATATTAAATGCATTTGGCAAATTTTTTATTCCCTTTTTCCAAACACTTGGAAAATAAAGTATATTCCTTTTTCATCGAGATACATTTTAATTCTCTTTCTGTAAATACACTTGGCAAATTTTGTCCCTATATTAAATGCATTTGGCAAATTTTTTATTCCCTTTCTCCAAACACTTGGAAAATAAAGTATATTACTTTTTCATCGAGATACATTTTAATTCTCTTTTAGTAAATACAATTGGCAAATTTTGTCCCTATATTAAATGCATTTGGCAAATTTTTTATTCCCTTTTTCCAAACACTTGGAAAATAAAGTATATTCCTGTTTCATCGAGATACATTTTAATTCTCTTTCTGTAAATACACTTGGCAAATTTTGTCCCTATATTAAATGCATTTGGCAAATTTTTTATTCCCTTTTTCCAAACACTTGGAAAATAAAGTATATTCCTTTTTCATCGAGATACATTTTAATTCTCTTTCTGTAAATACACTTGGCACATTTTGTCCCTATATTAAATGCATTTGGCAAATTTTTTATTCCCTTTTTCCAAACACTTGGAAAATAAAGTATATTCCTTTTTCATCGAGATACATTCAAATTCTCTTTCTGCAAATACACTTGGCAAATTTTGTCCCTATATTAAATGCATTTGGCAAATTTTTTATTCCCTTTTTCCAAACACTTGGAAAATAAAGTATATTCCTTTTTCATCGAGATACATTTTAATTCTCTTTCTGTAAATACACTTGGCAAATTTTGTCCCTATATTAAATGCATTTGGCAATTTTTTATTCCCTTTCTCCAAACACTTGGAAAATAAAGTATATTACTTTTTCATCGAGATACATTTTAATTCTCTTTTAGTAAATACACTTGGCAAATTTTGTCCCTATATTAAATGCATTTGGCAAATTTTTTATTCCCTTTTTCCAAACACTTGGAAAATAAAGTATATTCCTGTTTCATCGAGATACATTTTAATTCTCTTTTAGTAAATACACTTCGTAAATTTTGTCCCTATATTAAATGCATTTTGTAAATTTTTTATTCCCTTTTCCGAACACTTGGAAAATAAAGTATATTCCTTTTTCATCGAGATACATTTTAATTCTCTTTCTGTAAATACACTTGGCAAATTTTGTCCCTATATTAAATGCATTTGGCAAATTTTTTATTCCCTTTTTCCAAACACTTGGAAAATAAAGTATATTCCTTTTTCATCGAGATACATTTTAATTCTCTTTCTGTAAATACACTTGGCAAATTTTGTCCCTATATTAAATGCATTTGGCAAATTTTTTATTCCCTTTCTCCAAACACATGGAAAATAAAGTATATTCCTTTTATCGAGATACATTTTAATTCTCTTTCTGTAAATACACTTGGCAAATTTTGTCCCTATATTAAATGCATTTGGCAAATTTTTTATTCCCTTTCTCCAAACACTTGGAAAATAAAGTATATTCCTTTTTCATCGAGATACATTTTAATTCTCTTTCTGTAAATACACTTGGCAAATTTTGTCCCTATATTAAATGCATTTGGCAAATTTTTTATTCCCTTTTTCCAAACACTTGGAAAATAAAGTATATTCCTTTTTCATGAAGATACATTTTAATTCTCTTTCTGTAAATACACTTGGCAAATTTTGTCCCTATATTAAATGCATTTGGCAAATTTTTTATTCCCTTTTTCCAAACACTTGGAAAATAAAGTATATTCCTTTTTCATCGAGATACATTTTAATTCTCTTTCTGTAAATACACTTGGCAAATTTTGTCCGTAAATTAAATTCATTTGGCAAATTTTTTATTCCCTTTTTCCAAACACTTGGAAAATAAAGTATATTCCTTTTTCATCGAGATACATTCAAATTCTCTTTCTGCAAATACACTTGGCAAATTTTGTCCCTATATTAAATGCATTTGGCAAATTTTTTATTCCCTTTTTCCAAACACTTGGAAAATAAAGTATATTCCTTTTTCATCGAGATACATTTTAATTTTCTTTCTGTAAATACACTTGGTAAATTTTGTCCCTATATTAAATGCATTTGGCAAATTTTTTATTCCCTTTCTCCAAACACTTGGAAAATAAAGTATATTACTTTTTCATCGAGATACATTCAAATTCTCTTTCTGCAAATACACTTGGCAAATTTTGTCCCTATATTAAATGCATTTGGCAAATTTTTTATTCCCTTTCTCCAAACACTTGGAAAATAAAGTATATTCCTGTTTCATCGAGATACATTTTAATTCTCTTTCTGTAAATACACTTGGCAAATTTTGTCCCTATATTAAATGCATTTGGCAAATTTTTTATTCCCTTTCTCCAAACACTTGGAAAATAAAGTATATTCCTTTTTCATCGAGATACATTCAAATTCTCTTTCTGCAAATACACTTGGCAAATTTTGTCCCTATATTAAATGCATTTGGCAAATTTTTTATTCCCTTTTTCCAAACACTTGGAAAATAAAGTATATTCCTTTTTCATCGAGATACATTTTAATTCTCTTTCTGTAAATACACTTGGTAAATTTTGTCCCTATATTAAATGCATTTGGCATATTTTTTATTCCCTTTCTCCAAACACTTGGAAAATAAAGTATATTACTTTTTCATCGAGATACATTCAAATTCTCTTTCTGCAAATACACTTGGCAAATTTTGTCCCTATATTAAATGCATTTTGCAAATTTTTTATTCCCTTTCTCCAAACACTTGGAAAATAAAGTATATTCCTGTTTCATCGAGATACATTTTAATTCTCTTTCTGTAAATACACTTGGCAAATTTTGTCCCTATATTAAATGCATTTGGCAAATTTTTTATTCCCTTTCTCCAAACACTTGGAAAATAAAGTATATTACTTTTTCATCGAGATACATTCAAATTCTCTTTCTGCAAATACACTTGGCAAATTTTGTCCCTATATTAAATGCATTTGGCAAATTTTTTATTCCCTTTTTCCAAACACTTGGAAAATAAAGTATATTCCTTTTTCATCGAGATACATTTTAATTCTCTTTCTGTAAATACACTTGGTAAATTTTGTCCCTATATTAAATGCATTTGGCAAATTTTTTATTCCCTTTCTCCAAACACTTGGAAAATAAAGTATATTACTTTTTCATCGAGATACATTCAAATTCTCTTTCTGCAAATACACTTGGCAAATTTTGTCCCTATATTAAATGCATTTGGCAAATATTTTATTCCCTTTTTCCAAACACTTGGAAAATAAAGTATATTCCTTTTTAATCGAGATACATTTTTATTCTCTTTCTGTAAATACACTTGGTAAATTTTGTCCCTATATTAAATGCATTTGGCAAATTTTTTATTCCCTTTCTCCAAACACTTGGAAAAAAAAGTATATTACTTTTTCATCGAGATACATTTTAATTCTCTTTTAGTAAATACACTTGGCAAATTTTGTCCCTATATTAAATGCATTTGGCAAATTTTTTATTCCCTTTCTCCAAACACTTGGAAAATAAAGTATATTCCTGTTTCATCGAGATACATTTTAATTCTCTTTCTGTAAATACACTTGGCAAATTTTGTCCCTATATTAAATGCATTTGGCAAATTTTTTATTCCCTTTTTCCAAACACTTGGAAAATAAAGTATATTCCTTTTTCATCGAGATACATTTCAATTCTCTTTCTGTAAATACACTTGGCAAATTTTGTCCCTATATTAAATGCATATGGCAAATTTTTTATTCCCTTTTTCTAAACACTTGGAAAATAAAGTATATTCCTTTTTCATCGAGATACATTTTAATTCTCTTTCTGTAAATACACTTGGCAAATTTTGTCCCTATATTAAATGCATTTGGCAAATTTTTTATATCCTTTTTCCACACACTTGGAAAATAAAGTATATTACTTTTTCATCGAGATACATTTTAATTCTCTTTTAGTAAATACACTTCGTAAATTTTGTCCCTATATTAAATGCATTTTGTAAATTTTTTATTCCCTTTTCCGAACACTTGGAAAATATAGTATATTCCATTTTCAGCGGGATACATTTTAATTCTCTCTCTGTAAATACACTTGGAAAATTTTGTCCCTATATTAAATGCATTTGGCAAATTTTTTATTTCCTTTTTCCAAACACTTGGAAAAATAAAGTATATTCCTTTTTCATCGAGATACATTTTAATTCTCTTTCTGTAAATACACTTGGCAAATTTTGTCCCTATATTAAATGCATTTGGCAAATTTTTTATTCCCTTTCTCCAAACACTTGGAAAATAAAGTATATTCCTTTTTCATCGAGATACATTTTAATTCTCTTTCTGTAAATACACTTGGCAAATTTTGTCCCTATATTAAATGCATTTGGCAAATTTTTTATTCCCTTTTTCCAAACACTTGGAAAATAAAGTATATTCCTTTTTCATCGAGATACATTTTAATTCTCTTCCTGTAAATACACTTGGCAAATTTTGTCCCTATATTAAATGCATTTGGCAAATTTTTTATTCCCTTTTTCCAAACACTTGGAAAATAAAGTATATTCCTTTTTCATCGAGATACATTTTAATTCTCTTTCTGTAAGTACACTTGGCAAATTTTGTCCCTATATTAAATGCATTTGGCAAATTTTTTATTCCCTTTTTCCAAACACTTGGAAAATAAAGTATATTCCTTTTTCATCGAGATACATTCAAATTCTCTTTCTGCAAATACACTTGGCAGATTTTGTCCCTATATTAAATGCATTTGGCAAATTTTTTATTCCCTTTCTCCAAACACTTGGAAAATAAAGTATATTCCTGTTTCATCGAGATACATTTTAATTCTCTTTCTGTAAATACACTTGGCAAATTTTGTCCCTATATTAAATGCATTTGGCAAATTTTTTATTCCCTTTTTCCAAACACTTGGAAAATAAAGTATATTCCTTTTTCATCGAGATACATTTTAATTCTCTTTCTGTAAATACACTTGGCAAATTTTGTCCCTATATTAAATGCATATGGCAAATTTTTTATTCCCTTTTTCTAAACACTTGGAAAATAAAGTATATTCCTTTTTCATCGAGATACATTTTAATTCTCTTTCTGTAAATACACTTGGCAAATTTTGTCCCTATATTAAATGCATTTGGCAAATTTTTTATTCCCTTTTTCCACACACTTGGAAAATAAAGTATATTACTTTTTCATCGAGATACATTTTAATTCTCTTTTAGTAAATACACTTCGTAAATTTTGTCCCTATATTAAATGCATTTTGTAAATTTTTTATTCCCTTTTCCGAACACTTGGAAAATATAGTATATTCCATTTTCAGCGGGATACATTTTAATTCTCTCTCTGTAAATACACTTGGAAAATTTTGTCCCTATATTAAATGCATTTGGCAAATTTTTTATTTCCTTTTTCCAAACACTTGGAAAAATAAAGTATATTCCTTTTTCATCGAGATACATTTTAATTCTCTTTCTGTAAATACACTTGGCAAATTTTGTCCCTATATTAAATGCATTTGGCAAATTTTTTATTCCCTTTCTCCAAACACTTGGAAAATAAAGTATATTCCTTTTTCATCGAGATACATTTTAATTCTCTTTCTGTAAATACACTTGGCAAATTTTGTCCGTATATTAAATGCATTTGGCAAATTTTTTATTCCCTTTTTCCAAACACTTGGAAAATAAAGTATATTCCTTTTTCATCGAGATACATTTTAATTCTCTTCCTGTAAATACACTTGGCAAATTTTGTCCCTATATTAAATGCATTTGGCAAATTTTTTATTCCCTTTTTCCAAACACTTGGAAAATAAAGTATATTCCTTTTTCATCGAGATACATTTTAATTCTCTTTCTGTAAGTACACTTGGCAAATTTTGTCCCTATATTAAATGCATTTGGCAAATTTTTTATTCCCTTTTTCCAAACAGTTGGAAAATAAAGTATATTCCTTTTTCATCTAGATACATTCAAATTCTCTTTCTGCAAATACACTTGGCAAATTTTGTCCCTATATTAAATGCATGTGGCAAATTTTTTATTCCCTTTTTCCAAACACTTGGAAAATAAAGTATATTCCTTTTTCATCGAGATACATTTTAATTCTCTTTCTGTAAATACACTTGGCAAATTTTGTCCCTATATTAAATGCATTTGGCAAATTTTTTATTCCCTTTCTCCAAACACTTGGAAAATAAAGTATATTACTTTTTCATCGAGATACATTTTAATTCTCTTTTAGTAAATACACTTGGCAAATTTTGTCCCTATATTAAATGCATTTGGCAAATTTTTTATTCCCTTTTTCCAAACACTTGGAAAATAAAGTATATTCCTGTTTCATCGAGATACATTTTAATTCTCTTTCTGTAAATACACTTGGCAAATGTTGTCCCTATATTAAATGCATTTGGCAAATTTTTTATTCCCTTTTTCCAAACACTTGGAAAATAAAGTATATTCCTTTTTCATCGAGATACATTTTAATTCTCTTTCTGTAAATACACTTGGCAAATTTTGTCCCTATATTAAATGCATTTGGCAAATTTTTTATTCCCTTTTTCCACACACTTGGAAAATAAAGTATATTACTTTTTCATCGAGATACTTTTTAATTGTCTTTTAGTAAATACACTTCGTAAATTTTGTCCCTATATTAAATGCATTTTGTAAATTTTTTATTCCCTTTTCCGAACACTTGGAAAATATAGTATATTCCTTTTTCATCGGGATACATTTTAATTCTCTCTCTGTAAATACACTTGGAAAATTTTGTCCCTATATTAAATGCATTTGGCAAATTTTTTATTTCCTTTTTCCAAACACTTGGAAAAATAAAGTATATTCCTTTTTCATCGAGATACATTTTAATTCTCTTTCTGTAAATACACTTGGCAAATTTTGTCCCTATATTAAATGCATTTGACAAATTTTTTATTCCCTTTTTCCAAACACTTGGAAAATAAAGTATATTCCTTTTTCATCGAGATACATTTTAATTCTCTTTCTGTAAATACACTTGGTAAATTTTGTCCCTATATTAAATGCATTTGGCAAATTTTTTATTCCCTTTCTCCAAACACTTGGAAAATAAAGTATATTCCTTTTTCATCGAGATACATTTTAATTCTCTTTCTGTAAATACACTTGGCAAATTTTGTCCCTATATTAAATGCATTTGGCAAATTTTTTATTCCCTTATCCAAACACTTGGAAAATAAAGTATATTCCTTTTTCATCGAGATACATTTTAATTCTCTTTCTGTAAATACACTTGGCAAATTTTGTCCCTATATTAAATGCATTTGGCAAATTTTTTATTCCCTTTTTCCAAACACTTGGAAAATAAAGTATATTCCTTTTTCATCGAGATACATTTTAATTCTCTTTCTGTAAATACACTTGGCAAATTTTGTCCCTATATTAAATGCATTTGGCAAATTTTTTATTCCCTTTCTCCAAACACTTGGAAAATAAAGTATATTCCTTTTTCATCGAGATACATTTTAATTCTCTTTCTGTAAATACACTTGGCAAATTTTGTCCCTATATTAAATGCATTTGGCAAATTTTTTATTCCCTTTCTCCAAACACTTGGAAAATAAAGTATATTCCTTTTTCATCGAGAAACATTTTAATTCTCTTTCTGTAAATACACTTGGCAAATTTTGTCCCTATATTAAATGCATTTTACAAATTTTTCATTCCCTTTTTCCAAACACTTGGAAAATAAAGTATATTCCTTTTTCATCGAGATACATTTTAATTCTCTTTCTGTAAATACACTTGGCAAATTTTGTCCCTATATTAAATGCATTTGGCAAATTTTTTATTCCCTTTTTCCAAACACTTGGAAAATAAAGTATATTACTTTTTCATCGAGATACATTTTAATTCTCTTTCTGTAAATACACTTGGCAAATTTTGTCCCTATATTAAATGCATTTGGCAAATTTTTTATTCCCTTTCTCCAAACACTTGGAAAATAAAGTATATTCCTTTTTCATCGAGATATATTTTAATTCACTTTCTGTAAATACACTTGGCAAATTTTGTCCCTATATTAAATGCATTTGGCAAATTTTTTATTCCCTTTTTCCAAACACTTGGAAAATAAAGTATATTCCTTTTTCATCGAAATACATTTTAATTCTCTTTCTGTAAACACACTTGGCAAATTTTGTCCCTATATTAAATGCATTTGGCAAATTTTTTATTCCCTTTTTCCAAACACTTGGAAAATAAAGTATATTCCTTTTTCATCGAGATACATTTTAATTCTCTTTCTGTAAATTCACTTGGCAAATTTTGTCCCTATATTAAATGCATTTGGCAAATTTTTTATTCCCTTTCTCCAAACACTTGGAAAATAAAGTATATTCCTTTTTCATCGAGATACATTTTAATTCTCTTTCTGTAAATACACTTGGCAAATTTTGTCCGTATATTAAATGCATTTGGCAAATTTTTTATTCCCTTTTTCCAAACACTTGGAAAATAAAGTATATTCCTTTTTCATCGAGATACATTTTAATTCTCTTTCTGTAAATACACTTGGAAAATTTTGTCCCTATATTAAATGCATTTGGCAAATTTTTTATTCCCTTTTTCCAAACACTTGGAAAATAAAGTATATTCCTTTTTCATCGAGATACATTTTAATTCTCTTTCTGTAAATACACTTGGCAAATTTTGTCCCTATATTAAATGCATTTGGCAAATTTTTTATTCCCTTTTTCCAAACACTTGGAAAATAAAGTATATTCCTTTTTCATCGAGATACATTTTAATTCTCTTTCTGTAAATACACTTGGCAAATTTTGTCCCTATATTAAATGCATTTGGCAAATTTTTTATTCCCTTTTTCCAAACACTTGGAAAATAAAGTATATTCCTTTTTCATCGAGATACATTTTAATTCTCTTTCTGTAAATACACTTGGCAAATTTTGTCCCTATATTAAATGCATTTGGCAAATTTTTTATTCCCTTTCTCCAAACACTTGGAAAATAAAGTATATTCCTTTTTCATCGAGATACATTTTAATTCTCTTTCTGTAAATACACTTGGCACATTTTGTCCCTATATTAAATGCATTTGGCAAATTTTTTATTCCCTTTCTCCAAACACTTGGAAAATAAAGTATATTACTTTTTCATCGAGATACATTTTAATTCTCTTTTAGTAAATACACTTGGCAAATTTTGTCCCTATATTAAATGCATTTGGCAAATTTTTTATTCCCTTTTTCCAAACACTTGGAAAATAAAGTATATTCCTGTTTCATCGAGATACATTTTAATTCTCTTTCTGTAAATACACTTTGCAAATGTTGTCCCTATATTAAATGCATTTGGTAAATTTTTTATTCCCTTTTTCCAAACACTTGGAAAATAAAGTATATTCCTTTTTCATCGAGATACATTTCAATTCTCTTTCTGTAAATACACTTGGCAAATTTTGTCCCTATATTAAATGCATATGACAAATTTTTTATTCCCTTTTTCCAAACACTTGGAAAATAAAGTATATTCCTTTTTCATCGAGATACATTTTAATTCTCTTTCTGTAAATACACTTGGCAAATTTTGTCCCTATATTAAATGCATTTGGCAAATTTTTTATTCCCTTTTTCCACACACTTGGAAAATTAAGTATATTACTTTTTCATCGAGATACATTTTAATTCTCTTTTAGTAAATACACTTCGTAAATTTTGTCCCTATATTAAATGCATTTTGTAAATTTTTTATTCCCTTTTCCGAACACTTGGAATATATAGTATATTCCTTTTTCATCGGGATACATTTTAATTCTCTCTCTGTAAATACACTTGGAAAATTTTGTCCCTATATTAAATGCATTTGGCAAATTTTTTATTTCCTTTTTCCAAACACTTGGAAAAATAAAGTATATTCCTTTTTCATCGAGATACATTTTAATTCTCTTTCTGTAAATACACTTGGCAAATTTTGTCCCTATATTAAATGCATTTGACAAATTTTTTATTCCCTTTTACCAAACACTTGGAAAATAAAGTATATTGCTTTTTCATCGAGATACATTTTAATTCTCTTTCTGTAAATACACTTGGCAAATTTTGTCCCTATATTAAATGCATTTGGCAAATTTTTTATTCCCTTTCTCCAAACACTTGGAAAATAAAGTATATTCCTTTTTCATCGAGATACATTTTAATTCTCTTTCTGTAAATACACTTGGAAAATTTTGTCCGTATATTAAATGCATTTGGCAAATTTTTTATTCCCTTTTTCCAAACACTTGGAAAATAAAGTATATTCCTTTTTCATCGAGATACATTTTAATTCTCTTTCTGTAAATACACTTGGCAAATTTAGTCCCTATATTAAATGCATTTGGCAAATTTTTTATTCCCTTTCTCCAAACACTTGGAAAATAAAGTATATTCCTTTTTCATTCAGATACATTTTAATTCTCTTTTAGTAAATACACTTCGTAAATTTTGTCCCTATATTACATGCATTTGGCAAATTTTTTATTCCCTTTTTCCAAACACTTGGAAAACAAAGTATATTCCTTTTTCATCGAGATACATTTTAATTCTCTTTCTGTAAATACACTTGGCAAATTTTGTCCCTATATTAAATGCATTTGGCAAATTTTTTATTCCCTTTTTCCAAACACTTGGAAAATAAAGTATATTCCTTTTTCATCGAGATACATTTTAATTCTCTTTCTGTAAATACACTTGGCAAATTTTGTCCCTATATTAAATGCATTTGGCAAATTTTTTATTCCCTTTCTCCAAACACTTGGAAAATAAAGTATATTCCTTTTTCATCGAGATACATTTTAATTCTCTTTCTGTAAATACACTTGGCAAATTTTGTCCCTATATTAAATGCATTTGACAAATTTTTTATTCCCTTTTTCCAAACACTTGGAAAATAAAGTATATTCCTTTTTCATCGAGATACATTTTAATTCTCTTTCTGTAAATACACTTGGCAAATTTTGTCCCTATATTAAATGCATTTGGCAAATTTTTTATTCCCTTTCTCCAAACACTTGGAAAATAAAGTATATTCCTTTTTCATCGAGATACATTTTAATTGTCTTTCTGTAAATACACTTGGCAAATTTGTCCCTATATTAAATGCATTTGGCAAATTTTTTATTCCCTTTCTCCAAACTCTTGGAAAATAAAGTATATTCCTTTTTCATCGAGATACATTTTAATTCTCTTTCTGTAAATACACTTGGCAAATTTTGTCCCAATATTAAATGCATTTGGCAAATTTTTTACTCCCTTTTTCCAAACACTTGGAAAATAAAGTATATTCCTTTTTCATCGAGATACATTTTAATTCTCTTTCTGTAAATACACTTGGCAAATTTTGTCCCTATATTAAATGCATTTTGCAAATATTTTATTCCCTTTCTCCAAACACTTGGAAAATAAAGTATATTCCTTTTTCATCGAGATACATTTTAATTCTCTTTCTGTAAATACACTTGGCCAATTTTGTCCCTATATTAAATGCATTTTGCAAATTTTTTATTGACTCTTTCCGAACACTTGGAAAATAAATTATATTCCTTTTTCATCGAGATACATTTTAAGTTTTTTCTGTAAACACACTTAGCAAATTTTGTCCCTATATTAAATGCATTTTGCAAATTTTTTTTCCCTTTCTCCAAACACTTGGAAAATAAAGTGTATTCCCTTTTCATCGATATACATTTTAATTCTCTTTTATTAAATACACTTGGCAAATTTTGTCCCTATATTAAATGCATTTGGCAAATTTTTTATTCCCTTTTTCCAAACACTTGGAAAATAAAGTATATTACTTTTTCATCGAGATACATTTTAATTCTCTTTCTGTAAATACACTTGGCAAATTTTGTCCCTATATTAAATGCATTTGGCAAATTTTTTATTCCCATTCTCCAAACACTTGGAAAATAAAGTATATTCCTTTTTCATCGAGATACATTTTAATTCTCTTTCTGTAAATACACTTGGCAAATTTTGTCCCTATATTAAATGCATTTGGCAAATTTTTTATTCCCTTTTTCCAAACACTTGGAAAATAAAGTATATTCCTTTTTCATCGAGATACATTTTAATTCTCTTTCTGTAAATACACTTGGCAAATTTTGTCCCTATATTAAATGCATTTGGCAAATTTTTTATTCCCTTTTTCCAAACACTTGGAAAATAAAGTATATTACTTTTTCATCGAGATACATTTTAATTCTCTTTCTGTAAATACACTTGGCAAATTTTGTCCCTATATTAAATGCATTTGGCAAATTTTTTATTCCCTTTCTCCAAACACTTGGAAAATAAAGTATATTCCTTTTTCATCGAGATACATTTTAATTCTCTTTCTGTAAATACACTTGGCAAATTTTGTCCCTATATTAAATGCATTTGGCAAATTTTTTATTCCCTTTTTCCAAACACTTGGAAAATAAAGTATATTCCTTTTTAATCGAGATACCTTTTTATTGTCTTTCTGTAAATACACTTGGCAAATTTTGTCCCTATATTAAATGCATTTGGCAAATTTTTTATTCCCTTTTTCAAAACACTTGGAAAATAAAGTATATTCCTTTTTCATCGAGATACATTTTAATTCTCTTTCTGTAAATACACTTGGCAAATTTTGTCCCTATATTAAATGCATTTGGCAAATTTTTTATTCCCTTTTTCCAAACACTTGGAAAATAAAGTATATTCCTTTTTCATCGAGATACATTTTAATTCTCTTTCTGTAAATACACTTGGCAAATTTTGTCCCTATATTAAATGCATTTGGCAAATTTTTTATTCCCTTTTTCCAAACACTTGGAAAATAAAGTATATTCCTTTTTCATCGAGATACATTTTAATTCCCTTTCTGTAAATACACTTGGCAAATTTTGTCCCTATATTAAATGCATTTGGCAAATTTTTTATTCCCTTTTTCCAAACACTTGGAAAATAAAGTATATTCCTTTTTCATCGAGATACATTTTAATTCTCTTTCTGTAAATACACTTGGCAAATTTTGTCCCTATATTAAACGCATTTGGCAAATTTTTTATTCCCTTTTTCCAAACACTTGGAAAATAAAGTATATTCCTTTTTCATCGAGATACATTTTAATTCTCTTTCTGTAAGTACACTTGGCAAATTTTGTCCCTATATTAAATGCATTTGGCAAATTTTTTATTCCCTTTTTCCAAACAGTTGGAAAATAAAGTATATTCCTTTTTCATCTAGATACATTCAAATTCTCTTTCTGCAAATACACTTGGCAAATTTTGTCCCTATATTAAATGCATGTGGCAAATTTTTTATTCCCTTTTTCCAAACACTTGGAAAATAAAGTATATTCCTTTTTCATCGAGATACATTTTAATTCTCTTTCTGTAAATACACTTGGCAAATTTTGTCCCTATATTAAATGCATTTGGCAAATTTTTTATTCCCTTTCTCCAAACACTTGGAAAATAAAGTATATTCCTTTTTCATCGAGATACATTTTAATTCTCTTTTAGTAAATACACTTGGCAAATTTTGTCCCTATATTAAATGCATTTGGCAAATTTTTTATTCCCTTTTTCCAAACACTTGGAAAATAAAGTATATTTCTGTTTCATCGAGATACATTTTAATTCTCTTTCTGTAAATACACTTGGCAAATGTTGTCCCTATATTAAATGCATTTGGCAAATTTTTTATTCCCTTTTTCCAAACACTTGGAAAATAAAGTATATTCCTTTTTCATCGAGATACATTTTAATTCTCTTTCTGTAAATACACTTGGCAAATTTTGTCCCTATATTAAATGCATTTGGCAAATTTTTTATTCCCTTTTTCCACACACTTGGAAAAAAAGTATATTACTTTTTCATCGAGATACTTTTTAATTGTCTTTTAGTAAATACACTTCGTAAATTTTGTCCCTATATTAAATGCATTTTGTAAATTTTTTATTCCCTTTTCCGAACACTTGGAAAATATAGTATATTCCTTTTTCATCGGGATACATTTTAATTCTCTCTCTGTAAATACACTTGGAAAATTTTGTCCCTATATTAAATGCATTTGGCAAATTTTTTATTTCCTTTTTCCAAACACTTGGAAAAATAAAGTATATTCCTTTTTCATCGAGATACATTTTAATTCTCTTTCTGTAAATACACTTGGCAAATTTTGTCCCTATATTAAATGCATTTGACAAATTTTTTATTCCCTTTTTCCAAACACTTGGAAAATAAAGTATATTCCTTTTTCATCGAGATACATTTTAATTCTCTTTCTGTAAATACACTTGGTAAATTTTGTCCCTATATTAAATGCATTTGGCAAATTTTTTATTCCCTTTCTCCAAACACTTGGAAAATAAAGTATATTCCTTTTTCATCGAGATACATTTTAATTCTCTTTCTGTAAATACACTTGGCAAATTTTGTCCGTATATTAAATGCATTTGGCAAATTTTTTATTCCCTTATCCAAACACTTGGAAAATAAAGTATATTCCTTTTTCATCGAGATACATTTTAATTCTCTTTCTGTAAATACACTTGGCAAATTTTGTCCCTATATTAAATGCATTTGGCAAATTTTTTATTCCCTTTTTCCAAACACTTGGAAAATAAAGTATATTCCTTTTTCATCGAGATACATTTTAATTCTCTTTCTGTAAATACACTTGGCAAATTTTGTCCCTATATTAAATGCATTTGGCAAATTTTTTATTCCCTTTCTCCAAACACTTGGAAAATAAAGTATATTCCTTTTTCATCGAGATACATTTTAATTCTCTTTCTGTAAATACACTTGGCAAATTTTGTCCCTATATTAAATGCATTTGGCAAATTTTTTATTCCCTTTCTCCAAACACTTGGAAAATAAAGTATATTCCTTTTTCATCGAGAAACATTTTAATTCTCTTTCTGTAAATACACTTGGCAAATTTTGTCCCTATATTAAATGCATTTTACAAATTTTTCATTCCCTTTTTCCAAACACTTGGAAAATAAAGTATATTCCTTTTTCATCGAGATACATTTTAATTCTCTTTCTGTAAATACACTTGGCAAATTTTGTCCCTATATTAAATGCATTTGGCAAATTTTTTATTCCCTTTTTCCAAACACTTGGAAAATAAAGTATATTACTTTTTCATCGAGATACATTTTAATTCTCTTTCTGTAAATACACTTGGAAAATTTTGTCCCTATATTAAATGCATTTGGCAAATTTTTTATTCCCTTTCTCCAAACACTTGGAAAATAAAGTATATTCCTTTTTCATCGAGATATATTTTAATTCACTTTCTGTAAATACACTTGGCAAATTTTGTCCCTATATTAAATGCATTTGGCAAATTTTTTATTCCCTTTTTCCAAACACTTGGAAAATAAAGTATATTCCTTTTTCATCGAGATACATTTTAATTCTCTTTCTGTAAATACACTTGGCAAATTTTGTCCCTATATTAAATGCATTTGGCAAATTTTTTATTCCCTTTTTCAAAACACTTGGAAAATAAAGTATATTCCTTTTTCATCGAGATACATTTTAATTCTCTTTCTGTAAATACACTTGGCAAATTTTGTCCCTATATTAAATGCATTTGGCAAATTTTTTATTCCCTTTTTCCAAACACTTGGAAAATAAAGTATATTCCTTTTTCATCGAGATACATTTTAATTCTCTTTCTGTAAATACACTTGGCAAATTTTGTCCCTATATTAAATGCATTTGGCAAATTTTTTATTCCCTTTTTCCAAACACTTGGAAAATAAAGTATATTCCTTTTTCATCGAGATACATTTTAATTCTCTTTCTGTAAATACACTTGGCAAATTTTGTCCCTATATTAAATGCATTTGGCAAATTTTTTATTCCCTTTTTCCAAACACTTGGAAAATAAAGTATATTCCTTTTTCATCGAGATACATTTTAATTCTCTTTCTGTAAGTACACTTGGCAAATTTTGTCCCTATATTAAATGCATTTGGCAAATTTTTTATTCCCTTTTTCCAAACAGTTGGAAAATAAAGTATATTCCTTTTTCATCTAGATACATTCAAATTCTCTTTCTGCAAATACACTTGGCAAATTTTGTCCCTATATTAAATGCATGTGGCAAATTTTTTATTCCCTTTTTCCAAACACTTGGAAAATAAAGTATATTCCTTTTTCATCGAGATACATTTTAATTCTCTTTCTGTAAATACACTTGGCAAATTTTGTCCCTATATTAAATGCATTTGGCAAATTTTTTATTCCCTTTCTCCAAACACTTGGAAAATAAAGTATATTACTTTTTCATCGAGATACATTTTAATTCTCTTTTAGTAAATACACTTGGCAAATTTTGTCCCTATATTAAATGCATTTGGCAAATTTTTTATTCCCTTTTTCCAAACACTTGGAAAATAAAGTATATTCCTGTTTCATCGAGATACATTTTAATTCTCTTTCTGTAAATACACTTGGCAAATGTTGTCCCTATATTAAATGCATTTGGCAAATTTTTTATTCCCTTTTTCCAAACACTTGGAAAATAAAGTATATTCCTTTTTCATCGAGATACATTTTAATTCTCTTTCTGTAAATACACTTGGCAAATTTTGTCCCTATATTAAATGCATTTGGCAAATTTTTTATTCCCTTTTTCCACACACTTGGAAAATAAAGTATATTACTTTTTCATCGAGATACTTTTTAATTGTCTTTTAGTAAATACACTTCGTAAATTTTGTCCCTATATTAAATGCATTTTGTAAATTTTTTATTCCCTTTTCCGAACACTTGGAAAATATAGTATATTCCTTTTTCATCGGGATACATTTTAATTCTCTCTCTGTAAATACACTTGGAAAATTTTGTCCCTATATTAAATGCATTTGGCAAATTTTTTATTTCCTTTTTCCAAACACTTGGAAAAATAAAGTATATTCCTTTTTCATCGAGATACATTTTAATTCTCTTTCTGTAAATACACTTGGCAAATTTTGTCCCTATATTAAATGCATTTGACAAATTTTTTATTCCCTTTTTCCAAACACTTGGAAAATAAAGTATATTCCTTTTTCATCGAGATACATTTTAATTCTCTTTCTGTAAATACACTTGGTAAATTTTGTCCCTATATTAAATGCATTTGGCAAATTTTTTATTCCCTTTCTCCAAACACTTGGAAAATAAAGTATATTCCTTTTTCATCGAGATACATTTTAATTCTCTTTCTGTAAATACACTTGGCAAATTTTGTCCGTATATTAAATGCATTTGGCAAATTTTTTATTCCCTTATCCAAACACTTGGAAAATAAAGTATATTCCTTTTTCATCGAGATACATTTTAATTCTCTTTCTGTAAATACACTTGGCAAATTTTGTCCCTATATTAAATGCATTTGGCAAATTTTTTATTCCCTTTTTCCAAACACTTGGAAAATAAAGTATATTCCTTTTTCATCGAGATACATTTTAATTCTCTTTCTGTAAATACACTTGGCAAATTTTGTCCCTATATTAAATGCATTTGGCAAATTTTTTATTCCCTTTCTCCAAACACTTGGAAAATAAAGTATATTCCTTTTTCATCGAGATACATTTTAATTCTCTTTCTGTAAATACACTTGGCAAATTTTGTCCCTATATTAAATGCATTTGGCAAATTTTTTATTCCCTTTCTCCAAACACTTGGAAAATAAAGTATATTCCTTTTTCATCGAGAAACATTTTAATTCTCTTTCTGTAAATACACTTGGCAAATTTTGTCCCTATATTAAATGCATTTTACAAATTTTTCATTCCCTTTTTCCAAACACTTGGAAAATAAAGTATATTCCTTTTTCATCGAGATACATTTTAATTCTCTTTCTGTAAATACACTTGGCAAATTTTGTCCCTATATTAAATGCATTTGGCAAATTTTTTATTCCCTTTTTCCAAACACTTGGAAAATAAAGTATATTACTTTTTCATCGAGATACATTTTAATTCTCTTTCTGTAAATACACTTGGAAAATTTTGTCCCTATATTAAATGCATTTGGCAAATTTTTTATTCCCTTTCTCCAAACACTTGGAAAATAAAGTATATTCCTTTTTCATCGAGATATATTTTAATTCACTTTCTGTAAATACACTTGGCAAATTTTGTCCCTATATTAAATGCATTTGGCAAATTTTTTATTCCCTTTTTCCAAACACTTGGAAAATAAAGTATATTCCTTTTTCATCGAAATACATTTTAATTCTCTTTCTGTAAACACACTTGGCAAATTTTGTCCCTATATTAAATGCATTTGGCAAATTTTTTATTCCCTTTTTCCAAACACTTGGAAAATAAAGTATATTCCTTTTTCATCGAGATACATTTTAATTCTCTTTCTGTAAATACACTTGGCAAATTTTGTCCCTATATTAAATGCATTTGGCAAATTTTTTATTCCCTTTCTCCAAACACTTGGAAAATAAAGTATATTCCTTTTTCATCGAGATACATTTTAATTCTCTTTCTGTAAATACACTTGGCAAATTTTGTCCGTATATTAAATGCATTTGGCAAATTTTTTATTCCCTTTTTCCAAACACTTGGAAAATAAAGTATATTCCTTTTTCATCGAGATACATTTTAATTCTCTTTCTGTAAATACACTTGGAAAATTTTGTCCCTATATTAAATGCATTTGGCAAATTTTTTATTCCCTTTTTCCAAACACTTGGAAAATAAAGTATATTCCTTTTTCATCGAGATACATTTTAATTCTCTTTCTGTAAATACACTTGGCAAATTTTGTCCCTATATTAAATGCATTTGGCAAATTTTTTATTCCCTTTTTCCAAACACTTGGAAAATAAAGTATATTCCTTTTTCATCGAGATACATTTTAATTCTCTTTCTGTAAATACACTTGGCAAATTTTGTCCGTATATTAAATGCATTTGGCAAATTTTTTATTCCCTTATCCAAACACTTGGAAAATAAAGTATATTCCTTTTTCATCGAGATACATTTTAATTCTCTTTCTGTAAATACACTTGGCAAATTTTGTCCGTATATTAAATGCATTTGGCAAATTTTTTATTCCCTTTTTCCAAACACTTGGAAAATAAAGTATATTCCTTTTTCATCGAGATACATTTTAATTCTCTTTCTGTAAATACACTTGGAAAATTTTGTCCCTATATTAAATGCATTTGGCAAATTTTTTATTCCCTTTCTCCAAACACTTGGAAAATAAAGTATATTCCTTTTTCATCGAGATACATTTTAATTCTCTTTCTGTAAATACACTTGGCAAATTTTGTCCCTATATTAAATGCATTTGGCAAATTTTTTATTCCCTTTCTCCAAACACTTGGAAAATAAAGTATATTCCTTTTTCATCGAGAAACATTTTAATTCTCTTTCTGTAAATACACTTGGCAAATTTTGTCCCTATATTAAATGCATTTTACAAATTTTTCATTCCCTTTTTCCAAACACTTGGAAAATAAAGTATATTCCTTTTTCATCGAGATACATTTTAATTCTCTTTCTGTAAATACACTTGGCAAATTTTGTCCCTATATTAAATGCATTTGGCAAATTTTTTATTCCCTTTTTCCAAACACTTGGAAAATAAAGTATATTACTTTTTCATCGAGATACATTTTAATTCTCTTTCTGTAAATACACTTTGCAAATGTTGTCCCTATATTAAATGCATTTGGCAAATTTTTTATTCCCTTTCTCCAAACACTTGGAAAATAAAGTATATTCCTTTTTCATCGAGATATATTTTAATTCACTTTCTGTAAATACACTTGGCAAATTTTGTCCCTATATTAAATGCATTTGGCAAATTTTTTATTCCCTTTTTCCAAACACTTGGAAAATAAAGTATATTCCTTTTTCATCGAAATACATTTTAATTCTCTTTCTGTAAACACACTTGGCAAATTTTGTCCCTATATTAAATGCATTTGGCAAATTTTTTATTCCCTTTTTCCAAACACTTGGAAAATAAAGTATATTCCTTTTTCATCGAGATACATTTTAATTCTCTTTCTGTAAATACACTTGGCAAATTTTGTCCCTATATTAAATGCATTTGGCAAATTTTTTATTCCCTTTCTCCAAACACTTGGAAAATAAAGTATATTCCTTTTTCATCGAGATACATTTTAATTCTCTTTCTGTAAATACACTTGGCAAATTTTGTCCGTATATTAAATGCATTTGGCAAATTTTTTATTCCCTTTTTCCAAACACTTGGAAAATAAAGTATATTCCTTTTTCATCGAGATACATTTTAATTCTCTTTCTGTAAATACACTTGGAAAATTTTGTCCCTATATTAAATGCATTTGGCAAATTTTTTATTCCCTTTTTCCAAACACTTGGAAAATAAAGTATATTCCTTTTTCATCGAGATACATTTTAATTCTCTTTCTGTAAATACACTTGGCAAATTTTGTCCCTATATTAAATGCATTTGGCAAATTTTTTATTCCCTTTTTCCAAACACTTGGAAAATAAAGTATATTCCTTTTTCATCGAGATACATTTTAATTCTCTTTCTGTAAATACACTTGGCAAATTTTGTCCCTATATTAAATGCATTTGGCAAATTTTTTATTCCCTTTTTCCAAACACTTGGAAAATAAAGTATATTCCTTTTTCATCGAGATACATTTTAATTCTCTTTCTGTAAATACACTTGGCAAATTTTGTCCCTATATTAAATGCATTTGGCAAATTTTTTATTCCCTTTCTCCAAACACTTGGAAAATAAAGTATATTCCTTTTTCATCGAGATACATTTTAATTCTCTTTCTGTAAATACACTTGGCACATTTTGTCCCTATATTAAATGCATTTGGCAAATTTTTTATTCCCTTTCTCCAAACACTTGGAAAATAAAGTATATTACTTTTTCATCGAGATACATTTTAATTCTCTTTTAGTAAATACACTTGGCAAATTTTGTCCCTATATTAAATGCATTTGGCAAATTTTTTATTCCCTTTTTCCAAACACTTGGAAAATAAAGTATATTCCTGTTTCATCGAGATACATTTTAATTCTCTTTCTGTAAATACACTTTGCAAATGTTGTCCCTATATTAAATGCATTTGGTAAATTTTTTATTCCCTTTTTCCAAACACTTGGAAAATAAAGTATATTCCTTTTTCATCGAGATACATTTCAATTCTCTTTCTGTAAATACACTTGGCAAATTTTGTCCCTATATTAAATGCATATGACAAATTTTTTATTCCCTTTTTCCAAACACTTGGAAAATAAAGTATATTCCTTTTTCATCGAGATACATTTTAATTCTCTTTCTGTAAATACACTTGGCAAATTTTGTCCCTATATTAAATGCATTTGGCAAATTTTTTATTCCCTTTCTCCAAACACTTGGAAAATAAAGTATATTCCTTTTTCATCGAGATATATTTTAATTCACTTTCTGTAAATACACTTGGCAAATTTTGTCCCTATATTAAATGCATTTGGCAAATTTTTTATTCCCTTTTTCCAAACACTTGGAAAATAAAGTATATTCCTTTTTCATCGAAATACATTTTAATTCTCTTTCTGTAAACACACTTGGCAAATTTTGTCCCTATATTAAATGCATTTGGCAAATTTTTTATTCCCTTTTTCCAAACACTTGGAAAATAAAGTATATTCCTTTTTCATCGAGATACATTTTAATTCTCTTTCTGTAAATACACTTGGCAAATTTTGTCCCTATATTAAATGCATTTGGCAAATTTTTTATTCCCTTTCTCCAAACACTTGGAAAATAAAGTATATTCCTTTTTCATCGAGATACATTTTAATTCTCTTTCTGTAAATACACTTGGCAAATTTTGTCCGTATATTAAATGCATTTGGCAAATTTTTTATTCCCTTTTTCCAAACACTTGGAAAATAAAGTATATTCCTTTTTCATCGAGATACATTTTAATTCTCTTTCTGTAAATACACTTGGAAAATTTTGTCCCTATATTAAATGCATTTGGCAAATTTTTTATTCCCTTTTTCCAAACACTTGGAAAATAAAGTATATTCCTTTTTCATCGAGATACATTTTAATTCTCTTTCTGTAAATACACTTGGCAAATTTTGTCCCTATATTAAATGCATTTGGCAAATTTTTTATTCCCTTTTTCCAAACACTTGGAAAATAAAGTATATTCCTTTTTCATCGAGATACATTTTAATTCTCTTTCTGTAAATACACTTGGCAAATTTTGTCCCTATATTAAATGCATTTGGCAAATTTTTTATTCCCTTTTTCCAAACACTTGGAAAATAAAGTATATTCCTTTTTCATCGAGATACATTTTAATTCTCTTTCTGTAAATACACTTGGCAAATTTTGTCCCTATATTAAATGCATTTGGCAAATTTTTTATTCCCTTTCTCCAAACACTTGGAAAATAAAGTATATTCCTTTTTCATCGAGATACATTTTAATTCTCTTTCTGTAAATACACTTGGCACATTTTGTCCCTATATTAAATGCATTTGGCAAATTTTTTATTCCCTTTCTCCAAACACTTGGAAAATAAAGTATATTACTTTTTCATCGAGATACATTTTAATTCTCTTTTAGTAAATACACTTGGCAAATTTTGTCCCTATATTAAATGCATTTGGCAAATTTTTTATTCCCTTTTTCCAAACACTTGGAAAATAAAGTATATTCCTGTTTCATCGAGATACATTTTAATTCTCTTTCTGTAAATACACTTTGCAAATGTTGTCCCTATATTAAATGCATTTGGTAAATTTTTTATTCCCTTTTTCCAAACACTTGGAAAATAAAGTATATTCCTTTTTCATCGAGATACATTTCAATTCTCTTTCTGTAAATACACTTGGCAAATTTTGTCCCTATATTAAATGCATATGACAAATTTTTTATTCCCTTTTTCCAAACACTTGGAAAATAAAGTATATTCCTTTTTCATCGAGATACATTTTAATTCTCTTTCTGTAAATACACTTGGCAAATTTTGTCCCTATATTAAATGCATTTGGCAAATTTTTTATTCCCTTTTTCCACACACTTGGAAAATTAAGTATATTACTTTTTCATCGAGATACATTTTAATTCTCTTTTAGTAAATACACTTCGTAAATTTTGTCCCTATATTAAATGCATTTTGTAAATTTTTTATTCCCTTTTCCGAACACTTGGAATATATAGTATATTCCTTTTTCATCGGGATACATTTTAATTCTCTCTCTGTAAATACACTTGGAAAATTTTGTCCCTATATTAAATGCATTTGGCAAATTTTTTATTTCCTTTTTCCAAACACTTGGAAAAATAAAGTATATTCCTTTTTCATCGAGATACATTTTAATTCTCTTTCTGTAAATACACTTGGCAAATTTTGTCCCTATATTAAATGCATTTGACAAATTTTTTATTCCCTTTTACCAAACACTTGGAAAATAAAGTATATTGCTTTTTCATCGAGATACATTTTAATTCTCTTTCTGTAAATACACTTGGCAAATTTTGTCCCTATATTAAATGCATTTGGCAAATTTTTTATTCCCTTTCTCCAAACACTTGGAAAATAAAGTATATTCCTTTTTCATCGAGATACATTTTAATTCTCTTTCTGTAAATACACTTGGAAAATTTTGTCCGTATATTAAATGCATTTGGCAAATTTTTTATTCCCTTTTTCCAAACACTTGGAAAATAAAGTATATTCCTTTTTCATCGAGATACATTTTAATTCTCTTTCTGTAAATACACTTGGCAAATTTTGTCCCTATATTAAATGCATTTGGCAAATTTTTTATTCCCTTTCTCCAAACACTTGGAAAATAAAGTATATTCCTTTTTCATTCAGATACATTTTAATTCTCTTTTAGTAAATACACTTCGTAAATTTTGTCCCTATATTACATGCATTTGGCAAATTTTTTATTCCCTTTTTCCAAACACTTGGAAAACAAAGTATATTCCTTTTTCATCGAGATACATTTTAATTCTCTTTCTGTAAATACACTTGGCAAATTTTGTCCCTATATTAAATGCATTTGGCAAATTTTTTATTCCCTTTTTCCAAACACTTGGAAAATAAAGTATATTCCTTTTTCATCGAGATACATTTTAATTCTCTTTCTGTAAATACACTTGGCAAATTTTGTCCCTATATTAAATGCATTTGGCAAATTTTTTATTCCCTTTCTCCAAACACTTGGAAAATAAAGTATATTCCTTTTTCATCGAGATACATTTTAATTCTCTTTCTGTAAATACACTTGGCAAATTTTGTCCCTATATTAAATGCATTTGACAAATTTTTTATTCCCTTTTTCCAAACACTTGGAAAATAAAGTATATTCCTTTTTCATCGAGATACATTTTAATTCTCTTTCTGTAAATACACTTGGCAAATTTTGTCCCTATATTAAATGCATTTGGCAAATTTTTTATTCCCTTTCTCCAAACACTTGGAAAATAAAGTATATTCCTTTTTCATCGAGATACATTTTAATTCTCTTTCTGTAAATACACTTGGCAAATTTTGTCCCTATATTAAATGCATTTGGCAAATTTTTTATTCCCTTTCTCCAAACTCTTGGAAAATAAAGTATATTCCTTTTTCATCGAGATACATTTTAATTCTCTTTCTGTAAATACACTTGGCAAATTTTGTCCCAATATTAAATGCATTTGGCAAATTTTTTACTCCCTTTTTCCAAACACTTGGAAAATAAAGTATATTCCTTTTTCATCGAGATACATTTTAATTCTCTTTCTGTAAATACACTTGGCAAATTTTGTCCCTATATTAAATGCATTTTGCAAATATTTTATTCCCTTTCTCCAAACACTTGGAAAATAAAGTATATTCCTTTTTCATCGAGATACATTTTAATTCTCTTTCTGTAAATACACTTGGCCAATTTTGTCCCTATATTAAATGCATTTTGCAAATTTTTTATTGACTCTTTCCGAACACTTGGAAAATAAATTATATTCCTTTTTCATCGAGATACATTTTAAGTTTTTTCTGTAAACACACTTAGCAAATTTTGTCCCTATATTAAATGCATTTTGCAAATTTTTTTTCCCTTTCTCCAAACACTTGGAAAATAAAGTGTATTCCCTTTTCATCGATATACATTTTAATTCTCTTTTATTAAATACACTTGGCAAATTTTGTCCCTATATTAAATGCATTTGGCAAATTTTTTATTCCCTTTTTCCAAACACTTGGAAAATAAAGTATATTCCTTTTTCATCGAGATACATTTTAATTCTCTTTCTGTAAATACACTTGGCAAATTTTGTCCCTATATTAAATGCATTTGGCAAATTTTTTATTCCCATTCTCCAAACACTTGGAAAATAAAGTATATTCCTTTTTCATCGAGATACATTTTAATTCTCTTTCTGTAAATACACTTGGCAAATTTTGTCCCTATATTAAATGCATTTGGCAAATTTTTTATTCCCTTTTTCCAAACACTTGGAAAATAAAGTATATTCCTTTTTCATCGAGATACATTTTAATTCTCTTTCTGTAAATACACTTGGCAAATTTTGTCCCTATATTAAATGCATTTGGCAAATTTTTTATTCCCTTTTTCCAAACACTTGGAAAATAAAGTATATTACTTTTTCATCGAGATACATTTTAATTCTCTTTCTGTAAATACACTTGGCAAATTTTGTCCCTATATTAAATGCATTTGGCAAATTTTTTATTCCCTTTCTCCAAACACTTGGAAAATAAAGTATATTCCTTTTTCATCGAGATACATTTTAATTCTCTTTCTGTAAATACACTTGGCAAATTTTGTCCCTATATTAAATGCATTTGGCAAATTTTTTATTCCCTTTTTCCAAACACTTGGAAAATAAAGTATATTCCTTTTTAATCGAGATACCTTTTTATTGTCTTTCTGTAAATACACTTGGCAAATTTTGTCCCTATATTAAATGCATTTTGCAAATATTTTATTCCCTTTCTCCAAACACTTGGAAAATAAAGTATATTCCTTTTTCATCGAGATACATTTTAATTCTCTTTCTGTAAATACACTTGGCCAATTTTGTCCCTATATTAAATGCATTTTGCAAATTTTTTATTGACTCTTTCCGAACACTTGGAAAATAAATTATATTCCTTTTTCATCGAGATACATTTTAAGTTTTTTCTGTAAACACACTTAGCAAATTTTGTCCCTATATTAAATGCATTTTGCAAATTTTTTTTCCCTTTCTCCAAACACTTGGAAAATAAAGTGTATTCCCTTTTCATCGATATACATTTTAATTCTCTTTTATTAAATACACTTGGCAAATTTTGTCCCTATATTAAATGCATTTGGCAAATTTTTTATTCCCTTTTTCCAAACACTTGGAAAATAAAGTATATTACTTTTTCATCGAGATACATTTTAATTCTCTTTCTGTAAATACACTTGGCAAATTTTGTCCCTATATTAAATGCATTTGGCAAATTTTTTATTCCCATTCTCCAAACACTTGGAAAATAAAGTATATTCCTTTTTCATCGAGATACATTTTAATTCTCTTTCTGTAAATACACTTGGCAAATTTTGTCCCTATATTAAATGCATTTGGCAAATTTTTTATTCCCTTTTTCCAAACACTTGGAAAATAAAGTATATTCCTTTTTCATCGAGATACATTTTAATTCTCTTTCTGTAAATACACTTGGCAAATTTTGTCCCTATATTAAATGCATTTGGCAAATTTTTTATTCCCTTTTTCCAAACACTTGGAAAATAAAGTATATTACTTTTTCATCGAGATACATTTTAATTCTCTTTCTGTAAATACACTTGGCAAATTTTGTCCCTATATTAAATGCATTTGGCAAATTTTTTATTCCCTTTCTCCAAACACTTGGAAAATAAAGTATATTCCTTTTTCATCGAGATACATTTTAATTCTCTTTCTGTAAATACACTTGGCAAATTTTGTCCCTATATTAAATGCATTTGGCAAATTTTTTATTCCCTTTTTCCAAACACTTGGAAAATAAAGTATATTCCTTTTTAATCGAGATACCTTTTTATTGTCTTTCTGTAAATACACTTGGCAAATTTTGTCCCTATATTAAATGCATTTGGCAAATTTTTTATTCCCTTTTTCAAAACACTTGGAAAATAAAGTATATTCCTTTTTCATCGAGATACATTTTAATTCTCTTTCTGTAAATACACTTGGCAAATTTTGTCCCTATATTAAATGCATTTGGCAAATTTTTTATTCCCTTTTTCCAAACACTTGGAAAATAAAGTATATTCCTTTTTCATCGAGATACATTTTAATTCTCTTTCTGTAAATACACTTGGCAAATTTTGTCCCTATATTAAATGCATTTGGCAAATTTTTTATTCCCTTTTTCCAAACACTTGGAAAATAAAGTATATTCCTTTTTCATCGAGATACATTTTAATTCTCTTTCTGTAAATACACTTGGCAAATTTTGTCCCTATATTAAATGCATTTGGCAAATTTTTTATTCCCTTTTTCCAAACACTTGGAAAATAAAGTATATTCCTTTTTCATCGAGATACATTTTAATTCTCTTTCTGTAAATACACTTGGCAAATTTTGTCCCTATATTAAATGCATTTGGCAAATTTTTTATTCCCTTTTTCCAAACACTTGGAAAATAAAGTATATTCCTTTTTCATCGAGATACATTTTAATTCTCTTTCTGTAAATACACTTGGCAAATTTTGTCCCTATATTAAATGCATTTGGCAAATTTTTTATTCCCTTTCTCCAAACACTTGGAAAATAAAGTATATTCCTTTTTCATCGAGATACATTTTAATTCTCTTTCTGTAAATACACTTGGCAAATTTTGTCCCTATATTAAATGCATTGGCAAATTTTTTATTCCCTTTTTCCAAACACTTGGAAAATAAAGTATATTCCTTTTTCATCGAGATACATTTTAATTCTCTTTCTGTAAATACACTTGGCAAATTTTGTCCCTATATTAAATGCATTTGGCAAATTTTTTATTCCCTTTTTCCAAACACTTGGAAAATAAAGTATATTCCTTTTTCATCGAGATACATTTTAATTCTCTTTCTGTAAATACACTTGGCAAATTTTGTCCCTATATTAAATGCATTTGGCAAATTTTTTATTCCCTTTTTCCAAACACTTGGAAAATAAAGTATATTCCTTTTTCATCGAGATACATTTTAATTCTCTTTCTGTAAATACACTTGGCAAATTTTGTCCCTATATTAAATGCATTTGGCAAATTTTTTATTCCCTTTCTCCAAACACTTGGAAAATAAAGTATATTCCTTTTTCATCGAGATACATTTTAATTCTCTTTCTGTAAATACACTTGGCAAATTTTGTCCCTATATTAAATGCATTTGGCAAATTTTTTATTCCCTTTTTCCAAACACTTGGAAAATAAAGTATATTCCTTTTTCATCGAGATACATTTTAATTCTCTTTCTGTAAATACACTTGGCAAATTTTGTCCCTATATTAAATGCATTTGGCAAATTTTTTATTCCCTTTTTCCAAACACTTGGAAAATAAAGTATATTCCTTTTTCATCGAGATACATTTTAATTCTCTTTCTGTAAATACACTTGGCAAATTTTGTCCCTATATTAAATGCATTTGGCAAATTTTTTATTCCCTTTTTCCAAACACTTGGAAAATAAAGTATATTCCTTTTTCATCGAGATACATTTTAATTCTCTTTCTGTAAATACACTTGGCAAATTTTGTCCCTATATTAAATGCATTTGGCAAATTTTTTATTCCCTTTTTCCAAACACTTGGAAAATAAAGTATATTCCTTTTTCATCGAGATACATTTTAATTCTCTTTCTGTAAATACACTTGGCAAATTTTGTCCCTATATTAAATGCATTTGGCAAATTTTTTATTCCCTTTTTCCAAACACTTGGAAAATAAAGTATATTCCTTTTTCATCGAGATACATTTTAATTCTCTTTCTGTAAATACACTTGGCAAATTTTGTCCCTATATTAAATGCATTTGGCAAATTTTTTATTCCCTTTTTCCAAACACTTGGAAAATAAAGTATATTCCTTTTTCATCGAGATACATTTTAATTCTCTTTCTGTAAATACACTTGGCAAATTTTGTCCCTATATTAAATGCATTTGGCAAATTTTTTATTCCCTTTCTCCAAACACTTGGAAAATAAAGTATATTCCTTTTTCATCGAGATACATTTTAATTCTCTTTCTGTAAATACACTTGGCAAATTTTGTCCCTATATTAAATGCATTTGGCAAATTTTTTATTCCCTTTTTCCAAACACTTGGAAAATAAAGTATATTCCTTTTTCATCGAGATACATTTTAATTCTCTTTCTGTAAATACACTTGGCAAATTTTGTCCGTATATTAAATGCATTTGGCAAATTTTTTATTCCCTTTTTCCAAACACTTGGAAAATAAAGTATATTCCTTTTTCATCGAGATACATTTTAATTCTCTTTCTGTAAATACACTTGGCAAATTTTGTCCGTATATTAAATGCATTTGGCAAATTTTTTATTCCCTTTTTCCAAACACTTGGAAAATAAAGTATATTCCTTTTTCATCGAGATACATTCAAATTCTCTTTCTGCAAATACACTTGGCAAATTTTGTCCCTATATTAAATGCATTTGGCAAATTTTTTATTCCCTTTTTCCAAACACTTGGAAAATAAAGTATATTCCTTTTTCATCGAGATACATTTTAATTCTCTTTCTGTAAATACACTTGGCAAATTTTGTCCCTATATAAAATGCATTTGGCAAATTTTTTATTCCCTTTCTCCAAACACTTGGAAAATAAAGTATATTACTTTTTCATCGAGATACATTTTAATTCTCTTTTAGTAAATACACTTGGCAAATTTTGTCCCTATATTAAATGCATTTGGCAAATTTTTTTTTCCTTTTTTCCAAACACTTGGAAAATAAAGTATATTCCTGTTTCATCGAGATACATTTTAATTCTCTTTCTGTAAATACACTTGGCAAATTTTGTCCCTATATTAAATGCATATGGCAAATTTTTTATTCCCTTTTTCCAAACACTTGGAAAATAAAGTATATTCCTTTTTCATCGAGATACATTTTAATTCTCTTTCTGTAAATACACTTGGCAAATTTTGTCCCTATATTAAATGCATTTGGCAAATTTTTTATTCCCTTTTTCCACACACTTGGAAAATAAAGTATATTACTTTTTCATCGAGATACATTTTAATTCTCTTTTAGTAAATACACTTCGTAAATTTTGTCCCTATATTAAATGCATTTTGTAAATTTTTTATTCCCTTTTCCGAACACTTGGAAAATATAGTATATTCCATTTTCATCGGGATACATTTTAATTCTCTCTCTGTAAATACACTTGGCAAATTTTGTCCCTATATTAAATGCATTTGGCAAATTTTTTATTTCCTTTTTCCAAACACTTGGAAAAATAAAGTATATTCCTTTTTCATCGAGATACATTTTAATTCTCTTTCTGTAAATACACTTGGCAAATTTTGTCCCTATATTAAATGCATTTGACAAATTTTTTATTCCGTTTTTCCAAACACTTGGAAAATAAAGTATATTCCTTTTTCATCGAGATACATTTTAATTCTCTTTCTGTAAATACACTTGGCAAATTTTGTCCCTATATTAAATGCATTTGGCAAATTTTTTATTCCCTTTCTCCAAACACTTGGAAAATAAAGTATATTCCTTTTTCATCGAGATACATTTTAATTCTCTTTCTGTAAATACACTTGGCAAATTTTGTCCGTATATTAAATGCATTTGGCAAATTTTTTATTCCCTTTTTCCAAACACTTGGAAAATAAAGTATATTCCTTTTTCATCGAGATACATTTTAATTCTCTTTCTGTAAATACACTTGGCAAATTTTGTCCCTATATTAAATGCATTTGGCAAATTTTTTATTCCCTTTTTCCAAACACTTGGAAAATAAAGTATATTCCTTTTTCATCGAGATACATTTTAATTCTCTTTCTGTAAATACACTTGGAAAATTTTGTCCCTATATTAAATGCATTTGGCAAATTTTTTATTCCCTTTCTCCAAACACATGGAAAATAAAGTATATTCCTTTTTCATCGAGATACATTTTAATTCTCTTGCTGTAAATACACTTGGCAAATTTTGTCCCTATATTAAATGCATTTGGCAAATTTTTTATTCCCTTTCTCCAAACACTTGGAAAATAAAGTATATTCCTTTTTCATCGAGATACATTTTAATTCTCTTTCTGTAAATACACTTGGCAAATTTTGTCCCTATATTAAATGCATTTGGCAAATTTTTTATTCCCTTTTTCCAAACACTTGGAAAATAAAGTATATTCCTTTTTCATCGAGATACATTTTAATTCTCTTTCTGTAAATACACTTGGCAAATTTTGTCCCTATATTAAATGCATTTGGCAAATTTTTTATTCCCTTTTTCCAAACACTTGGAAAATAAAGTATATTCCTTTTTCATCGAGATACATTTTAATTCTCTTTCTGTAAATACACTTGGCAAATTTTGTCCCTATATTAAATGCATTTGGCAAATTTTTTATTCCCTTTTTCCAAACACTTGGAAAATAAAGTATATTCCTTTTTCATCGAGATACATTCAAATTCTCTTTCTGCAAATACACTTGGCAAATTTTGTCCCTATATTAAATGCATTTGGCAAATTTTTTATTCCCTTTTTCCAAACACTTTGAAAATAAAGTATATTCCTTTTTTATCGAGATACATTTTAATTCTCTTTCTGTAAATACACTTGGCAAATTTTGTCCCTATATTAAATGCATTTGGCAAATTTTTTATTCCCTTTCTCCAAACACTTGGAAAATAAAGTATATTCCTTTTTCATCGAGATACATTTTAATTCTCTTTCTGTAAATACACTTGGCAAATTTTGTCCCTATATTAAATGCATTTGGCAAATTTTTTATTCCCTTTTTCCAAACACTTGGAAAATAAAGTATATTCCTTTTTCATCGAGATACATTTTAATTCTCTTTCTGTAAATACACTTGGCAAATTTTGTCCCTATATTAAATGCATTTGGCAAATTTTTTATTCCCTTTTTCCAAACACTTGGAAAATAAAGTATATTCCTTTTTCATCGAGATACATTTTAATTCTCTTTCTGTAAATACACTTGGCAAATTTTGTCCCTATATTAAATGCATTTGGCAAATTTTTTATTCCCTTTTTCCAAACACTTGGAAAATAAAGTATATTCCTTTTTCATCGAGATACATTCAAATTCTCTTTCTGCAAATACACTTGGCAAATTTTGTCCCTATATTAAATGCATTTGGCAAATTTTTTATTCCCTTTTTCCAAACACTTTGAAAATAAAGTATATTCCTTTTTTATCGAGATACATTTTAATTCTCTTTCTGTAAATACACTTGGCAAATTTTGTCCCTATATTAAATGCATTTGGCAAATTTTTTATTCTTTTTCTCCAAACACTTGGAAAATAAAGTATATTACTTTTTCATCGAGATACATTTTAATTCTCTTTTAGTAAATACACTTGGCAAATTTTGTCCCTATATTAAATGCATTTGGCAAATTTTTTATTCCCTTTCTCCAAACACTTGGAAAATAAAGTATATTCCTGTTTCATCGAGATACATTTTAATTCTCTTTCTGTAAATACACTTGGCAAATGTTGTCCCTATATTAAATGCATTTGGCAAATCTTTTATTCCCTTTTTCCAAACACTTGGAAAATAAAGTATATTCCTTTTTCATCGAGATACATTTCAATTCTCTTTCTGTAAATACACTTGGCAAATTTTGTCCCTATATTAAATGCATATGGCAAATTTTTTATTCCCTTTCTCCAAACACTTGGAAAATAAAGTATATTCCTTTTTCATCGAGATACATTTTAATTCTCTTTCTGTAAATACACTTGGCAAATTTTGTCCCTATATTAAATGCATTTGGCAAATTTTTTATTCCCTTTTTCCACACACTTGGAAAATAAAGTATATTACTTTTTCATCGAGATACATTTTAATTCTCTTTTAGTAAATACACTTCGTAAATTTTGTCCCTATATTAAATGCATTTTGTAAATTTTTTATTCCCTTTTCCGAACACTTGGAAAATATAGTATATTCCATTTTCAGCGGGATACATTTTAATTCTCTCTCTGTAAATACACTTGGAAAATTTTGTCCCTATATTAAATGCATTTGGCAAATTTTTTATTTCCTTTTTCCAAACACTTGGAAAATAAAGTATATTCCTTTTTCATCGAGATACATTTTAATTCTCTTTCTGTAAATACACTTGGCAAATTTTGTCCCTATATTAAATGCATTTGACAAATTTTTTATGCCCTTTTTCCAAACACTTGGAAAATAAAGTATATTCCTTTTTCATCGAGATACATTTTAATTCTCTTTCTGTAAATACACTTGGCAAATTTTGTCCCTATATTAAATGCATTTGGCAAATTTTTTATTTCCTTTTTCCAAACACTTGGAAAAATAAAGTATATTCCTTTTTCATCGAGATACATTTTAATTCTCTTTCTGTAAATACACTTGGCAAATTTTGTCCCTATATTAAATGCATTTGGCAAATTTTTTATTTCCTTGTTCCAAACACTTGGAAAATAAAGTATATTCCTTTTTCATCGAGATACATTTTAATTCTCTTTCTGTAAATACACTTGGCAAATTTTGTCCCTATATTAAATGCATTTGACAAATTTTTTATGCCCTTTTTCCAAACACTTGGAAAATAAAGTATATTCCTTTTTCATCGAGATACATTTTAATTCTCTTTCTGTAAATACACTTGGCAAATGTTGTCCCTATATTAAATGCATTTGGCAAATTTTTTATTTCCTTTTTCCAAACACTTGGAAAAATAAAGTATATTCCTTTTTCATCGAGATACATTTTAATTCTCTTTCTGTAAATACACTTGGCAAATTTTGTCCCTATATTAAATGCATTTGACAAATTTTTTATGCCCTTTTTCCAAACACTTGGAAAATAAAGTATATTCCTTTTTCATCGAGATACATTTTAATTCTCTTTCTGTAAATACACTTGGCAAATTTTGTCCCTATATTAAATGCATTTGGCAAATTTTTTATTCCCTTTTTCCAAACACTTGGAAAATAAAGTATATTCCTTTTTCATCGAGATACATTTTAATTCTCTTTCTGTAAATACACTTGGCAAATTTTGTCCCTATATTAAATGCATTTGGCAAATTTTTTATTCCCTTTTTCCAAACACTTGGAAAATAAAGTATATTCCTTTTTCATCGAGATACATTTTAATTCTCTTTCTGTAAATACACTTGGCAAATTTTGTCCCTATATTAAATGCATTTGGCAAATTTTTTATTCCCTTTTTCCAAACACTTGGAAAATAAAGTATATTCCTTTTTCATCGAGATACATTCAAATTCTCTTTCTGCAAATACACTTGGCAAATTTTGTCCCTATATTAAATGCATTTGGCAAATTTTTTATTCCCTTTTTCCAAACACTTTGAAAATAAAGTATATTCCTTTTTTATCGAGATACATTTTAATTCTCTTTCTGTAAATACACTTGGCAAATTTTGTCCCTATATTAAATGCATTTGGCAAATTTTTTATTCCCTTTCTCCAAACACTTGGAAAATAAAGTATATTCCTTTTTCATCGAGATACATTTTAATTCTCTTTCTGTAAATACACTTGGCAAATTTTGTCCCTATATTAAATGCATTTGGCAAATTTTTTATTCCCTTTTTCCAAACACTTGGAAAATAAAGTATATTCCTTTTTCATCGAGATACATTTTAATTCTCTTTCTGTAAATACACTTGGCAAATTTTGTCCCTATATTAAATGCATTTGGCAAATTTTTTATTCCCTTTTTCCAAACACTTGGAAAATAAAGTATATTCCTTTTTCATCGAGATACATTTTAATTCTCTTTCTGTAAATACACTTGGCAAATTTTGTCCCTATATTAAATGCATTTGGCAAATTTTTTATTCCCTTTTTCCAAACACTTGGAAAATAAAGTATATTCCTTTTTCATCGAGATACATTCAAATTCTCTTTCTGCAAATACACTTGGCAAATTTTGTCCCTATATTAAATGCATTTGGCAAATTTTTTATTCCCTTTTTCCAAACACTTTGAAAATAAAGTATATTCCTTTTTTATCGAGATACATTTTAATTCTCTTTCTGTAAATACACTTGGCAAATTTTGTCCCTATATTAAATGCATTTGGCAAATTTTTTATTCTTTTTCTCCAAACACTTGGAAAATAAAGTATATTACTTTTTCATCGAGATACATTTTAATTCTCTTTTAGTAAATACACTTGGCAAATTTTGTCCCTATATTAAATGCATTTGGCAAATTTTTTATTCCCTTTCTCCAAACACTTGGAAAATAAAGTATATTCCTGTTTCATCGAGATACATTTTAATTCTCTTTCTGTAAATACACTTGGCAAATGTTGTCCCTATATTAAATGCATTTGGCAAATCTTTTATTCCCTTTTTCCAAACACTTGGAAAATAAAGTATATTCCTTTTTCATCGAGATACATTTCAATTCTCTTTCTGTAAATACACTTGGCAAATTTTGTCCCTATATTAAATGCATATGGCAAATTTTTTATTCCCTTTTTCCAAACACTTGGAAAATAAAGTATATTCCTTTTTCATCGAGATACATTTTAATTCTCTTTCTGTAAATACACTTGGCAAATTTTGTCCCTATATTAAATGCATTTGGCAAATTTTTTATTCCCTTTTTCCACACACTTGGAAAATAAAGTATATTACTTTTTCATCGAGATACATTTTAATTCTCTTTTAGTAAATACACTTCGTAAATTTTGTCCCTATATTAAATGCATTTTGTAAATTTTTTATTCCCTTTTCCGAACACTTGGAAAATATAGTATATTCCATTTTCAGCGGGATACATTTTAATTCTCTCTCTGTAAATACACTTGGAAAATTTTGTCCCTATATTAAATGCATTTGGCAAATTTTTTATTTCCTTTTTCCAAACACTTGGAAAATAAAGTATATTCCTTTTTCATCGAGATACATTTTAATTCTCTTTCTGTAAATACACTTGGCAAATTTTGTCCCTATATTAAATGCATTTGACAAATTTTTTATGCCCTTTTTCCAAACACTTGGAAAATAAAGTATATTCCTTTTTCATCGAGATACATTTTAATTCTCTTTCTGTAAATACACTTGGCAAATTTTGTCCCTATATTAAATGCATTTGGCAAATTTTTTATTTCCTTTTTCCAAACACTTGGAAAAATAAAGTATATTCCTTTTTCATCGAGATACATTTTAATTCTCTTTCTGTAAATACACTTGGCAAATTTTGTCCCTATATTAAATGCATTTGGCAAATTTTTTATTTCCTTGTTCCAAACACTTGGAAAATAAAGTATATTCCTTTTTCATCGAGATACATTTTAATTCTCTTTCTGTAAATACACTTGGCAAATTTTGTCCCTATATTAAATGCATTTGACAAATTTTTTATGCCCTTTTTCCAAACACTTGGAAAATAAAGTATATTCCTTTTTCATCGAGATACATTTTAATTCTCTTTCTGTAAATACACTTGGCAAATGTTGTCCCTATATTAAATGCATTTGGCAAATTTTTTATTTCCTTTTTCCAAACACTTGGAAAAATAAAGTATATTCCTTTTTCATCGAGATACATTTTAATTCTCTTTCTGTAAATACACTTGGCAAATTTTGTCCCTATATTAAATGCATTTGACAAATTTTTTATGCCCTTTTTCCAAACACTTGGAAAATAAAGTATATTCCTTTTTCATCGAGATACATTTTAATTCTCTTTCTGTAAATACACTTGGCAAATTTTGTCCCTATATTAAATGCATTTGGCAAATTTTTTATTCCCTTTCTCCAAACACTTGGAAAATAAAGTATATTCCTTTTTCATCGAGATACATTTTAATTCTCTTTCTGTAAATACACTTGGCAAATTTTGTCCCTATATTAAATGCATTTGGCAAATTTTTTATTCCCTTTTTCCAAACACTTGGAAAATAAAGTATATTCCTTTTTCATCGAGATACATTTTAATTCTCTTTCTGTAAATACACTTGGCAAATTTTGTCCCTATATTAAATGCATTTGGCAAATTTTTTATTCCCTTTTTCCAAACACTTGGAAAATAAAGTATATTCCTTTTTCATCGAGATACATTTTAATTCTCTTTCTGTAAATACACTTGGCAAATTTTGTCCCTATATTAAATGCATTTGGCAAATTTTTTATTCACTTTTTCCAAACACTTGGAAAATAAAGTATATTCCTTTTTCATCGAGATACATTCAAATTCTCTTTCTTCAAATACACTTGGCAAATTTTCTCCCTATATTAAATGCATTTGGCAAATTTTTTATTCCCTTTTTCCAAACACTTGGAAAATAAAGTATATTCCTTTTTCATCGAGATACATTTTAATTCTCTTTCTGTAAATACACTTGGCAAATTTTGTCCCTATATTAAATGCATTTGGCAAATTTTTTATTCCCTTTCTCCAAACACTTGGAAAATAAAGTATATTTCTGTTTCATCGAGATACATTTTAATTCTCTTTCTGTAAATACTCTTGGCAAATTTTGTCCCTATATTAAATGCATTTGGCAAATTTTTTATTCCCTTTTTCCAAACACTTGGAAAATAAAGTATATTAGTTTTTCATCGAGATACATTTTAATTCTCTTTCTGTAAATACACTTGGCAAATTTTGTCCCTATATTAAATGCATTTGGCAAATTTTTTATTCCCTTTCTCCAAACACTTGGAAAATAAAGTATATTCCTTTTTCATCGAGATACATTTTAATTCTCTTTCTGTAAATACACTTGGCAAATTTTGTCCCTATATTAAATGCATTTGGCAAATTTTTTATTCCCTTTTTCCAAACACTTGGAAAATAAAGTATATTCCTTTTTCATCGAGATACATTTTAATTCTCTTTCTGTAAACACACTTGGCAAATTTTGTCCCTATATTAAATGCATTTGGCAAATTTTTTATTCCCTTTTTCCACACACTTGGAAAAATAAAGTATATTCCTTTTTCATCGAGATACATTTTAATTCTCTTTCTGTAAATACACTTGGCAAATTTTGTCCCTATATTAAATGCATTTGACAAATTTTTTATTCCCTTTTTCCAAACACTTGGAAAATAAAGTATATTCCTTTTTAATCGAGATACATTTTAATTCTCTTTCTGTAAATACACTTGGTAAATTTTGTCCCTATATTAAATGCATTTGGCAAATTTTTTATTCCCTTTCTACAAACACTTGGAAAATAAAGTATATTCCTTTTTCATCGAGATACATTTTAATTCTCTTTCTGTAAATACACTTGGCAAATTTTGTCCCTATATTAAATGCATTTGGCAAATTTTTTATTCCCTTTTTCCAAACACTTGGAAAATAAAGTATATTCCTTTTTCATCGAGATACATTTTAATTCTCTTTCTGTAAATACACTTGGCAAATTTTGTCCCTATATTAAATGCATTTGGCAAATGTTTTATTCCCTTTTTCCAAACACTTGGAAAATAAAGTATATTCCTTTTTCATCGAGATACATTTTAATTCTCTTTCTGTAAATACACTTGGCAAATTTTGTCCCTATATTAAATGCATTTGGCAAATTTTTTATTCCCTTTCTCCAAACACTTGGAAAATAAAGTATATTCCTTTTTCATCGAGATACATTTTAATTCTCTTTCTGTAAATACACTTGGCAAATTTTGTCCCTATATTAAATGCATTTTGCAAATTTTTTATTCCCTTTCTCCAAACACTTGGAAAATAAAGTATATTCCTTTTTCATCGAGAAACATTTTAATTCTCTTTCTGTAAATACACTTGGCAAATTTTGTCCCTATATTAAATGCATTTTACAAATTTTTCATTCCCTTTTTCCAAACACTTGGAAAATAAAGTATATTCCTTTTTCATCGAGATACATTTTAATTCTCTTTCTGTAAATACACTTGGCAAATTTTGTCCCTATATTAAATGCATTTGGCAAATTTTTTATTCCCTTTTTCTAAACACTTGGAAAATAAAGTATATTACTTTTTCATCGAGATACATTTTAATTCTCTTTCTGTAAATACACTTGGCAAATTTTGTCCCTATATTAAATGCATTTGGCAAATTTTTTATTCCCTTTCTCCAAACACTTGGAAAATAAAGTATATTCCTTTTTCATCGAGATACATTTTAATTCTCTTTCTGTAAATACACTTGGCAAATTTTGTCCCTATATTAAATGCATTTGGCAAATTTTTTATTCCCTTTCTCCAAACACTTGGAAAATAAAGTATATTCCTTTTTAATCGAGATACATTTTAATTCTCTTTCTGTAAACACACTTGGCAAATTTTGTCCCTATATTAAATGCATTTGGCAAATTTTTTATTCCCTTTTTCCAAACACTTGGAAAATAAAGTATATTCCTTTTTCATCGAGATACATTTTAATTCTCTTTCTGTAAATACACTTGGCAAATTTTGTCCCTATATTAAATGCATTTGGCAAATTTTTTATTCCCTTTCTCCAAACACTTGGAAAATAAAGTATATTCCTTTTTCATCGAGATACATTTTAATTCTCTTTCTGTAAATACACTTTGCAAATTTTGTCCCTATATTAAATGCATTTGGCAAATTTTTTATTCCCTTTTTCCAAACACTTGGAAAATAAAGTATATTCCTTTTTCATCGAGATACATTTTAATTCTCTTTCTGTAAATACACTTGGCAAATTTTGTCCCTATATTAAATGCATTTGGCAAATTTTTTATTCCCTTTTTCCAAACACTTGGAAAATAAAGTATATTCCTTTTTCATCGAGATACATTTTAATTCTCTTTCTGTAAATACACTTGGCAAATTTTGTCCCTATATAAAATGCATTTGGCAAATTTTTTATTCCCTTTTTCCAAACACTTGGAAAATAAAGTATATTCCTTTTTCATCGAGATACATTTTAATTCTCTTTCTGTAAATACACTTGGCAAATTTTGTCCGTATATTAAATGCATTTGGCAAATTTTTTATTCCCTTTTTCCAAACACTTGGAAAATAAAGTATATTCCTTTTTCATCGAGATACATTTTAATTCTCTTTCTGTAAATACACTTGGCACATTTTGTCCCTATATTAAATGCATTTGGCAAATTTTTTATTCCCTTTCTCCAAACACTTGGAAAATAAAGTATATTCCTTTTTCATCGAGATACATTTTAATTCTCTTTCTGTAAATACACTTGGCACATTTTGTCCCTATATTAAATGCATTTGGCAAATTTTTTATTCCCTTTCTCCAAACACTTGGAAAATAAAGTATATTACTTTTTCATCGAGATACATTTTAATTCTCTTTTAGTAAATACACTTGGCAAATTTTGTCCCTATATTAAATGCATTTGGCAAATTTTTTATTCCCTTTTTCCAAACACTTGGAAAATAACGTATATTCCTGTTTCATCGAGATACATTTTAATTCTCTTTCTGTAAATACACTTGGCAAATGTTGTCCCTATATTAAATGCATTTGGCAAATTTTTTATTCCCTTTTTCCAAACACTTGGAAAATAAAGTATATTCCTTTTTCATCGAGATACATTTCAATTCTCTTTCTGTAAATACACTTGGCAAATTTTGTCCCTATATTAAATGCATATGGCAAATTTTTTATTCCCTTTTTCCAAACACTTGGAAAATAAAGTATATTCCTTTTTCATCGAGATACATTTTAATTCTCTTTCTGTAAATACACTTGGCAAATTTTGTCCCTATATTAAATGCATTTGGCAAATTTTTTATTCCCTTTTTCCACACACTTGGAAAATAAAGTATATTACTTTTTCATCGAGATACATTTTAATTCTCTTTTAGTAAATACACTTCGTAAATTTTGTCCCTATATTAAATGCATTTTGTAAATTTTTTATTCCCTTTTCCGAACACTTGGAAAATATAGTATATTCCTTTTTCATCGGGATACATTTTAATTCTCTCTCTGTAAATACACTTGGAAAATTTTGTCCCTATATTAAATGCATTTGGCAAATTTTTTATTTCCTTTTTCCAAACACTTGGAAAAATAAAGTATATTCCTTTTTCATCGAGATACATTTTAATTCTCTTTCTGTAAATACACTTGGCAAATTTTGTCCCTATATTAAATGCATTTGACAAATTTTTTATTCCCTTTTACCAAACACTTGGAAAATAAAGTATATTCCTTTTTCATCGAGATACATTTTAATTCTCTTTCTGTAAATACACTTGGCAAACTTTGTCCCTATATTAAATGCATTTGGCAAATTTTTTATTCCCTTTCTCCAAACACATGGAAAATAAAGTATATTCCTTTGTCATCGAGATACATTTTAATTCTCTTTCTGTAAATACACTTGGCAAATTTTGTCCCTATATTAAATGCATTTGGCAAATTTTTTATTCCCTTTCTCCAAACACTTGGAAAATAAAGTATATTCCTTTTTCATCGAGATACATTTTAATTCTCTTTCTGTAAATACACTTGGCAAATTTTGTCCCTATATTAAATGCATTTGGCAAATTTTTTATTCCCTTTTTCAAAACACTTGGAAAATAAAGTATATTCCTTTTTCATCGAGATACATTTTAATTCTCTTTCTGTAAATACACTTGGCAAATTTTGTCCCTATATTAAATGCATTTGGCAAATTTTTTATTCCCTTTTTCCAAACACTTGGAAAATAAAGTATATTCCTTTTTCATCGAGATACATTTTAATTCTCTTTCTGTAAATACACTTGGCAAATTTTGTCCCTATATTAAATGCATTTGGCAAATTTTTTATTCCCTTTTTCCACACACTTGGAAAATAAAGTATATTACTTTTTCATCGAGATACATTTTAATTCTCTTTTAGTAAATACACTTCGTAAATTTTGTCCCTATATTAAATGCATTTTGTAAATTTTTTATTCCTTTTTCCGAACACTTGGAAAATATAGTATATTCCTTTTTCATCGGGATACATTTTAATTCTCTCTCTGTAAATACACTTGGAAAATTTTGTCCCAATATTAAATGCATTTGGCAAATTTTTTATTTCCTTTTTCCAAACACTTGGAAAAAAAAAGTATATTCCTTTTTCATCGAGATACATTTTAATTCTCTTTCTGTAAATACACTTGGCAAATTTTGTCCCTATATTAAATGCATTTGACAAATTTTTTATTCCCTTTTACCAAACACTTGGAAAATAAAGTATATTCCTTTTTCATCGAGATACATTTTAATTCTCTTTCTGTAAATACACTTGGCAAATTTTGTCCCTATATTAAATGCATTTGGCAAATTTTTTATTCCCTTTCTCCAAACACTTGGAAAATAAAGTATATTCCTTTTTCAACGAGATACATTTAAATTCTCTTTCTGTAAATACACTTGGCAAATTTTGTCCGTATATTAAATGCATTTGGCAAATTTTTTATTCCCTTTTTCCAAACACTTGGAAAATAAAGTATATTCCTTTTTCATCGAGATACATTTTAATTCTCTTTCTGTAAATACACTTGGCAAATTTTGTCCCTATATTAAATGCATTTGGCAAATTTTTTATTCCCTTTTTCCAAACACTTGGAAAATAAAGTATATTCCTTTTTCATCGAGATACATTTTAATTCTCTTTCTGTAAATACACTTGGCAAACTTTGTCCCTATATTAAATGCATTTGGCAAATTTTTTATTCCCTTTCTCCAACCACATGTAAAATAAAGTATATTCCTTTGTCATCGAGATACATTTTAATTCACTTTCTGTAAATACACTTGGCAAATTTTGTCCCTATATTAAATGCATTTGGCAAATTTTTTATTCCCTTTCTCCAAACACTTGGAAAATAAAGTATATTCCTTTTTCATCGAGATACATTTTAATTCTCTTTCTGTAAATACACTTGGCAAATTTTGTCCCTATATTAAATGCATTTGGCAAATTTTTTATTCCCTTTTTCCAAACACTTGGAAAATAAAGTATATTCCTTTTTCATCGAGATACATTTTAATTCTCTTTCTGTAAATACACTTGGCAAATTTTGTCCCTATATTAAATGCATTTGGCAAATTTTTTATTCCCTTTTTCCAAACACTTGGAAAATAAAGTATATTCCTTTTTCATCGAGATACATTTTAATTCTCTTTCTGTAAATACACTTGGCAAATTTTGTCCCTATATTAAATGCATTTGGCAAATTTTTTATTCCCTTTTTCCAAACACTTGGAAAATAAAGTATATTCCTTTTTCATCGAGATACATTCAAATTCTCTTTCTGCAAATACACTTGGCAAATTTTGTCCCTATATTAAATGCATTTGGCAAATTTTTTATTCCCTTTTTCCAAACACTTGGAAAATAAAGTATATTCCTTTTTCATCGAGATACATTTTAATTCTCTTTCTGTAAATACACTTGGCAAATTTTGTCCCTATATTAAATGCATTTGGCAAATTTTTTATTCCCTTTTTCCAAACACTTGGAAAATAAAGTATATTACTTTTTCATCGAGATACATTTTAATTCTCTTTTAGTAAATACACTTGGCAAATTTTGTCCCTATATTAAATGCATTTGGCAAATTTTTTATTCCCTTTTTCCAAACACTTGGAAAATAAAGTATATTCCTGTTTCATCGAGATACATTTTAATTCTCTTTCTGTAAATACACTTGGCAAATGTTGTCCCTATATTAAATGCATTTGGCAAATTTTTTATTCCCTTTTTCCAAACACTTGGAAAATAAAGTATATTCCTTTTTCATCGAGATACATTTCAATTCTCTTTCTGTAAATACACTTGGCAAATTTTGTCCCTATATTAAATGCATATGGCAAATTTTTTATTCCCTTTCTCCAAACACTTGGAAAATAAAGTATATTCCTTTTTCATCGAGATACATTTTAATTCTCTTTCTGTAAATACACTTGGCAAATTTTGTCCCTATATTAAATGCATTTGGCAAATTTTTTATTCCCTTTTTCCAAACACTTGGAAAATAAAGTATATTCCTTTTTCATCGAGATACATTTTAATTCTCTTTCTGTAAATACACTTGGCAAATTTTGTCCCTATATTAAATGCATTTGGCAAATTTTTTATTCCCTTTTTCCAAACACTTGGAAAATAAAGTATATTCCTTTTTCATCGAGATACATTAAAATTCTCTTTCTGCAAATACACTTGGCAAATTTTGTCCCTATATTAAATGCATTTGGCAAATTCTTTATTCCCTTTTTCCAAACACTTGGAAAATAAAGTATATTCCTTTTTCATCGAGATACATTTTAATTCTCTTTCTGTAAATACACTTGGCAAATTTTGTCCCTATATTAAATGCATTTGGCAAATTTTTTATTCCCTTTTTCCAAACACTTGGAAAATAAAGTATATTACTTTTTCATCGAGATACATTTTAATTCTCTTTTAGTAAATACACTTGGCAAATTTTGTCCCTATATTAAATGCATTTGGCAAATTTTTTATTCCCTTTTTCCAAACACTTGGAAAATAAAGTATATTCCTGTTTCATCGAGATACATTTTAATTCTCTTTCTGTAAATACACTTGGCAAATGTTGTCCCTATATTAAATGCATTTGGCAAATTTTTTATTCCCTTTTTCCAAACACTTGGAAAATAAAGTATATTCCTTTTTCATCGAGATACATTTCAATTCTCTTTCTGTAAATACACTTGGCAAATTTTGTCCCTATATTAAATGCATATGGCAAATTTTTTATTCCCTTTTTCCAAACACTTGGAAAATAAAGTATATTCCTTTTTCATCGAGATACATTTTAATTCTCTTTCTGTAAATACACTTGGCAAATTTTGTCCCTATATTAAATGCATTTGGCAAATTTTTTATTCCCTTTTTCCAAACACTTGGAAAATAAAGTATATTACTTTTTCATCGAGATACATTTTAATTCTCTTTTAGTAAATACACTTGGCAAATTTTGTCCCTATATTAAATGCATTTTGTAAATTTTTTATTCCCTTTTCGAACACTTGGAAAATATAGTATATTCCTTTTTCATCGAGATACATTTTAATTCTCTTTCTGTAAATACACTTGGCAAACTTTGTCCCTATATTAAATGCATTTGGCAAATTTTTTATTCCCTTTCTCCAAACACATGGAAAATAAAGTATATTCCTTTGTCATCGAGATACATTTTAATTCTCTTTCTGTAAATACACTTGGCAAATTTTGTCCCTATATTAAATGCATTTGGCAAATTTTTTATTCCCTTTCTCCAAACACTTGGAAAATAAAGTATATTCCTTTTTCATCGAGATACATTTTAATTCTCTTTCTGTAAATACACTTGGCAAATTTTGTCCCTATATTAAATGCATTTGGCAAATTTTTTATTCCCTTTTTCCAAACACTTGGAAAATAAAGTATATTCCTTTTTCATCGAGATACATTTTAATTCTCTTTCTGTAAATACACTTGGCAAATTTTGTCCCTATATTAAATGCATTTGGCAAATTTTTTATTCCCTTTTTCCAAACACTTGGAAAATAAAGTATATTCCTTTTTCATCGAGATACATTTTAATTCTCTTTCTGTAAATACACTTGGCAAATTTTGTCCCTATATTAAATGCATTTGGCAAATTTTTTATTCCCTTTTTCCACACACTTGGAAAATAAAGTATATTACTTTTTCATCGAGATACATTTTAATTCTCTTTTAGTAAATACACTTCGTAAATTTTGTCCCTATATTAAATGCATTTTGTAAATTTTTTATTCCTTTTTCCGAACACTTGGAAAATATAGTATATTCCTTTTTCATCGGGATACATTTTAATTCTCTCTCTGTAAATACACTTGGAAAATTTTGTCCCTATATTAAATGCATTTGGCAAATTTTTTATTTCCTTTTTCCAAACACTTGGAAAAAAAAAGTATATTCCTTTTTCATCGAGATACATTTTAATTCTCTTTCTGTAAATACACTTGGCAAATTTTGTCCCTATATTAAATGCATTTGACAAATTTTTTATTCCCTTTTACCAAACACTTGGAAAATAAAGTATATTCCTTTTTCATCGAGATACATTTTAATTCTCTTTCTGTAAATACACTTGGCAAATTTTGTCCCTATATTAAATGCATTTGGCAAATTTTTTATTCCCTTTCTCCAAACACCTGGAAAATAAAGTATATTCCTTTTTCAACGAGATACATTTAAATTCTCTTTCTGTAAATACACTTGGCAAATTTTGTCCGTATATTAAATGCATTTGGCAAATTTTTTATTCCCTTTTTCCAAACACTTGGAAAATAAAGTATATTCCTTTTTCATCGAGATACATTTTAATTCTCTTTCTGTAAATACACTTGGCAAATTTTGTCCCTATATTAAATGCATTTGGCAAATTTTTTATTCCCTTTTTCCAAACACTTGGAAAATAAAGTATATTCCTTTTTCATCGAGATACATTTTAATTCTCTTTCTGTAAATACACTTGGCAAACTTTGTCCCTATATTAAATGCATTTGGCAAATTTTTTATTCCCTTTCTCCAAACACATGTAAAATAAAGTATATTCCTTTGTCATCGAGATACATTTTAATTCTCTTTCTGTAAATACACTTGGCAAATTTTGTCCCTATATTAAATGCATTTGGCAAATTTTTTATTCCCTTTCTCCAAACACTTGGAAAATAAAGTATATTCCTTTTTCATCGAGATACATTTTAATTCTCTTTCTGTAAATACACTTGGCAAATTTTGTCCCTATATTAAATGCATTTGGCAAATTTTTTATTCCCTTTTTCCAAACACTTGGAAAATAAAGTATATTCCTTTTTCATCGAGATACATTTTAATTCTCTTTCTGTAAATACACTTGGCAAATTTTGTCCCTATATTAAATGCATTTGGCAAATTTTTTATTCCCTTTTTCCAAACACTTGGAAAATAAAGTATATTCCTTTTTCATCGAGATACATTTTAATTCTCTTTCTGTAAATACACTTGGCAAATTTTGTCCCTATATTAAATGCATTTGGCAAATTTTTTATTCCCTTTTTCCAAACACTTGGAAAATAAAGTATATTCCTTTTTCATCGAGATACATTCAAATTCTCTTTCTGCAAATACACTTGGCAAATTTTGTCCCTATATTAAATGCATTTGGCAAATTTTTTATTCCCTTTTTCCAAACACTTGGAAAATAAAGTATATTCCTTTTTCATCGAGATACATTTTAATTCTCTTTCTGTAAATACACTTGGCAAATTTTGTCCCTATATTAAATGCATTTGGCAAATTTTTTATTCCCTTTCTCCAAACACTTGGAAAATAAAGTATATTACTTTTTCATCGAGATACATTTTAATTCTCTTTTAGTAAATACACTTGGAAAATTTTGTCCCTATATTAAATGCATTTGGCAAATTTTTTATTCCCTTTTTCCAAACACTTGGAAAATAAAGTATATTCCTGTTTCATCGAGATACATTTTAATTCTCTTTCTGTAAATACACTTGGCAAATGTTGTCCCTATATTAAATGCATTTGGCAAATTTTTTATTCCCTTTTTCCAAACACTTGGAAAATAAAGTATATTCCTTTTTCATCGAGATACATTTCAATTCTCTTTCTGTAAATACACTTGGCAAATTTTGTCCCTATATTAAATGCATATGGCAAATTTTTTATTCCCTTTTTCCAAACACTTGGAAAATAAAGTATATTCCTTTTTCATCGAGATACATTTTAATTCTCTTTCTGTAAATACACTTGGCAAATTTTGTCCCTATATTAAATGCATTTGGCAAATTTTTTATTCCCTTTTTCCAAACACTTGGAAAATAAAGTATATTACTTTTTCATCGAGATACATTTTAATTCTCTTTTAGTAAATACACTTGGCAAATTTTGTCCCTATATTAAATGCATTTTGTAAATTTTTTATTCCCTTTTCCGAACACTTGGAAAATATAGTATATTCCATTTTCAGCGGGATACATTTTAATTCTCTTTCTGTAAATACACTTGGAAAATTTTGTCCCTATATTAAATGCATTTGGCAAATTTTTTATTCCCTTTTTCCAAACACTTGGAAAAATAAAGTATATTCCTTTTTCATCGAGATACATTTTAATTCTCTTTCTGTAAATACACTTGGCAAATTTTGTCCCTATATTAAATGCATTTGGCAAATTTTTTATTCCCTTTCTCCAAACACTTGGAAAATAAAGTATATTCCTTTTTCATCGAGATACATTTTAATTCTCTTTCTGTAAATACACTTGGCAAATTTTGTCCCTATATTAAATGCATTTGGCAAATTTTTTATTCCCTTTTTCCAAACACTTGGAAAATAAAGTATATTCCTTTTTCATCGAGATACATTTTAATTCTCTTTCTGTAAACACACTTGGCAAATTTTGTCCCTATATTAAATGCATTTGGCAAATTTTTTATTCCCTTTTTCCAAACACTTGGAAAATAAAGTATATTCCTTTTTCATCGAGATACATTTTAATTCTCTTTCTGTAAATACACTTGGCAAATTTTGTCCCTATATTAAATGCATTTGGCAAATTTTTTATTCCCTTTCTCCAAACACTTGGAAAATAAAGTATATTCCTTTTTCATCGAGATACATTTTAATTCTCTTTCTGTAAATACACTTGGCAAATTTTGTCCCTATATTAAATGCATTTGGCAAATTTTTTATTCCCTTTTTCCAAACACTTGGAAAATAAAGTATATTCCTTTTTCATCGAGATACATTTTAATTATCTTTCTGTAAATACACTTGGCAAATTTTGTCCCTATATTAAATGCATTTGGCAAATTTTTTATTCCCTTTTTCCAAACACTTGGAAAATAAAGTATATTCCTTTTTCATCGAGATACATTTTAATTCTCTTTCTGTAAATACACTTGGCAAATTTTGTCCCTATATTAAATGCATTTGGCAAATTTTTTATTCCCTTTCTCCAAACACTTGGAAAATAAAGTATATTCCTTTTTCAACGAGATACATTTTAATTCTCTTTCTGTAAATACACTTGGCAAATTTTGTCCGTATATTAAATGCATTTGGCAAATTTTTTATTCCCTTTTTCCAAACACTTGGAAAATAAAGTATATTCCTTTTTCATCGAGATACATTTTAATTCTCTTTCTGTAAATACACTTGGCAAATTTTGTCCCTATATTAAATGCATTTGGCAAATTTTTTATTCCCTTTTTCCAAACACTTGGAAAATAAAGTATATTCCTTTTTCATCGAGATACATTCAAATTCTCTTTCTGCAAATACACTTGGCAAATTTTGTCCCTATATTAAATGCATTTGGCAAATTTTTTATTCCCTTTTTCCAAACACTTGGAAAATAAAGTATATTCCTTTTTCATCGAGATACATTTTAATTCTCTTTCTGTAAATACACTTGGCAAATTTTGTCTCTATATTAAATGCATTTGGCAAATTTTTTATTCCCTTTCTCCAAACACTTGGAAAATAAAGTATATTACTTTTTCATCGAGATACATTTTAATTCTCTTTTAGTAAATACACTTGGCAAATTTTGTCCCTATATTAAATGCATTTGGCAAATTTTTTATTCCCTTTTTCCAAACACTTGGAAAATAAAGTATATTCCTGTTTCATCGAGATACATTTTAATTCTCTTTCTGTAAATACACTTGGCAAATGTTGTCCCTATATTAAATGCATTTGGCAAATTTTTTATTCCCTTTTTCCAAACACTTGGAAAATAAAGTATATTCCTTTTTCATCGAGATACATTTTAATTCTCTTTCTGTAAATACACTTGGCAAATTTTGTCCCTATATTAAATGCATATGGCAAATTTTTTATTCCCTTTTTCCAAACACTTGGAAAATAAAGTATATTCCTTTTTCATCGAGATACATTTTAATTCTCTTTCTGTAAATACACTTGGCAAATCTTGTCCCTATATTAAATGCATTTGGCAAATTTTTTATTCCCTTTTTCCAAACACTTGGAAAATAAAGTATATTCCTTTTTCATCGAGATACATTTTAATTCTCTTTCTGTAAATACACTTGGCAAATTTTGTCCCTATATTAAATGCATTTGGCAAATTTTTTATTCCCTTTCTCCAAACACTTGGAAAATAAAGTATATTCCTTTTTCAACGAGATACATTTTAATTCTCTTTCTGTAAATACACTTGGCAAATTTTGTCCGTATATTAAATGCATTTGGCAAATTTTTTATTCCCTTTTTCCAAACACTTGGAAAATAAAGTATATTCCTTTTTCATCGAGATACATTTTAATTCTCTTTCTGTAAATACACTTTGCAAATTTTGTCCCTATATTAAATGCATTTGGCAAATTTTTTATTCCCTTTTTCCAAACACTTGGAAAATAAAGTATATTCCTTTTTCATCGAGATACATTTTAATTCTCTTTCTGTAAATACACTTGGCAAACTTTGTCCCTATATTAAATGCATTTGGCAAATTTTTTATTCCCTTTCTCCAAACACATGGAAAATAAAGTATATTCCTTTGTCATCGAGATACATTTTAATTCTCTTTCTGTAAATACACTTGGCAAATTTTGTCCCTATATTAAATGCATTTGGCAAATTTTTTATTCCCTTTCTCCAAACACTTGGAAAATAAAGTATATTCCTTTTTCATCGAGATACATTTTAATTCTCTTTCTGTAAATACACTTGGCAAATTTTGTCCCTATATTAAATGCATTTGGCAAATTTTTTATTCCCTTTTTCCAAACACTTGGAAAATAAAGTATATTCCTTTTTCATCGAGATACATTTTAATTCTCTTTCTGTAAATACACTTGGCAAATTTTGTCCCTATATTAAATGCATTTGGCAAATTTTTTATTCCCTTTTTCCAAACACTTGGAAAATAAAGTATATTCCTTTTTCATCGAGATACATTTTAATTCTCTTTCTGTAAATACACTTGGCAAATTTTGTCCCTATATTAAATGCATTTGGCAAATTTTTTATTCCCTTTTTCCACACACTTGGAAAATAAAGTATATTACTTTTTCATCGAGATACATTTTAATTCTCTTTTAGTAAATACACTTCGTAAATTTTGTCCCTATATTAAATGCATTTTGTAAATTTTTTATTCCTTTTTCCGAACACTTGGAAAATATAGTATATTCCTTTTTCATCGGGATACATTTTTATTCTCTCTCTGTAAATACACTTGGAAAATTTTGTCCCTATATTAAATGCATTTGGCAAATTTTTTATTTCCTTTTTCCAAACACTTGGAAAAATAAAGTATATTCCTTTTTCATCGAGATACATTTTAATTCTCTTTCTGTAAATACACTTGGCAAATTTTGTCCCTATATTAAATGCATTTGACAAATTTTTTATTCCCTTTTACCAAACACTTGGAAAATAAAGTATATTCCTTTTTCATCGAGATACATTTTAATTCTCTTTCTGTAAATACACTTGGCAAATTTTGTCCCTATATTAAATGCATTTGGCAAATTTTTTATTCCCTTTCTCCAAACACTTGGAAAATAAAGTATATTCCTTTTTCAACGAGATACATTTAAATTCTCTTTCTGTATATACACTTGGCCAATTTTGTCCGTATATTAAATGCATTTGGCAAATTTTTTATTCTTTTTTTCCAAACACTTGGAAAATAAAGTATATTCCTTTTTCATCGAGATACATTTTAATTCTCTTTCTGTAAATACACTTGGCAAATTTTGTCCCTATATTAAATGCATTTGGCAAATTTTTTATTCCCTTTTTCCAAACACTTGGAAAATAAAGTATATTCCTTTTTCATCGAGATACATTTTAATTCTCTTTCTGTAAATACACTTGGCAAACTTTGTCCCTATATTAAATGCATTTGGCAAATTTTTTATTCCCTTTCTCCAAACACATGGAAAATAAAGTATATTCCTTTGTCATCGAGATACATTTTAATTCTCTTTCTGTAAATACACTTGGCAAATTTTGTCCCTATATTAAATGCATTTGGCAAATTTTTTATTCCCTTTCTCCAAACACTTGGAAAATAAAGTATATTCCTTTTTCATCGAGATACATTTTAATTCTCTTTCTGTAAATACACTTGGCAAATTTTGTCCCTATATTAAATGCATTTGGCAAATTTTTTATTCCCTTTTTCCAAACACTTGGAAAATAAAGTATATTCCTTTTTCATCGAGATACATTTTAATTCTCTTTCTGTAAATACACTTGGCAAATTTTGTCCCTATATTAAATGCATTTGGCAAATTTTTTATTCCCTTTTTCCAAACACTTGGAAAATAAAGTATATTCCTTTTTCATCGAGATACATTTTAATTCTCTTTCTGTAAATACACTTGGCAAATTTTGTCCCTATATTAAATGCATTTGGCAAATTTTTTATTCCCTGTTTCCAAACACTTGGAAAATAAAGTATATTCCTTTTTCATCGAGATACATTCAAATTCTCTTTCTGCAAATACACTTGGCAAATTTTGTCCCTATATTAAATGCATTTGGCAAATTTTTTATTCCCTTTTTCCAAACACTTGGAAAATAAAGTATATTCCTTTTTAATCGAGATACATTTTAATTCTCTTTCTGTAAATACACTTGGCAAATTTTGTCCCTATATTAAATGCATTTGGCAAATTTTTTATTCCCTTTCTCCAAACACTTGGAAAATAAAGTATATTACTTTTTCATCGAGATACATTTTAATTATCTTTTAGTAAATACACTTGGCAAATTTTGTCCCTATATTAAATGCATTTGGCAAATTTTTTATTCCCTTTTTCCAAACACTTGGAAAATAAAGTATAGTCCTGTTTCATCGAGATACATTTTAATTCTCTTTCTGTAAATACACTTGGCAAATGTTGTCCCTATATTAAATGCATTTGGCAAATTTTTTATTCCCTTTTTCCAAACACTTGGAAAATAAAGTATATTCCTTTTTCATCGAGATACATTTCAATTCTCTTTCTGTAAATACACTTGGCAAATTTTGTCCCTATATTAAATGCATATGGCAAATTTTTTATTCCCTTTTTCCAAACACTTGGAAAATAAAGTATATTCCTTTTTCATCGAGATACATTTTAATTCTCTTTCTGTAAATACACTTGGCAAATTTTGTCCCTATATTAAATGCATTTGGCAAATTTTTTATTCCCTTTTTCCACACACTTGGAAAATAAAGTATATTACTTTTTCATCGAGATACATTTTAATTCTCTTTTAGTAAATACACTTGGCAAATTTTGTCCCTATATTAAATGCATTTTGTAAATTTTTTATTCCCTTTTCCGAACACTTGGAAAATATAGTATATTCCATTTTCAGCGGGATACATTTTAATTCTCTTTCTGTAAATACACTTGGCAAATTTTGTCCCTATATTAAATGCATTTGGCAAATTTTTTATTCCCTTTTTCCAAACACTTGGAAAAATAAAGTATATTCCTTTTTCATCGAGATACATTTTAATTCTCTTTTAGTAAATACACTTCGTAAATTTTGTCCCTATATTAAATGCATTTGGCAAATTTTTTATTCCTTTTTCCGAACACTTGGAAAATATAGTATATTCCTTTTTCATCGGGATACATTTTAATTCTCTCTCTGTAAATACACTTGGAAAATTTTGTCCCTATATTAAATGCATTTGGCAAATTTTTTATTTCCTTTTTCCAAACACTTGGAAAAATAAAGTATATTCCTTTTTCATCGAGATACATTTTAATTCTCTTTCTGTAAATACACTTGGCAAATTTTGTCCCTATATTAAATGCATTTGGCAAATTTTTTATTCCCTTTTTCCAAACACTTGGAAAATAAAGTATATTCCTTTTTCATCGAGATACATTTTAATTCTCTTTCTGTAAATACACTTGGCAAACTTTGTCCCTATATTAAATGCATTTGGCAAATTTTTTATTCCCTTTCTCCAAACACATGGAAAATAAAGTATATTCCTTTGTCATCGAGATACATTTTAATTCTCGTTCTGTAAATACACTTGGCAAATTTTGTCCCTATATTAAATGCATTTGGCAAATTTTTTATTCCCTTTCTCCAAACACTTGGAAAATAAAGTATATTCCTTTTTCATCGAGATACATTTTAATTCTCTTTCTGTAAATACACTTGGCAAATTTTGTCCCTATATTAAATGCATTTGGCAAATTTTTTATTCCCTTTTTCCAAACACTTGGAAAATAAAGTATATTCCTTTTTCATCGAGATACATTTTAATTCTCTTTCTGTAAATACACTTGGCAAATTTTGTCCCTATATTAAATGCATTTGGCAAATTTTTTATTCCCTTTTTCCAAACACTTGGAAAATAAAGTATAGTCCTTTTTCATCGAGATACATTTTAATTCTCTTTCTGTAAATACACTTGGCAAATTTTGTCCCTATATTAAATGCATTTGGCAAATTTGTTATTCCCTTTTTCCAAACACTTGGAAAATAAAGTATATTCCTTTTTCATCGAGATACATTCAAATTCTCTTTCTGCAAATACACTTGGCAAATTTTGTCCCTATATTAAATGCATTTGGCAAATTTTTTATTCCCTTTTTCCAAACACTTGGAAAATAAAGTATATTCCTTTTTCATCGAGATACATTTTAATTCTCTTTCTGTAAATACACTTGGCAAATTTTGTCCCTATATTAAATGCATTTGGCAAATTTTTTATTCCCTTTCTCCAAACACTTGGAAAATAAGTATATTACTTTTTCATCGAGATACATTTTAATTATCTTTTAGTAAATACACTTGGCAAATTTTGTCCCTATATTAAATGCATTTGGCAAATTTTTTATTCCCTTTTTCCAAACACTTGGAAAATAAAGTATATTCCTGTTTCATCGAGATACATTTTAATTCTCTTTCTGTAAATACACTTGGCAAATGTTGTCCCTATATTAAATGCATTTGGCAAATTTTTTATTCCCTTTTTCCAAACACTTGGAAAATAAAGTATATTCCTTTTTCATCGAGATACATTTCAATTCTCTTTCTGTAAATACACTTGGCAAATTTTGTCCCTATATTAAATGCATATGGCAAATTTTTTATTCCCTTTTTCCAAACACTTGGAAAATAAAGTATATTCCTTTTTCATCGAGATACATTTTAATTCTCTTTCTGTAAATACACTTGGCAAATTTTGTCCCTATATTAAATGCATTTGGCAAATTTTTATTCCCTTTTTCCACACACTTGGAAAAAAAAGTATATTACTTTTTCATCGAGATACATTTTAATTCTCTTTTAGTAAATACACTTGGCAAATTTTGTCCCTATATTAAATGCATTTTGTAAATTTTTTATTCCCTTTTCCGAACACTTGGAAAATATAGTATATTCCATTTTCAGCGGGATACATTTTAATTCTCTTTCTGTAAATACACTTGGAAAATTTTGTCCCTATATTAAATGCATTTGGCAAATTTTTTATTCCCTTTTTCCAAACACTTGGAAAAATAAAGTATATTCCTTTTTCATCGAGATACATTTTAATTCTCTTTCTGTAAATACACTTGGCAAATTTTGTCCCTATATTAAATGCATTTGGCAAATTTTTTATTCCCTTTCTCCAAACACTTGGAAAATAAAGTATATTCCTTTTTCATCGAGATACATTTTAATTCTCTTTCTGTAAATACACTTGGCAAGTTTTGTCCCTATATTAAATGCATTTGGCAAATTTTTTATTCCCTTTTTCCAAACACTTGGAAAATAAAGTATATTCCTTTTTCATCGAGATACATTTTAATTCTCTTTCTGTAAACACACTTGGAAAATTTTGTCCCTATATTAAATGCATTTGGCAAATTTTTTATTCCCTTTTTCCAAACACTTGGAAAATAAAGTATATTCCTTTTTCATCGAGATACATTTTAATTCTCTTTCTGTAAATACACTTGGCAAATTTTGTCCCTATATTAAATGCATTTGGCAAATTTTTTATTCCCTTTCTCCAAACACTTGGAAAATAAAGTATATTCCTTTTTCATCGAGATACATTTTAATTCTCTTTCTGTAAATACACTTGGCAAATTTTGTCCGTATATTAAATGCATTTGGCAAATTTTTTATTCCCTTTTTCCAAACACTTGGAAAATAAAGTATATTCCTTTTTCATCGAGATACATTTTAATTCTCTTTCTGTAAATACACTTGGCAAATTTTGTCCCTATATTAAATGCATTTGGCAAATTTTTTATTCCCTTTTTCCAAACACTTGGAAAATAAAGTATATTCCTTTTTCATCGAGATACATTTTAATTCTCTTTCTGTAAATACACTTGGCAGATTTTGTCCCTATATTAAATGCATTTGACAAATTTTTTATTCCCTGTTTCCAAACACTTGGAAAATAAAGTATATTCCTTTTTCATCGAGATACATTTTAATTCTCTTTCTGTAAATACACTTGGCAAATTTTGTCCCTATATTAAATGCATTTGGCAAATTTTTTATTCCCTTTTTCCAAACACTTGGAAAATAAAGTATATTCCTTTTTCATCGAGATACATTTTAATTCTCTTTCTGTAAATACACTTGGCACATTTTGTCCCTATATTAAATGCATTTGGCAAATTTTTTATTCCCTTTCTCCAAACACTTGGAAAATAAAGTATATTCCTTTTTCATCGAGATACATTTTAATTCTCTTTCTGTAAATACACTTGGCACATTTTGTCCCTATATTAAATGCATTTGGCAAATTTTTTATTCCCTTTCTCCAAACACTTGGAAAATAAAGTATATTCCTTTTTCATCGAGATACATTTCAATTCTCTTTCTGTAAATACACTTGGCAAATTTTGTCCCTATATTAAATGCATATGGCAAATTTTTTATTCCCTTTTTCCAAACACTTGGAAAATAAAGTATATTCCTTTTTCATCGAGATACATTTTAATTCTCTTTCTGTAAATACACTTGGCCAATTTTGTCCCTATATTAAATGCATTTGGCAAATTTTTTATTCCCTTTTTCCACACACTTGGAAAATAAAGTATATTCCTGTTTCATCGAGATACATTTTAATTCTCTTTTAGTAAATACACTTCGTAAATTTTGTCCCTTAAATGCATTTTGTACATTTTTTATTCCCTTTTCCGAACACTTGGAAAATATAGTATATTCCATTTTCAGCGGGATACATTTTAATTCTCTCTCTGTAAATACACTTGGAAAATTTTGTCCCTATATTAAATGCATTTGGCAAATTTTTTATTCCCTTTTTCCAAACACTTGGAAAAATAAAGTATATTCCTTTTTCATCGAGATACATTTTAATTCTCTTTCTGTAAATACACTTGGCAAATTTTGTCCCTATATTAAATGCATTTGACAAATTTTTTATTCCCTTTTTCCAAACACTTGGAAAATAAAGTATATTCCTTTTTCATCGAGATACATTTTAATTCTCTTTCTGTAAATACACTTGGCAAATTTTGTCCCTATATTAAATGCATTTGGCAAATTTTTTATTCCCTTTCTCCAAACACATGGAAAATAAAGTATATTCCTTTTTCATCGAGATACATTTTAATTCTCTTTCTGTAAATACACTTGGCAAATTTTGTCCCTATATTAAATGCATTTGGCAAATTTTTTATTTCCTTTTTCCAAACACTTGGAAAATAAAGTTTATTCCTTTTTCATCGAGATACATTTTAATTCTCTTTCTGTAAATACACTTGGCAAATTTTGTCCCTATATTAAATGCATTTGGCAAATTTTTTATTCCCTTTTTCCAAACACTTGGAAAATAAAGTATATTCCTTTTTCATCGAGATACATTTTAATTCTCTTTCTGTAAATACACTTGGCAAATTTTGTCCCTATATTAAATGCATTTGGCAAATTTTTTATTCCCTTTTTCACAACACTTGGAAAATAAAGTATATTCCTTTTTCATCGAGATACATTCAAATTCTCTTTCTGCAAATACATTTGGCAAATTTTGTCCCTATATTAAATGCATTTGGCAAATTTTTTATTCCCTTTTTCTAAACACTTGGAAAATAAAGTATATTCCTTTTTCATCGAGATACATTTTAATTCTCTTTCTGTAAATACACTTGGCAAATTTTGTCCCTATATTAAATGCATTTGGCAAATTTTTTATTCCCTTTCTCCAAACACTTGGAAAATAAAGTATATTACTTTTTCATCGAGATACATTTTAATTCTCTTTTAGTAAATACACTTGGCAAATTTTGTCCCTATATTAAATGCATTTGGAAAATTTTTTATTCCCTTTTTCCAAACACTTGGAAAATAAAGTATATTCCTGTTTCATCGAGATACATTTTAATTCTCTTTCTGTAAATACACTTGGCAAATGTTGTCCCTATATTAAATGCATTTGGCAAATTTTTTATTCCCTTTTTCCAAACACTTGGAAAATAAAGTATATTCCTTTTTCATCGAGATACATTTCAATTCTCTTTCTGTAAATACACTTGGCAAATTTTGTCCCTATATTAAATGCATATGGCAAATTTTTTATTCCCTTTTTCCAAACACTTGGAAAATTAAGTATATTCCTTTTTCATCGAGATACATTTTAATTCTCTTTCTGTAAATACACTTGGCAAATTTTGTCCCTATATTAAATGCATTTGGCAAATTTTTTATTCCCTTTTTCCAAACACTTGGAAAATAAAGTATATTACTTTTTACAGCGAGATACTTTTTTATTCTCTTTTAGTAAATACACATCGTAAATTTTGTCCCTATATTAAATGCATTTTGTAAATTTTTTATTCCCTTTTCCGAACACTTGGAAAATATAGTATATTCAATTTTCATCGGGATACATTTTAATTCTCTCTCTGTAAATACACTTGGAAAATTTTGTCCCTATATTAAATGCATTTGGCAAATTTTTTATTTCCTTTTTCCAAACACTTGGAAAATAAAGTATATTCCTTTTTCATCGAGATACATTTTAATTCTCTTTCTGTAAATACACTTGGCAAATTTTGTCCCTATATTAAATGCATTTGACAAATTTTTTATTCCCTTTTTCCAAACACTTGGAAAATAAAGTACATTCCTTTTTCATCGAGATACATTTTAATTCTCTTTCTGTAAATACACTTGGCAAATTTTGTCCCTATATTAAATGCATTTGGCAAATTTTTTATTCCCTTTCTCCAAACACTTGGAAAATAAAGTATATTCCTTTTTCATCGAGATACATTTTAATTCTCTTTTAGTAAATACACTTCGTAAATTTTGTCCCTATATTAAATGCATTTTGTAAATTTTTTATTCCCTTTTCCGAACACTTGGAAAATATAGTATATTCCATTTTCAGCGGGATACATTTTAATTCTCTCTCTGTAAATATACTTGGAAAATTTTGTCCCTATATTAAATGCATTTGGCAAATTTTTTATTCCCTTTCTCCAAACACTTGGAAAATAAAGTATATTCCTTTTTCATCGAGATACATTTTAATTCTCTTTCTGTAAATACACTTGGCAAATTTTGTCCCTATATTAAATGCATTTGGCAAATTTTTTATTTCCTTTTTCCAAACACTTGGAAAATAAAGTATATTCCTTTTTCATCGAGATACATTTTAATTCTCTTTCTGTAAATACACTTGGCAAATTTTGTCCCTATATTAAATGCATTTGGCAAATTTTTTATTCCCTTTTTCCAAACACTTGGAAAATAAAGTATATTCCTTTTTCATCGAGATACATTTCAATTCTCTTTCTGTAAATACACTTGGCAAATTTTGTCCCTATATTAAATGCATTTGGCAAATTTTTTATTCCCTTTTTCCAAACACTTGGAAAATAAAGTATATTCCTTTTTCATCGAGATACATTCAAATTCTCTTTCTGCAAATACACTTGGCAAATGTTGTCCCTATATTAAATGCATTTGGCAAATTTTTTATTCCCTTTTTCCAAACACTTGGAAAATAAAGTATATTCCTTTTTCATCGAGATACATTTTAATTCTCTTTCTGTAAATACACTTGGCAAATTTTGTCCCTATATTAAATGCATTTGGCAAATTTTTTATTCCCTTTCTCCAAACACTTGGAAAATAAAGTATATTCCTTTTTCATCGAGATACATTTTAATTCTCTTTTAGTAAATACACTTGGCAAATTTTGTCCCTATATTAAATGCATTTGGCAAATTTTTTATTCCCTTTTTCCAAACACTTGGAAAATAAAGTATATTCCTGTTTCATCGAGATACATTTTAATTCTCTTTCTGTAAATACACTTGGCAAATGTTGTCCCTATATTAAATGCATTTTGTAAATTTTTTATTCCCTTTTCCGAACACTTGGAAAATATAGTATATTCCATTTTCATCGGGATACATTTTAATTCTCTCTCTGTAAATACACTTGGAAAATTTTGTCCCTATATTAAATGCATTTGACAAATTTTTTATTCCCTTTTTCCAAACACTTTGAAAATAAAGTACATTCCTTTTTCATCGAGATACATTTTAATTCTCTTTCTGTAAATACACTTGGCAAATTTTGTCCCTATATTAAATGCATTTGGCAAATTTTTTATTCCCTTTCTCCAAACACTTGGAAAATAAAGTATATTCCTTTTTCATCGAGATACATTTTAATTCTCTTTCTGTAAATACACTTGGCAAATTTTGTCCCTATATTAAATGCATTTGGCAAATTTTTTATTCCCTTTCTCCAAACACTTGGAAAATAAAGTATATTCCTTTTTCATCGAGATACATTTTAATTCTCTTTTAGTAAATACACTTCGTAAATTTTGTCCCTATATTAAATGCATTTTGTAAATTTTTTATTCCCTTTTCCGAACACTTGGAAAATATAGTATATTCCATTTTCAGCGGGATACATTTTAATTCTCTCTCTGTAAATATACTTGGAAAATTTTGTCCCTATATTAAATGCATTTGGCAAATTTTTTATTCCCTTTCTCCAAACACTTGGAAAATAAAGTATATTCCTTTTTCATCGAGATACATTTTAATTCTCTTTCTGTAAATACACTTGGCAAATTTTGTCCGTATATTAAATGCATTTGGCAAATTTTTTATTCCCTTTTTCCAAACACTTGGAAAATAAAGTATATTCCTTTTTCATCGAGATACATTTTAATTCTCTTTCTGTAAATACACTTGGCAAATTTTGTCCCTATATTAAATGCATTTGGCAAATTTTTTATTCCCTTTTTCCAAACACTTGGAAAATAAAGTATATTCCTTTTTCATCGAGATACATTTTAATTCTCTTTCTGTAAATACACTTGGCAAATTTTGTCCCTATATTAAATGCATTTGGCAAATTTTTTATTCCCTTTCTCCAAACACTTGGAAAATAAAGTATATTCCTTTTTCATCGAGATACATTTTAATTCTCTTTTAGTAAATACACTTCGTAAATTTTGTCCCTATATTAAATGCATTTTGTAAATTTTTTATTCCCTTTTCCGAACACTTGGAAAATATAGTATATTCCATTTTCATCGGGATACATTTTAATTCTCTCTCTGTAAATACACTTGGAAAATTTTGTCCGTATATTAAATGCATTTGGCAAATTTTTTATTTCCTTTTTCCAAACACTTGGAAAAATAAAGTATATTCCTTTTTCATCGAGATACATTTTAATTCTCTTTCTGTAAATACACTTGGCAAATTTTGTCCCTATATTAAATGCATTTGACAAATTTTTTATTCCCTTTTTCCAAACACTTGGAAAATAAAGTACATTCCTTTTTCATCGAGATACATTTTAATTCTCTTTCTGTAAATACACTTGGCAAATTTTGTCCCTATATTAAATGCATTTGGCAAATTTTTTATTCCCTTTCTCCAAACACTTGGAAAATAAAGTATATTCCTTTTTCATCGAGATACATTTTAATTCTCTTTCTGTAAATACACTTGGCAAATTTTGTCCGTATATTAAATGCATTTGGCAAATTTTTTATTCCCTTTTTCCAAACACTTGGAAAATAAAGTATATTCCTTTTTCATCGAGATACATTTTAATTCTCTTTCTGTAAATACACTTGGCAAATTTTGTCCCTATATTAAATGCATTTGGCAAATTTTTTATTCCCTTTTTCCAAACACTTGGAAAATAAAGTATATTCCTGTTTCATCGAGATACATTTTAATTCTCTTTCTGTAAATACACTTGGCAAATGTTGTCCCTATATTAAATGCATTTGGCAAATTTTTTATTCCCTTTTTCCAAACACTTGGAAAATAAAGTATATTCCTTTTTCATCGAGATACATTTCAATTCTCTTTCTGTAAATACACTTGGCAAACTTTGTCTCTATATTAAATGCATATGGCAAATTTTTTATTCCCTTTCTCCAAACACTTGGAAAATAAAGTATATTCCTTTTTCATCGAGATACATTTTAATTCTCTTTCTGTAAATACACTTGGCAAATTTTGTCCGTATATTAAATGCATTTGGCAAATTTTTTATTCCCTTTTTCCAAACACTTGGAAAATAAAGTATATTCCTTTTTCATCGAGATACATTTTAATTCTCTTTCTGTAAATACACTTGGCAAATTTTGTCCCTATATTAAATGCATTTGGCAAATTTTTTATTCCCTTTCTCCAAACACTTGGAAAATAAAGTATATTCCTTTTTCATCGAGATACATTTTAATTCTCTTTTAGTAAATACACTTCGTAAATTTTGTCCCTATATTAAATGCATTTTGTAAATTTTTTATTCCCTTTTCCGAACACTTGGAAAATATAGTATATTCCATTTTCAGCGGGATACATTTTAATTCTCTCTCTGTAAATATACTTGGAAAATTTTGTCCCTATATTAAATGCATTTGGCAAATTTTTTATTCCCTTTCTCCAAACACTTGGAAAATAAAGTATATTCCTTTTTCATCGAGATACATTTTAATTCTCTTTCTGTAAATACACTTGGCAAATTTTGTCCCTATATTAAATGCATTTAGCAAATTTTTTATTCCCTTTTTCCAAACACTTGGAAAATAAAGTATATTCCTTTTTCATCGAGATACATTTTAATTCTCTTTCTGTAAATACACTTGGAAAATTTTGTCCCTATATTAAATGCATTTGGCAAATTTTTTATTCCCTTTTTCCAAACACTTGGAAAATAAAGTATATTCCTTTTTCATCGAGATACATTTTAATTCTCTTTCTGTAAATACACTTGGCAAATTTTGTCCCTATATTAAATGCATTTGGCAAATTTTTTATTCCCTTTCTCCAAACACTTGGAAAATAAAGTATATTCCTTTTTCATCGAGATACATTTTAATTCTCTTTTAGTAAATACACTTCGTAAATTTTGTCCCTATATTAAATGCATTTTGTAAATTTTTTATTCCATTTTCCGAACACTTGGAAAATATAGTATATTCCATTTTCAGCGGGATACATTTTAATTCTCTCTCTGTAAATATACTTGGCAAATTTTGTCCCTATATTAAATGCATTTGGCAAATTTTTTATTCCCTTTCTCCAAACACTTGGAAAATAAAGTATATTCCTTTTTCATCGAGATACATTTTAATTCTCTTTCTGTAAATACACTTGGCAAATTTTGTCCCTATATTAAATGCATTTGGCAAATTTTTTATTTCCTTTTTCCAAACACTTGGAAAATAAAGTATATTCCTTTTTCATCGAGATACATTTTAATTCTCTTTCTGTAAATACACTTGGCAAATTTTGTCCCTATATTAAATGCATTTGGCAAATTTTTTATTCCCTTTTTCCAAACACTTGGAAAATAAAGTATATTCCTTTTTCATCGAGATACATTTTAATTCTCTTTCTGTAAATACACTTGGCAAATTTTGCCCCTATATTAAATGCATTTGGCAAATTTTTTATTCCCTTTTTCCAAACACTTGGAAAATAAAGTATATTCCTTTTTCATCGAGATACATTCAAATTCTCTTTCTGCAAATACACTTGGCAAATTTTGTCCCTATATTAAATGCATTTGGCAAATTTTTTATTCCCTTTTTCCAAACACTTGGAAAATAAAGTATATTCCTTTTTCATCGAGATACATTTTAATTCTCTTTCTGTAAATACACTTGGCAAATTTTGTCCCTATATTAAATGCATTTGGCAAATTTTTTATTCCCTTTCTCCAAACACTTGGAAAATAAAGTATATTACTTTTTCATCGAGATACATTTTAATTCTCTTTTAGTAAATACACTTGGCAAATTTTGTCCCTATATTAAATGCATTTGGCAAATTTTTTATTCCCTTTTTCCAAACACTTGGAAAATAAAGTATATTCCTGTTTCATCGAGATACATTTTAATTCTCTTTCTGTAAATACACTTGGCAAATGTTGTCCCTATATTAAATGCATTTGGCAAATTTTTTATTCCCTTTTTCCAAACACTTGGAAAATAAAGTATATTCCTTTTTCATCGAGATACATTTCAATTCTCTTTCTGTAAATACACTTGGCAAATTTTGTCCCTATATTAAATGCATATGGCAAATTTTTTATTCCCTTTTTCCAAACACTTGGAAAATTAAGTATATTCCTTTTTCATCGAGATACATTTTAATTCTCTTTCTGTAAATACACTTGGCAAATTTTGTCCCTATATTAAATGCATTTGGCAAATTTTTTATTCCCTTTTTCCACACACTTGGAAAATAAAGTATATTACTTTTTCATCGAGATACTTTTTAATTCTCTTTTAGTAAATACACTTCGTAAATTTTGTCCCTATATTAAATGCATTTTGTAAATTTTTTATTCCCTTTTCCGAACACTTGGAAAATATAGTATATTCCATTTTCATCGGGATACATTTTAATTTTCTCTCTGTAAATACACTTGGAAAATTTTGTCCCTATATTAAATGCATTTGGCAAATTTTTTATTTCCTTTTTCCAAACACTTGGAAAAATAAAGTATATTCCTTTTTCATCGAGATACATTTTAATTCTCTTTCTGTAAATACACTTGGCAAATTTTGTCCCTATATTAAATGCATTTGACAAATTTTTTATTCCCTTTTTCCAAACACTTGGAAAATAAAGTACATTCCTTTTTCATCGAGATACATTTTAATTCTCTTTCTGTAAATACACTTGGCAAATTTTGTCCCTATATTAAATGCATTTGGCAAATTTTTTATTCCCTTTCTCCAAACACTTGGAAAATAAAGTATATTCCTTTTTCATCGAGATACATTTTAATTCTCTTTCTGTAAATACACTTGGCAAATTTTGTCCGTATATTAAATGCATTTGGCAAATTTTTTATTCCCTTTTTCCAAACACTTGGAAAAATAAAGTATATTCCTTTTTCATCGAGATACATTTTAATTCTCTTTCTGTAAATACACTTGGCAAATTTTGTCCCTATATTAAATGCATTTGGCAAATTTTTTATTCCCTTTTTCCAAACACTTGGAAAATAAAGTATATTCCTTTTTCATCGAGATACATTTTAATTCTCTTTCTGTAAATACACTTGGCAAATTTTGTCCCTATATTAAATGCATTTGGCAAATTTTTTATTCCCTTTCTCCAAACACTTGGAAAATAAAGTATATTCCTTTTTCATCGAGATACATTTTAATTCTCTTTTAGTAAATACACTTCGTAAATTTTGTCCCTATATTAAATGCATTTTGTAAATTTTTTATTCCCTTTTCCGAACACTTGGAAAATATAGTATATTCCATTTTCAGCGGGATACATTTTAATTCTCTCTCTGTAAATATACTTGGAAAATTTTGTCCCTATATTAAATGCATTTGGCAAATTTTTTATTTCCTTTTTCCAAACACTTGGAAAAATAAAGTATATTCCTTTTTCATCGAGATACATTTTAATTCTCTTTCTGTAAATACACTTGGCAAATTTTGTCCCTATATTAAATGCATTTGACAAATTTTTTATTCCCTTTTTCCAAACACTTGGAAAATAAAGTATATTCCTTTTTCATCGAGATACATTTTAATTCTCTTTCTGTAAATACACTTGGCAAATTTTGTCCCTATATTAAATGCATTTGGCAAATTTTTTATTCCCTTTCTCCAAACACTTGGAAAATAAAGTATATTCCTTTTTCATCGAGATACATTTTAATTCTCTTTCTGTAAATACACTTGGCAAATTTTGTCCGTATATTAAATGCATTTGGCAAATTTTTTATTCCCTTTTTCCAAACACTTGGAAAATAAAGTATATTCCTTTTTCATCGAGATACATTTTAATTCTCTTTCTGTAAATACACTTGGCAAATTTTGTCCCTATATTAAATGCATTTTGCAAATTATTTATTCCCTTTTTCCAAACACTTGGAAAATAAAGTATATTCCTTTTTCATCGAGATACATTTTAATTCTCTTTCTGTAAATACACTTGGCAAATTTTGTCCCTATATTAAATGCATTTGGCAAATTTTTTATTCCCTTTCTCCAAACACTTGGAAAATAAAGTATATTCCTTTTTCATCGAGATACATTTTAATTCTCTTTCTGTAAATACACTTGGCAAATTTTGTCCCTATATTAAATGCATTTGGCAAATTTTTTATTCCCTTTTTCCAAACACTTGGAAAATAAAGTATATTCCTTTTTCATCGAGATACATTTTAATTCTCTTTCTGTAAATACACTTGGCAAATTTTGTCCCTATATTAAATGCATTTGGCAAATTTTTTATTCCCTTTTTCCAAACACTTGGAAAATAAAGTATATTCCTTTTTCATCGAGATACATTTTAATTCTCTTTCTGTAAATACACTTGGCAAATTTTGTCCCTATATTAAATGCATTTGGCAAATTTTTTATTCCCTTTTTCCAAACACTTGGAAAATAAAGTATATTCCTTTTTCATCGAGATACATTCAAATTCTCTTTCTGCAAATACACTTGGCAAATTTTGTCCGTATATTAAATGCATTTGGCAAATTTTTTTTTCCCTTTTTCCAAACACTTGGAAAATAAAGTATATTCCTTTTTCATCGAGATACATTTTAATTCTCTTTCTGTAAATACACTTGGCAAATTTTGTCCCTATATTAAATGCATTTGGCAAATTTTTTATTCCCTTTCTCCAAACACTTGGAAAATAAAGTATATTACTTTTTCATCGAGATACATTTTAATTCTCTTTCTGTAAATACACTTGGCAAATTTTGTCCCTATATTAAATGCATTTTGTAAATTTTTTATTCCCTTTTCCGAACACTTGGAAAATAAAGTATATTCCTTTTTCATCGGGATACATTTTAATTCTCTCTCTGTAAATACACTTGGAAAATTTTGTCCCTATATTAAATGCATTTGGCAAATTTTTTATTTCCTTTTTCCAAACACTTGGAAAAATAAAGTATATTCCTTTTTCATCGAGATACATTTTAATTCTCTTTCTGTAAATACACTTGGCAAATTTTGTCCCTATATTAAATGCATTTGGCAAATTTTTTATTCCCTTTCTCCAAACACTTGGAAAATAAAGTATATTCCTTTTTCATCGAGATACATTTTAATTCTCTTTCTGTAAATACACTTGGCAAATTTTGTCCGTATATTAAATGCATTTGGCAAATTTTTTATTCCCTTTTTCCAAACACTTGCAAAATAAAGTATATTCCTTTTTCATCGAGATACATTTTAATTCTCTTTCTGTAAATACACTTGGAAAATTTTGTCCCTATATTAAATGCATTTGGCAAATTTTTTATTCCCTTTCTCCAAACACTTGGAAAATAAAGTATATTCCTTTTTCATCGAGATACATTTTAATTCTCTTTCTGTAAATACACTTGGTAAATTTTGTCCCTATATTAAATGCATTTTTCAAATTTTTTATTCCCTTTCTCCAAACACTTGGAAAATAAAGTATATTCCTTTTTCATCGAGATACATTTTAATTCTCTTTCTGTAAATACACTTGGCAAATTTTGTCCCTATATTAAATGCATTTGGAAAATTTTTTATTCCCTTTCTCCAAACACTTGGAAAATAAAGTATATTCCTTTTTCATCGAGATACATTTTGATTCTCTTTCTGTAAATACACTTGGCAAATTTTGTCCCTATATTAAATGCATTTGGCAAATTTTTTATTCCCTTTCTCCAAACACTTGGAAAATAAAGTATATTCCTTTTTCATCGAGATACATTTTAATTCTCTTTCTGTAAATACACTTGCAAAATTTCGTCCCTATATTAAATGCATTTTGCAAATTTTTTGTTCTCTTTTTCCGAACACTTGGAAAATAAAGTATATTCCTTTTTAATCGGGATACATTTTAATTCTCATCCTGTAAATACACTTGGCAAATTTTGTCCCTATATTAAATGCATTTGGCAAATTTTGTCCCTATATTAAATGCATTTGGAAAATTTTGTCCCTATATTAAATGCATTTGGAAAATTTTTTATTCTCTTTCAAAAAGCTTGGACAATAAAGTATGTTCCTTTTTAATCGCGATACATATTAATTCTCTTTCTGTAAATACACTTGGCAAATTTTGTCCCTATATTAAATGCATTTGGCAAATGTTTTATTCCTTTTTCCGAACACTTGGAAAATAAAGTATATTCCTTTTTCATCGAGATACATTTTAATTGTCTTTCTGTAAATACACTTGGCCAATTTTGTCCCTATATTAAATGCATTTGGCAAATTTTTTATTCCCTTTTTCCAAACACTTGGAAAGTAAAGTATATTCCTTTTTCATCGAGATACATTTTAATTCTCTTTCTGTAAATACACTTGGCAAATTTTGTCCCTATATTAAATGCATTTCACAAATTTTTTATTTCCTTTTTCGGAACACTTGGAAAATAAAGTATATTCCTTTTTCATCGAGATACATTTTAATTCTCTTTCTGTTAATACACTTCGAAAATTTTGTCCCTATATTAAATGCATTTTTCAAATTTTTTATTCCCTTTCTCCAAACACTTGGAAAATAAAGTATATTCCTTTTTCAATGAGATACATTTTAATTCTCATCCTGTAAATACACTGCGCAAATTTTGTCCCTATATTAAATGCATTAGGAAAATTTTTTATTCCTTGTCTCCAAACACTTGGAAAATAAAGTATATTCCTTTTTCAACGAGATACATTTTAATTCTCTTTCTGTAAATGTACTTGGCAAATTTTGTCCCTATATTAAAGTCATGTAGCAAGTTTTTATTCCCTTTTTTCGAAGACTTGGAAAATAAAGTATATTCCTTTTTCATCGAGATACATTTTAATTCTCTTTCTGTAAATACACTTAGCAAATTTTGTCCCTATATTAAATGCATTTGGCAAATTTTTTATTCCCTTTTTCCAAACACTTGGAAAATAAAGTATATTCCTTTTTAATCGAAATACATTTTAATTCTCTTTCTGTAGATACACTTTGCAAATTTTGTCCCTATATTAAATGCATTTGGCAAATTTTTTATTGACTCTTTCCGAACACTTGGAAAATAAAGTATATTCCTTTTTCATCGGGATACATTTTAATTCTCTTTCTGTAGCTATACTTTGCTAATTTTGTCCCTATATTAAGTGCATTTGGCAAATTTTTTATTCCCTTTCTCCAAACACTTGGAAAATAAAGTATATTCCTTTTTCATCGAGATACATTTTAATTCTCTTTCTGTAAATACACTTGGTAAATTTTGTCCCTATATTAAATGCATTTTGCAAATTTTTTATTCCCTTTCTCCAAACACTTGGAAAATAAAGTATGTAACGGGTTAGTATATAATAATACACCAAACCGCTGCAAAAATATACAATGAAACAAACAGAAAATGAAGGAATGAAAACGCTTGTTGAATAAATTTGAACACGTTTTTTTCGTAGAAAAATAAAAAGCTAATGTTCATTTCAAAAGATGAAAAATCCAAACGTGAGGAGGAAATGAAAAGGCACACATAAAGCGACTGCTGCTTTATGAAAACGGGGGAGAAAGAAAGGGCGAACGTATGCAGGTCGCTAACCGTCCGCGCACATGTTTTGACGAGGAGTGGCCACTGGTAGTCGGGAGGCGAAATCTGGTGCGACTGGTCAGCTCAAAAACCACCCGATGAAAGAGGAAGAAAAAGGGGCTGCGCGTGGGACCTTGGTTTTCTGCGCATGCGTGTGGAGAAAAAACGGAAGTGACGTCACGCTCGTATGTGTGTACGTATGTGTGGTTAATGCGTATGTGTGCTTGCGTGCGTGCCTGGGGTGTATATACGTAGTTGTGTATATACGTGCGTGCGTGTGGAAAACAAGTTTGGACAATACTCTGCCTCCTGGGGAAAGAAAAAAAATATATATATGTGTATAGAAATGTATTTTTTTTTTTATAGTTATTTTTTTATGTGTGTTTTTAATAAGTAATATATTGTTTGAAATGTTTGGGCCAATGAACTTTTCGCCCACTTTTTGTTGTTGTTTCTGGTGTATTGTTTCTCGTAGTCTCTTCGTCCGTTTGTGAGTGTGTACTTTCTTGTATTGGACTAGGGGACAAGTGCAATTGTTCGTCTATAAATGCCGGTTTGATTCTGTCAATTGTTATAGTGTCTCTTTTGTCTCTTTTTAAAATAGTGAAATATTTTTCACTTCTGTCAAGAACTAGATAGGGTCCGGAATAATTTGGACAGAGTGGTTTTTTGACCGCGTCGTTGCTGATAAACACGTATTTACAGGTGTGAACATCCCTTGGAACGAAAATGTTCGTGTCTGTCTTTTTGGTTGGAGTGAATTTTAATTGTGACATTTTACGTTTTAATTCGGTCACGAAGGTTGTCGTTGGGGCAATATTCACATTGTTTTCGCAGAATTGTCCGGGTAAAATTAAAGCTGATCCGAAAACTAATTCTGCGGGCGTACTCTGCAAATCTTCCTTCACAGTGTTGCGAATTGCTAAAAGTATGAGCGGCAAATTGTCTGCCCAGTCCGCGCGTTTTTCATTCATCGCTAAAGATGCTTTCAATTGTCTGTGGAAGCGCTCGACCATGCCATTTGCGCACGGATGGTACGCAGTAGTCTTTATGTGTCTGGTTCCCAACAAATTATTAAATTCCGCGAAAAGAGTTGATTGGAACTGTGCGCCCCTGTCTGTTGTGCATACGGAGGGTACTCCGAAAATAGCTATCCAATCCTGTAGGAATACTCTGGCTATCGTTGAGGCTGATGTGTCTCTGACTGCTATTGCTGTCGGCCATCTACTAAATCTATCGACTATAGTAAGGATATGGGTGTGCCCTTTTGAAGTGGGCAAGGGTCCAACTTAGTCAATATGCACATGGGTGAACCTGGCATCAGGTACACTGAAAGTTCCTGCAGGGGATTTGGTGTGCCTGTGTATTTTGTTTTTTTGGCACGGAACGCAAGTTTTGGTCCAACTACGGATGTCCGTATTCATATTTGGCCAAACAAAACGTTCCGCTATTAATTTCACAGTGGCGCGTTTTCCTGGGTAGGACAAATTGTGAAAGTGATTAAAAACTTGTCGTCTGAGGCTCGGTGAAATATACGGGCGAGGTTGTTTTTGCGATACATCGCAGTAGAAGTTTGTTGTTCCGAATGGTGTCGGCATTTCTTCCAGCTTCAGTGAAGTCTTTTCCATTATAGCTGGAAGCGTGGTATCTGCTGATTGCTCTTGTGCTATTAATTCCATACTTAGTGGAGCGGAATTTAAAGAAGCAATCGTTGCGCGAGATAAAGCGTCAGCTACAATGTTCTCGTGTCCTTTTATGTACCGTATATCGGTAGAATATTGGGCAATAAAATCGAGATGTCGAATTTCTCGAGGGCCGTATTTGTCGACCTGTGTGTGTAGAGCAAATGTTAAGGGTTTGTGATCCGTATAGATGGAAAAATTTCTACCCTCGAGAAGATGTTTAAAATGTTTTATTGCAAGGTAAATCGCGAGTAGCTCTCTCGAAAAAGTGCTGTATTTACTAGGGTTGGATCAAATACAATTGTATTTGTATTTCAATTGTATTTAAATACAATTTTAATGTAATTGTATTTGTATTTGTATTTTTAGATTTAGGAATAAATGTATTTGTATTTGTATTTTTAGACTTAGGAGTAAAAGTATTTGTATTTGTATTTCTGGTAACTTAAACGAAAGTATTTGCATTTCAATTGTTAAAAGTCAGTATTTGATCCAACTCTGTTCACATACATGTTGCGTACGTGTACCAGTCTACCAGCCCTGTCCACTTCCAGTCACACACGCTGCTGCTAGTTGAGTGACGATAAGTCTGTGAGTCAAGTAGCTTCAATTCAGGGTTGCCAGCTTGGCTTTTTAAGGCCAAATTTCGCGAATTTGGCTTTTTTTGAAGCAGTTTGGCTTTCAAAATTTTTGTTTGTTTTTTTTCAAATTTATGCTTCAAATTTGGCCTTTTTCGGATAATTTTATATAAATATTTATTAAATATGGATTATTAAAGAAAAAGTTATAATAAAGTAATTTAAACAGTTGTTTGGATGTCTAAACTTGTAGATTAAAAAAAAAACTTTTGACCTCCCACTCCCATTCATGGATTTACACCCTCTCGCACTAAGCGAATCTCACACCTAAATGTTTAATCCGGTTTCACAGTTACTTACTAAATGTCTATATGGACCCTTTCAAAGAGTTCACAGTTGAGTATGAAACCATTTTGGGGACATTTTTTAGTGCTGGCGCCTTGTCCCTGTCAATTAGGTCACTGAGTATATTTCCTCTGAAATAATTAATTCTTGTATTTTTCGTTTGAAATTCTTTAAAAGTAGTGTTTTGAAATTAATTGAATTAATTTATTTTCAATTTATAGAAATTTGAAAACTTATAACTATAGCTATTTAAAGTTGTATTTAAAATGAATATTTTTAAGTATTCATATACTTTTTCCTGAGTAGTCCCAAAAGTTTAATTAAAAGTCAATAATTATAGATTTTCTAACTATCTTGGATTAATAGACACATTTGCCTTAATAATGACGCATAGATTGTTCTTGGAAACACAGTCTAGTTTTAGAGTTATGACTAAAATTAAATTTATCAATATTTTAGAGATATTTTAAGTTGATACCTCCAATCCCCTGAGTAAATTTGGTCTTCTGACGACTGACATAATTCTGTGCATCACATTCATCACAGCACAAAATGACTTCGTTCTTCAAAACCAAGCCTCTACAAGAGAACAAATTTAGCACTAAGCACATCAAACAACGATCTATGGTAAAGAAACTCTTAAACTCCATTACATGTGACCAACTGCCTTTGAGTATTGTGGAAAGTAACACTTTTAGAGCTCTTCTACATGAAGCAGAACCACGCTTCGTGTTCCCAAGCAGAACCACACTTAGAAGCAGTTTACTCCTGCAGAGAGCAAATGACATTAAGTCGCAATTGATAAACGAATTTGAAAACCTCAGTCTTATTTACCTGACACTAGACCTCTGGACAAATCGGAAAATGGTATCTTTTCTTGGTGTCACCGTACACTTCATCGACTCATCATGGGAGCTGAAGTCGCGGGTCATTGCTTGTGATAAGTTTGAGGGGCGACACACAGCTGTAAATATTGCTACAGCATATGAGGATGTAGTGACTAAATTTGGAATTCGTGGCAAAGTGAGGAAAGTGGTTGCAGACAATGCTTCGTCTATGGTGAGAGCATTTGATATATGTCTACCAGGATTATATGGAAATGAAGTGAAAAATGAAAGTATCAAGGAAAATGGAGACATAGATAACATTGATATTTTGGAAGAAGAACTTGATATTTTGGAAGAAGAACTTGATCTGAATGAAGTCCTTGCCCTTCTTCCACCGGATCGGTCCAGTTGCTTTGCACACACACAACAAATCTGCATACGAGATGCCTTCAATGATCCCAGTGTCAGATGCAGCGCAATTGCAACTGTGATATACAAGTGCTGTAGTATTGTAGCTGCAATACGGCGATCTACTGTGGCAGCACCGTTCTTGGAAAATATTGGGATTTCACTGCAGGCTGCTAATACTACTAGATGGAACTCTCAACTGACTATGCTTAAGTCAGTTCTCAAAGATGTCAATGGCGTCAACTCAGCTATTTGTCTCCTAGGATCGTGCAAGAACATACGAGAATTGAACGTAGTGGAAATAGCAATGCTAAAAGAAGTGGTGCAAATTTTGGACCCATTCCAAGAGGCAATGTCGCAAGTGGAAGGAGAAAACATGGTGACACTTTCTTGCGTTGCACCAGTTGTATTTGGCCTTGAACACAGCCTCAAACTATTCATGGAAAGTAAACCAACCTACTGCTTAAACTTGGCTAATGCACTACAGTCTTCTATCAAAAAGAGATTGCATCCGTTTCTTGATAGGACTGATGTCATTGCTGCAGCTGTCATGGACCCCAGGTTTAAGCTGTCATGGCTGTCATGTGAAAAAATGAAAAATAAAAATATTTCGAAGATTGTGGGCCTAATTATTTCGCAGTCAACTCAGTTGTCTTTGAAGAACACAGTTCAAGAGAGGAAGTTTTTCATGACCGTGAACACAAATCAAGACGAGGCTGACATGAATGCAAAACGCCCTCGTCTTTTTGCCTACATGCCACCAGCTGGGAAGCTAAATGTAAGTCCATCAATAAGCGACACTACAGTGGTAAAGGCAGAACTCGATTCCTACTTAGAAGAATGTGTTCTGGCTTTTGACGTCAACCCACTGAGGTACTGGCGGGAAAACAAGAGCTTCAAGATTTTGAAGCCTTTCGCCAGAAATATTCTAGGGTGCTGTGCAACATCGGCACCATCTGAAAGAGTTTTCAGCAAGGCTGGTAATTTTTATACCCCAGAGCTAACCAAACTTGGCCCGGAAACTTTCAGAGCTCTAATGATGATAAAATGCAATGAGGACATGATATAGAGTGTAATGTAAATGTCAAATTTGGAAGGAAATATTTCTTCTCTTTTCTTCGCATATTTTCAGATTGTTTAAATCAGTTATTGTATTTTTATTTGTATTTTGAGATTGAGGAATAAAAGTATTTGTATTTGTATTTTTAGAGTTAGGAATAAAAGTATTTGTATTTGTATTTCTGGTAACCTTAACGAAAGTATTTGTATTTGTATTTCAATTGTTAAAAGTCAGTATTTGATCCAACCCTGGTATTTACTCTGCGCCTTGTTTAGCTTTGCCGAGAAGAATGAAATAGGGGTCATTTTGTTGTCGGAAATCTGGTGAATGACTGCACCTACTGCTATTTCAGATGCATCCGTTGTTAGTGTGAGTTCCGTTGTATCGCTCTCTTGGACGTAAGTTAGTTTGGTGAAGTTTTCCAAAGCAGTTTTCGATTTTTCAAAGGCCTGGAGTGCAGGTCCCTCCAAAACTAACTGTTGGTTTTTTGTCCGATTTTTTAACATGTCCATTAAAGGCGCGAGTAACGTAGAGCAGTTAGGCAAAAAACGTCGGTAATAATTGATTATGCCTACAAAACGGCGTACCTGTCTGACAGATGTCGGTACAGGAAAATCAGAAATAGCGCTTACTTTTTCGGGTAGAGGTGAAATTCCATCCTTGTCAATCAAGTGTCCGAGAAATTTAACTTCTTGTTGGCCGAAAACACATTTATTTTCAGGCCGAAATGTGATTTAAAGGTTTGCTCAAGGTGTTGTCTGTGTTCGTCGAGGTTTCTGCTGGCAATCAAAACATCGTCCACATAAGCGAATATGAAAGGCAGACCTCTGAAAACTTCGTCAATCAAACGTTGAAAAGTTTGGCAGGCGTTTCTAAGCCCGAAAGGCATCCTAAGGAACTCGTAAAGGCCGAATGGTGTTGTTAGTGCAGTTTTATGTATATCTTCTTCTGCGACTGGAATTTGAAAATAGGCTTTTACGAGGTCCAGCTTTGAAAAAATTGTGGCGCCTTGAAGTCCGTTGGCGAAGTCATGGATGTGGGGGATAGGGTATCTATCTGGAATTGTTTTTGCGTTTAAACGCCTGAAATCTCCGCACGGGCGCCATGTGGTGTTGTCAGCTTTCTGTACCATGTGGAGTGGTTATGACCAAGCACTTTTCGAGGGCCGTATTATTCTCATCTGGAGTAGGTCTTGAAACTCGGATTTTGCCAATTTGTATCTATCCGGTTTCAAGCGTCTGGGGGTTGAATAGACGGGCGGTCCTGTGGTTTTGATGTAGTGCTTAGCGCTATGCTTGATAGGGTCCGTATTTTTAAACGACTGGGAAAGTTGAGGATATTTTTGGAGTAGCTGGCGGACGTGTGCATCTTCGGGTAAGGCAGCGCTGATTCCGGTGGTTAAAAATTTTGAAGTGGTTCCTCTCACCGAAATCTTCGTTTCGTTGTCTGTTAACGAATGGTTTGTCATGTCGACAGACAGGTTAAAATGGGCTAAAAAGTCTGCCCCTAATATTGGAGTGGTCACGCTGGCTATGGTGAAATTCCAAACAAAATTCCTTCGCATTCCCAGGTTTAAGTTTAACATTTTCTCTCCAAAAGTGGGTATTTTAGTCCCGTTAGCAGCTTGCAGAGTGAGAAAATGTGTCCCCGTTGGATGGCCATGCGGTGTCGGTATGACGCTGATTTCAGCTCCGGTGTCTATTAAGAAGTTATATCCGTGAATTTTGTCACGGATATAAAACAGACGACCTTTTTTGTGTATTCCAGCTACAGTTGTCGTCGTTACTGGCTGGAAAATTCGTTTCCCTGTGCTGTTTTTTTGAACGCACAGGTCCGCGCCGAATTTTCTGTGATAGAAGCATATGTTTTGTCTATCACGTGAACCGTGTCGCCTGCTGCTGGAGCTTCTTCGCCTGGTCCTTTGTCGCGTGTTGTTGTAGTTACTGGGGTAACGTCGACATACTTGGAGAACGTCGGCTAATTGTTGTGACAGCTTTTCCACTGTGGACTTTAATTCCGCTAGCTCCTCGTCTCGGGTTTGCACTGGTTGCTGTTGTTGTGCGTACACTTGTCGGCTTCGGGAACTTTCGAGTATCCGGTCAGCTATGTCGGCGAGTTTTTCTAACGTCGTCTCTTCAGACATTGGCGCGAGGATTTGTTTTGCTGTCGCGGGTAGCTTATTCATCCACAAGCTACGCATAATGCTGTCAGACATTTTATTTTCTCCTAACAAGGATTTCATGTGTCGTAGTAACTGCGACGGTGTGCGGTCTCCCAATTCAACTTGTGTGAACAGGTTTCGCAGCATGGCTTCATTAGAAACGCCAGTTCGCTGTAGAATGGCTTGCTTGAGTGTGTCGTATGGGTTTTCTTCAGGCACATTGTCAAGTACATCTATAACCTCTTCCCCTATCTCCAAAGGCAGTTTCTCGACGAGATAGCAATAACGCGCTCGTTGTGAGGTAATTCGTTTGGCGTCAAATAAAGCTTGTATTTGGACGAACCATATTTTTGTGTTCGCCGGGTTGAAGGGTGGAATGTTCAATGTCATTGTTTCATGCTGGGTTTCCGTGGGTTGTAGTGACATTATTATTATTTTACTCGTCTTTTGTTCGCGGTTTGACGTTATTCTTCCACGTGGTTGTCCGGTTATTTTCCGTGTGTTTTGTAAATATTTGTGTTAGAGTTCAACACGTGGTTCCTTCAAAAACGTTCATTTCATTTTAAAGTTCGGGGGTCACCAAATTTGTAACGGGTTAGTATATAATAATACACCAAACCGCTGCAAAAATATACAATGAAACAAACAGAAAATGAAGGAATGAAAACGCTTGTTGAATAAATTTGAACACGTTTATTTTTCGTAGAAAAATAAAAAGCTAATGTTCATTTCAAAAGATGAAAAATCCAAACGTGAGGAGGAAATGAAAAGGCACACATAAAGCGACTGCTGCTTTATGAAAACGGGGGAGAAAGAAAGGGCGAACGTATGCAGGTCGCTAACCGTCCGCGCACATGTTTTGACGAGGAGTGGCCACTGGTAGGCGGGAGGCGAAATCTGGTGCGACTGGTCAGCTCAAAAACCACCCGATGAAAGAGGAAGAAAAAGGGGCTGCGCGTGGGACCTTGGTTTTCTGCGCATGCGTGTGGAGAAAAAACGGAAGTGACGTCACGCTCGTATGTGTGTACGTATGTGTGGTTAATGCGTATGTGTGCTTGCGTGCGTGCCTGGGGTGTATATACGTAGTTGTGTATATACGTGCGTGCGTGTGGAAAACAAGTTTGGACAAGTATATTCCTTTTTCATCGAGATACATTTTAATTCTCTTCCTGTAAATACACTTAGTAAATATTGTCCCTTGTAAGTTTGCATTTGGCAAATTTTTATTCCCTTTCTCCAAACACTTGGAAAACAAAGTATATTCCTTTTTCATCGAGATACATTTTAATTCTCCTTCTGTAAATGCACTTGGCCAATTTTGTCCCTATATTAAATGCATTTCACAAATTTTTTATTCCCTTTTTCGGAACACTTGGAAAATAAAGTATATTCCTTTTTCATCGAGATACATTTTAATTATCTTCCTGTAAATACACTTTGCAAATTTTGTCCCTATATTAAATGCATTTTGCAGATTTTTTATTCCCTTTTTCCAAACACTTGGAAAATAAAGTATATTCCTTTTTCATCGAGATACATTTTAATTCTCTTTTATTAAATACACTTGGCAAATTTTGTCCCCCATGTCAACTGCATTTGGCAAATGTTTTATTCCTTTTTCCGAACACTTGGAAAATAAAGTATATTACTTTTTCATCGAGATACATTTTAATTCTCTTTTAGTAAATACACTTCGTAAATTTTGTCCCTATATTAAATGCATTTTGTAAATTTTTTATTCCCTTTTCCGAACACTTGGAAAATACAGTATATTCCATTTTCATCGAGATACATTTTAATTCTCTCTCTGTAAATACACTTGGAAAATTTTGTCCCTATATTAAATGCATTTGGCAAATTTTTTATTCCCTTTCTCCAAACACTTGGAAAATAAAGTATATTCCTTTTTCATCGAGATACATTTAAATTTTCTTTCTGTAAATACACTTGGCCAATTTTGTCCCTATATTAAATGCATTTTTCAAATTTTTTATTCCCTTTCTCCAAACACTTGGAAAATAAAGTATATTCCTTTTTCATCGAGATACATTTTAATTCTCTTTCTTTAAATACATTTCGAAAATTTTGTCCCTATATTAAATGAATTTTGCAAATTTTGTATTCCCTTTTTCCGAACACTTGTAAAAAAAATATATTCCTTTTTCATCGGGATACATTTTAATTCTCTTTCTGTATATACACTTCGCAAATTTTGTCCCTATATTAAATGCATTTGGAAAATGTTTTATTCCTTTTTCCAAACACTTGGAAAATAAAGTATATTCCTTTTTCATCGAGATACGTTTTAATTCTCTTTCCGTAAATACACTTGGCAAATTTTGTCCCTATATTAAATGCATTTGGCATTTTTTTTATTCCCTTTCCCCGAACACTTTGAAAATAAAGTATATCCCTTTTTCATCGAGATACATTTTAATTCTCTTTGATGAAATACACTTGGCAAATTTTGTCCCTATCTTAAATGCATTTGGCGAATTTTTTATTCCCTTTTTCGGACTACTTGGAAAATAAAGTATATTCCTTTTTCATTGAGATACGTTTTAATTCTCTTTCTGTGAATGCACTGTGCAAATTTTGTCCCTATATTAAATGCATTTTGCAAATTGTTTTTCTCTATTAAATACATTTCGCAAATTTTTGTCCCTTATGTGTGACACTTTTAAGATTAAGTCTACCTTTTGTTATCGAGATACGTTTTAATCTGTTTTTGTCAAATTAGGATTTAATTTAACCTCTTGAAAAGTGTTTGCCTCCGCTACCTGACACTGTCAACTTTTCCCTTAGATTTGTTCGGCTACTGTGAATTTCTTCCGTGGTTTAAAGGCATTTTGCAAATTTTGCCCCTTTATGTAAAAGTAGTTCGGAAAATTTCTGCTTTTATTTAAATGTATTTTGCTTATTATTTCCCCCTATTAAATACATTTAGTAAATTTGTGTTCCCTTCATTTGGGACACTTTGAATATTAAGTGTACCTTTTTCTAATCGAGATACGTGTGGATTCTTTTTCCTTCAAGTTAGGATTAAATTTAACCTCTTGAAATTTCTGTTACCTCCGCTACCGTACACTATCAACTTGTCTTACTGATTCTTTCGACTACTGTGAATTTCTTCCGTTATTTAAAAGCATTTTGCAAATTTATTTTCCCTTATTTAGAAGCATTTTGTAAGTGTTCTGCTTTTATTTTAAGGCATTTTGTAAGTTTTCTTCCGTTATTTAAAGGCATTTAGCAAATTCATGTTCTTTTTTCAGAATACTTTTTAAATTAAGTTAGTATTCGCTCTGTACGATACGCGTGCTTCACCCTTTCCTATGTCGAGACCCGTTTTATTCTCATTCTGTCAATGCGTTACTTAGCTATGGTTAAGTACACTCATATCACTTGTTGATTCTTTCTGTAACCTCCCCGCACCTCACGTCTGTATTTGAAGCCAGTCCTATAGATATTTCAGTTACTAAATTCCCTTCCCACTTAAGTTGTAACTTGGCGTGTCTCTCAACGCCCCTTTAAGAGATGCGACGACTACTATGTCCTGAGTTTAGAAAACGTGTAATGTTATTTTGTATGTTTCGAATATTCGACATTTTTCGCCTCACAAAAATTCCCGAATTTAACATAATACTGTGACGTAAATCCTAATTGAGGATCTTTTGAACTATGCTGAGATAGCTTTTTATTCCCGGGTGACGCCAGATAACCCGAGGATTTAAGATAAAGAAGATAAACATATATATTTTATTTCATGTCAAAATAGATATTGTTTGAAACCAGAGAACTATGTTTTGCAGTTAAGTTGATGACAGGAAATTTCACATATAAAATTGTCTGGCCTTGGTGAACCCAAGGTCGGATGTCAGAATTGACATCTGGCTTTGGATATCGTGAGACCCAGAATTCAAATTTCAGGTATTGGAATTGTACCCACGCTAAAAACCTAAAGCTTTTTGATGTCGTGGCAAAATCTTATTGGCTGGGGAAATTTCCACCCCATCTACGTACCTCACTATATATATGACTGTCGTGCGAAGATGAGATCAGTTTGAGATGGGAAAGATTGCTTGTTGATTCGAGAAGAACAGACCGTGTAGAGACGTGACCCCTCCACCTTCCTTATTCAACCATCTGTCGCTGTCTGTGAAGAGATTTGAGCCTTTAAAAAATCTTACAAAAAACTGAGTGACATTTGTAAAAATATTTGTGCATAACTTTGCGAAATTAAGCTTCAGTAGACTAGATACAAGTGTTTGATTGTCTTTCTGCCTGCGTGAGTTTGTTATTCATTTTCAGCATACCAGATTTCATGGAACAACCTCAGAGAAGACTAGACGACACGAGCCGAGAATTCACCTTCTCACAGGAGGGGTTACAGTTTGGTCGCTGTAGACCAGGATAACCTTGAGTTACCACGGAAGAAGAAAAAAACGGTGCTGGGATTACATTACAATCTTACAGTTGGTAATATCGACCCAAAAGAAGGGTGATATTTCCCATTTTTTTGTTACCACGGAAAAGAAAAAAAAACGGAGTTGAGATTGCGTTATAATCTTACATTATCAGCGGCAGGAGAAAAGACGTACTAAGAAAGAGACAGACAGACGGGGACATTTGAAAATAAAAGGAAAGAGACAGACAGAGCTGAAAAATATATAAAAAAAACAAAGCCAGGAAAAAGACTTTAAGCCAGAAAAAGAATTCGCACGCGTGAAAAGGACATTTTGTTTTTGAAAAAAAAGAAAAAGAAAACTTTAAACAGAGGAAACGCCCGTTTGAAAAAGAAAAAAAACTTGAAAAAAAAACAAAAAAAACGTTTGAACATTTTGAAAAAAAAAAAACAAGGAAAATGTAGAGATTTGACAGATTCAACAAATGCGCACCACGAAGCAACGAGAAAGACAGAGAAAAAAGAAGACAACAGAATCGAGGTAAGCAGAGCCTTTTTTCTTTCTGTCGTCTGTGCAAATTGGCCTAGAGAGAGCGTAAGAAGGATTATATTGAGACCATAAGATAGCATGGTTTGGCTGTCGCTGTGAAATTAACAATTAGTCGTGTGTGCTTCCATAGCAGTGATACCAGTGAGTTAATGAAAGGAAGGGGGATTGTTGCGGTGGAAAGTTGTTTTAAAAATGGACCAATCGCTGTGGCGTGGAATTTTTCCTTCTGGGATTGAGTTATATATATATATATTTGTTGTTGAATTAAAACGCTTGAGAGAGAAGGAAGAGAAAGTTTTATTGTTGTCTTTTAATGCTAAAACAATTGATTGTAATCCAATTGACGCTTAAATGAAGCTTATATTTTTTCTTTATTGAATTAAAAGCTTGAAAGAAAAAGAAAGAGAGAAAGTGGAAAAAGTTTTTATTGCTTTTGCTTGAAGTTTTTTTTTTAGTGATTGAATAACTGTTTTTTATTATTATTCTGTTGGTGTTTGTAATTTTTCTCTCTTGTGACATAATTGATATTGCATATATTTAATATTTTAATATCATGGGGGTGTAATCCATAATGATGATGAGATAAATAAATACTTGCGAAAATGCGAGAATGTCTAGTTAAGACGTAAGAAGGAATTCTTAATTGCAATCCCAGCATAAAAGGGGGTCGCATGGATGTGGGCATTATAACAACAAGCAGGGAATAGTGGGGATGGTGGCAGAGGTCAGGGTGAAATTAACTTTTTACGATGAAGGAGAGAAGGCCTTAGCAGCCCTCTCGACGATATTGGGTGATGAAGATAATAAGAGACAACCCGGCAGCCCAGAGAAATTCTTGGAGGGCCGGAAGACTGACTTGATTCTGGTTGATGGTCAACGACAAAGGGTTTGAATGACCTTGAGTGACATGCAGTCAAGATTAAATGAGAATTGTGGAAGAATGTCTGCCTCCTGGGGAACGAAAAATCGGAAATGGGATGATGTGTGGCTCCATGACCCACCTGATACGAGACTGTAAGGAAAAATGAGTATCCTACCTCGAGAATAGCTTAATACAAGGGTAGAGTTTTGTTCACGTATTTTAAAGTGACTATTTGTTGAGTTCTGTCGAGAGCGGATTTAGCTCTGATGATAATGAATTATGACTGTAATTGCATTACAATTTTAAATTGCAAAGGAAGAACTCCAATGATTGAGTTTAGTTGAAGAAAAAAGTTTGTTTTTTTTAAAAACGAGAATACTATTTTTAAGCAGTTCGTGAACTTTCATGAAACATTTTAACTGAAGTAGTCTGTATCAATCAATATTACTGGTTATTGTTGAGAATTAAACTTTTGAGAGTTGTGTTTGAGAGTTGTATTCAAACGAGAAAAATTGGAGATATTAAATTTTTGAGAGTTGAACTAATTTTTGAAAATAAATTTGTTTTTGTTACCTCAGCCTGAAAGGATTTCTTTATTAAACTGAACAAATTTTAGTTGAGTTCAGTTGAGAATGATTAGAAGCATTAATTTCGGCGATGGAACTGACTTTTGGAGGAATTTGAATTTTGCCTCAGACAGGAAGGATTTCTTAAATTGCGAAATAAGGGTCAAAGAGGCCGCAAGACTGAATGAAAATAATTGGAAATAATTATTAAAGTCACTCAATTGTGCGCGAAAGGTGATGTATTATTTTTTTGATGGATTTTTCCCCTGCGAGTAACTCAGATGCGTGATGTTCGCACCTGGAGATATTAATGAAAATAAAGACAGAATTTCTTGTGCGATAACTAGGCGTTAACTGAGTCTCCTTGAGGGGCGCGATGCGTAAGGTTGTTAAATATTACGCAGTTTAGTAATTAACTTTTTTGTAATTGGTTGAAAGGAATTACGGAGCATTTAAGTTGAATTTTGGGAGTAAGAAGTTTGCCGATCCTTGCGTGACCTCGTGGTGCATTTCTGGATAAGGGTCCATTCGGACATACTGCCTGGGAGGACGCTGGGGGCGTGTGGATCACTCCCTGTAGTTTTGTTTTATTAATCCTCCATAAGGAGACACATGTTGAATTGAGGTTGTCTGCACGAGCGTGTGTGTGTCACACGGAGAAAGAGTATATTATGGAAACGTTTTCTGAAATATCGAGGGGAATTCAATAAATTAGGGGGCGTATCTAGCTTCCTGTAGTTTTCTTTTATTATTTTGACTATCCATGAGGGTACGGAGTAATTTTAGTGAAACTGAATTGGTCGTTTAAACAGCCTGTGACAAAAAGGTACTTGACTTTTTGTAAATAGTTGTGTACTGACAGACGGGATTTTCCTCACTTTGTTCTGGGGATGGACGTAATCAAGCTGGTGTATCTGTGGAGATCAGGAAAGATGGTCTGTTAGCGGAGCAGTGAGCGGTAGCTGGCAGAAGGAGGGAACTGTGTAATGCGACGTAGACAGAATCGCGAATTGTTAACCCTTGGTGGCCCTGAGCACCCCGTTCACTCTGCTTGTGGTTAGGAAAAAATAGCATTGATGAACGCTCCACCTGGAGGACGGGTGGGGAGATCAATGCCTGTCAGTCATAGCTGCATTAATGAATACAAGAGATATTTGGAGGAGTAGGATAATATATCCGAATATTAAACTCTTGGAGAATAAAATATTAGTGTTTGTGTTTGAATTATCGAAGAGGATTCGATAGATCGTGGAACCAAATACAAGGTTTATCAAGTTGTTCCATATCCACTGGACACACCCAAGTTAGAGTTGGTAGCCAGTTACAGAGTGGAGTCAGAATATGTAGCGTTTAATATGGCAAGAGACAGATTTATGCTGTTGAATCAGCGAGAGGCAGGGATATGCTGAAATAATTGTCTTTGAATTTGCCAGTCACAGAGTCCGTTGTATGTCACTGGAGATCATGAGTTCTGTGTATTGGGATTATTTCAGGGAGATGAGAGAGTGATGAATAGCGTCCGCAAGGTTGAAGTGGCAAGTGAAGGTCTTTTGCCACTGTCTATAAGAGTAGCTGAAGGCACCTGGTTGGTATCCACGCAACAGAAGATGAAATTGTCTAAGGTATGTGGTAATACGGCTGCTGGGATAATCAAGGTGGGACCGCCTTTAACTATGGTAGAACTAGACAGGGGTTGTGAAGCCTGGGGAAAGGGCATAGGATTACCTGCATATTATCAGGTTGAGGAATGGTATTTGTTAAAAGCACCTGAGGTAGAGTGGGCGAATGACCAATTGACTGACCTCTGGAACCCCCTGATCCATCGTTCACTGCCACATACACGACTTAGGCTACCAAAAGCTATGGAAGGAGTTAGACGAATAGATTTGAGTGAATTACAGGCCCGACTAAATGGTCTGGAGATTACAGAAGCTAGGGATAGGCTTCATAAGGTAGTGGTTAGAGGAGCGGGACTGAGCACGCTAGTAATGATAATTGTGCTGTTGTTGGTGGTTGTATGGTGCATGAAGAGAGCGAATATGGGAAGAGAGCAAGGTGATGAACATCTCGAAGCTGATTGCACAGATGGCGAGAGAGACCCTGGTTCGAAACCGCCTGTGATTCTGAAAAATGCGGCTGCTGGTGCTGACGAAAACGAAGTGCAACCCAGATGCTGAAATCCAAAGGAACTGAAGACGACTTGAAGATCTTCTTTTCTTTTTTTTTCTTTTCTCTTTGTTTTACCCCAAATTCTTGCAGGGCGCTGAAGTTGAGAACCGTTGAAAGAAAGTCCCAACAATACCTTGAATGACCGTCTATTGAGGTGAGAAGAAATCCTCAGTGAAAGAAAAATCTTACAAGATGCTTATGAAAGAAGAATTGAACTGTGAAATAAAAGGTGAAGGTTCAACTACAACTGCTTAAGGTGAAAAAAATTCGCCTAGCTCAATAAAAAGTGGGTCCTTTGAGAACCCTGATTAGGGCTGCATATCCTGTATCATGAGACTGTGCTGTTGATAGCAAAAAAGTGAAAAAAAAGCTTGAAAAAAAAACTCTTGTAAATTGTGACTGTGACTCTGTGAAAAAAAAATCGAACTATGATAAAATTGATGAAAGAAATTGGAAAAAGGGGAATAACTCTTATAAAGCCTTGAAAAATCGAGTAATGTTATTAAATAAAAAAAGGGACAAAACTTTGAACTCTTACGAGTAATTGATGAACTTAATGCATTTTATTGAGTGACAATTTTTAAATGATGATTACCTTATCTTTAAATTATTAATGTGAATTGAAAAAATATACAAAGAAAAAACATTTTTTTTGCATGTGAAAAAAAAGAAACTGTATTAGCCCTGACAAACTTTGAACTTTTACATTTTGATTATTTTACAAACTTTTTTTGAATTAACTTTTTTTATGGACTTTTGATTAAAAAAGGGGGAGAACCCTGCACAAAAGGGTGGATATGAGATTGTGTATATGTTATCTTTTTGATGGGTTAATTTGAGGATGGAGAGAAGGGTCTGTGAGAAAAAAAAATCTGACGGCGAACTGTAAAAAGGGATGGAGTGGTGTGTTAACGAATTAGACTCCATTGGTTCTACAAAGCAATATAGTCTAATGGGGGCAAATGTGACGCAAATTCCCATTGAGGATCTTTAGAACTACGCTGAGATAGCTTTTTATTCCCGGGTGACGCCAGATAACCCGAGGATTTAAGATAGAGAAGATAAATATATATATTTTATTTCATGTCGAAATAGATATTGCTTGAAACCAGAGAACTATGTTTTGCAGTTAAGTTGATGACAGGAAATTTCACATATAAAATTGTCTGGCCTTGGTGAACCCAAGGTCGGATGTCAGAATTGACATCTGGCCTTGGATATCGTGAGACCCAGAATTCAAATTTCAGGTATTGGAATTGTACCCACGCAAAAAACCTAAAGCTTTTTGATGTCGTGGCGAAATCTTATTGGCTGGGGAAATTTCCACCCCATCTACATACCTCACTATATATACGACTGTCGTGCGAAGATGAGATCAGTTTGAGATGAGAAAGATTGCTTGTTGATTCGAGAAGAACAGACCGTATAGAGACGTGACCCCTCCACCTTCCTTATCCAACCGTCTGTCGCTGTCAGAGATTTGAGACTTTGAAAAAACTTACAAAAACTGAGTGATATTTGTAATAACATTTGTACATAACTTTGCAAAATTAAGCTTCAGTAGACTATATACAAGTGTTTGTCTTTCTGCCTGCGTGAGTTTGTTATTCATTTTCAGCATACCAGATTTCATGTAACAACCTCAGAGAAGACTAAATGACACAAGCCGAGAATTCCAGAAAAACAGAGGTCCTAACCACCTTCTCAAAGGAGGGGTTATAATACGTCTGTACAGAGATTGGAATTTTATATTTAGTTTATTCCTGAATTTAGCATTTTTATGTATGTCTAATGTCTTTATTTATATCTGTCTAATATATTTTATATACGCCTAGTGCACAATTTTTCACATATATTTTTCTTAATAAAAAGAGATTAAGCGATACGTATGTACTTTCCATTTTCTACTTTTTAAAATTGAAGTTGTAACTTTCGTAACCCTCTTTCGAAATATAATTTGCATTTTACTTGCATTAGTTGAATTTCCATGGGTATTGCGATTTACGTTGGGAGAAACTATAGCATTTTCTGTCCCTATTCAGCAAATAAGAGATCCTGCTAGACTGAAATAATTTTATTTTTCGTCCTAATCCAGCGTGTTCGATATTTTTTGGAAGCTGGATTTTCCCCACTTTAAGAAACGACTTTTATCTAATTATACCCTCGTGGGGAGCCTAGTAAATAGAGACGCTGTGTCCGAAATCGGTGTTAGTTATATGTTCGTATTTTCCCCCAATATATATATATATATATATATATATATATATATATATATATATATATATATATATATATATATAAATAAGGGGGAATAAGTATATATCTTGATTTAGAATGAACACGTGCGTTCTCTCACTTGTACTTGTGAATTAACCGGACGATAGTATCACAGATATTGTATTATGTGTTGAAGTCTACTTTACCTAAAACTTGTTGAATTCGCATGTGTGCGATTACTTTTGTATTTTATTGTAGGAAAGGATATCTGATACGTTAAAGATATTTATAATTTTCAATAGCGAGTTCATACCCATTTGCTTTGCGGACTATGTTATTCTAAGAGTTTGTGAAAAAACAAGTTCCCTTTTTCTTTGCTTTTCCCGTATTTGCATTTGGTTATTTGGATTCATTTGAAGATACACATGTGACATAAGTGGCATGTACCCTCCCCCGACGTAGTTGTATATTTAAACTCTCTTCCCACTTTTTTCCTAGTTTCAGTGAGGATTTTACTATAAAAGTGTTAAACGTTATCCATTTTCTAGTCAATTAACTTCCATATAGAAGTTTGCATTTTAAATACACTTAATTTTAATTTTGAGTCATAGGGACCCTTTTATTTTGATTGTATCCCTTGATATTTTCACAGCTCAATATGCTGTATTGGTCTTGTTTTGTTTGTGCTATGAGGAAGAAATTTTATGCAAATACCTTTGTAACCTTGTGTGTGCATTTTTTTTCTGTATAATATTTGAACGCCTATTTTTCGTATTTGTTTGGATTTATTCCATATTTTTGAAAAGAATAAATGCTGCACGATGTTGGTCACTCGTTCTTCCAGATTCCTTGTAAGGAAACGAAAGTTTTATTTAGGGAAGATTATCGTTATCTTAGATTTGTTGCAGTTGCAGAGGGGATTACCTAAGCCTTATTTTATGACAATGAAGGCCGATGTCGATGAATGATCATCATCGATAGATAATATAACTGAGTTGTTGGGTGATCATTCCCTACGTGAGGACGTGGACTGTTCACTTGTAGAAGCAGATGCTATTAATATTGTAGTGTTCTCGTCCCAGGTTCGATTCATTCTTTCAAGGTTGGCAGATGGTGTGGAGTGTGATTCCTTGTGTAACCCTGTGATATTCGAAACCCCATAGGGAGATGCTTGGCGAGTTACCAACTACTAAGCCCAAATGTCCAGACTCTGAAGACTGTTTACTGAGTGCTGGCAAGTTTGGCTTGGAAAATATTGCATCACAGTCTGAAAGCAGTGTTGCAAGTGCCACTTCAGAGGATCTGCGTAGTCAGGTGCTGAAGTTTGATTTTTCTGGCGGGCAGTTTGCCAGTAATATTTTAAAGAAAAATTTATTGGGAGTGAGATTCTCAGGTATCATGAATGATACCACTCGTGTCCACGACTTGATAAGTGTGGGCATGAATATTGTGAAATTCATGGAGGGATTTCCATGGAATGTTGGAATTGTTTTGCTCTCTAACAATGTGAGTTTGAAAACTTGCATATATAGCTATTTACCGCAACTTTGTCAGAATAATGAGGAACGTAGTCATGACGGTGAAGTATTACTTGGGTCATGTAGTTCTGACAGTGGTCAGTGGTTGAAGGACAGGAGTCAATCCTGTGTGAAAGTGCAAGTTTTGTGCACTTCTTTAAGAGCTAATGTTAGCACTGAGAGAGGAATTCTCCATCAAGGGTATAGGGCAGAAAGTACTATATCCACCTGTCAACTTGTAAAAACCAAGAGGAGAATGGTTTTTGAAGAGTTACGTGAACTCAAGTTGGACTGGGGCGTCCAGATTCAGGTTGAGTGTAACTCAATAAAGAATCCCATGATGGATCCTGTCGAATTTGCTGACTACATTGTATGTAGTTCAGTTTCTCCAAGTTCCTACGAAAGTGTAGGATATGGTGTGCAGAGATCACTTGCAGAACCTTCATTTTATGAAGTTGCTCCTTTAAGTAGAACGTTTCCTGTTTTGGAGTCACATGCAGGTGTTATCGTGTTTAAATGTTTTTTGAAGATCTGCCTTGACGTAGCTTACTGCAGTATTGCAAGAGCTATCAAAGTCAAGCTCGATTTGTCCAGGGGTGTTTCTGAGGCGCTTAGAACCATCTTATACTTAGTTAGAAGTGAATTTTCTAATGCTGAAACAAACATGTTTCAATGCTGAACACAAGAAGATTGGATCTCTCCTTGATAGGAGACTTCCGTAAATATTACATCTCCAGCTACTTAGGTGTTTCTGACACCTATACTCAACTTTATTTGTTTGGCTATATGTATATAGCTATGCAAACGTTTAAAACTGTAATTGCCTTGTATAATTTGTGCAGGATTTGGTTTTCAGTTTTATTTCATTCCCCCAAGTTGAAGAACTTATCAAAGCATAGGATTGATTGGATTCGTCCCTCTTGTAGCACTGGTGTTGATCTCACTGGGAGCCATCGGGTGCTTCTGCGAAGGGGGATAGTGCTGCTCTCGTCTTCGCGTGCACTCTCATCCACCGCCTAATGGTCGGGGAAGGCTTCATCTCCATGGAGGCTACTGATATCAGAGTCACTGCTTGATAGGGATGGTGCAAACCAAAGTGATGGCCCACTCGTCTCAGAGTCAGAGTCACTCTCATCGTCCACTGGAGGTGGTACATGTGTCGCCGGCCGTAGGTCCCTAATGTGACGGGGTGCGCCATCAACCTGGACACACTGCTGACTCACCACATCGGTCACTGTGCCCCGTTTATACTTGTCAGTACATCGGTTTCCTGGTGGCTTCACCCAGACAGCATCCCCTTTGGCATATCGATTCCGTTCTATCTAAGTGGCCACAGTTGTATCGGGGTGGATTCCTTTTTCTCGGACACGGTACTGATAGATTGTGCCGTTCCTGGAGAGACACCATCCTTCGGCATGAGATTATACCAGTATACAACTTCTGCGATGGTGCACTGCTTCCTGGCTGCAATTATTTTGATGCTGCAATGGATTCTCTCAACTATACCATTGCCAGAAGGCACATAAGCACATCGAAGCTGCAGCCACACACCCCATTCTTGTAAGAACTGCCTTATCTGATGGCTGCAAAAGGCTGGGTCGTTGTCCGCCAGCACTTCATCGGGCGCACCTCCTTCACAGAACATGGATGACAGCTGGCGAATAATGTTGCAAGAGTCCTGGCACCCGAGGAGTCTCCAGACTGCGAAACATGTAGGCCCACAATGTCCATGCCCACTCTCTGCCACTTACCACTCACTCCCAACTCCCCTTTCTTCCATCGTGCTGGAGCTGGGTCGATGGATTGGCAGGCCTCACAACTTTCAACCACTCTTCGGATATCTTTTTTTTCTACTCCTGGATCAATCATCTTGACAAAGTACAGTGTCCGCTTGATGCCAGGATGTCCACACTGTCGATGAATGTCCATGATGCACGCTGCATCCACATTACACACAACTGCTGCACATGTGTTTTGCAGATTATCAGAATTTCTCCGAGCACCAGCCAGAAGCCATCATTGAGGGACTCTTGTCAGAGCATCTGCTCTGTTGAGCGCAGACCTGATCAACACTACGTCCATGGTCAGGTAGTACTCTGTGATGGTGTCAACCAAGGTGGCAAGCCGTCTTCGAATTAACATCTCACTCGATGCTCGTGTCGTCAGCCATGCTCTTCCACTTAATACATCGGTTATCCACCGATGAGTGCATGCTTACAGTGGGTAGCGCCCTGCTCAATGACGATCTGTGGAGAAGACTGGCACTGTAGCTTCTTCCCCTTGCCCGTTTCCTGGACAGGTGCGGGCCAGGTGTCCGCGTTTTTTGCACTGCGGCCCGTCAAGTTTCCGAGTTGATTGACGTGATGAAAGACAATCACGGGCCAAATGGTTGGGTCCTCCACACATATAGAAGTTTGTAGCTGCGCCCAGGTCCCGCAATCCAACCTGTGATGGTTGTACAGCTGCCGCTTGGTCTATAGTGTTAGAGCTTTTCTTTAGTATTGCTTGTGCCCGCGCCAATACTTCCGATATGTCCATCTCGTCCACTTGGGATGAGGCACGGAGCAGATCTTCCACACTCTTAGGTAATCCTGCAACAAAGGCGCACACCAAGCCTTTGTCTGACATCCCTCCAAAAAGGGCCGATAGCTTTTTTAGTTCAGCCAGATACACATCCACCGTTTCCCCGGGATGTAATTTTTGGGCCATGAATTCCTTCCATGCAGTAACTGGATCTAATGCAAATGCTGTAAAAAGGGCGCACTTGATGCAGGCAAAATCTGTTTTCTTCTCATCAGCCAACTGCTGGTATACTGCATATGCTCCCCCAGTGAGGCGCATTGGGACCACGCATTCCATACGCTTCACCCCACTGAGCTGACATATTAATTCTGCTTTTCCCACCCATTCCTGCACTGAGTGATCAGTGCTACAGCCATCAAACAGGGGAATTAGCTTGGGGTCAAATCCTGATGTCATGCCGAAATAGCTTGTGTTCGTTACAACTCTACTTTCAACCGAGTTGTTGCTTGTTTCGTTCACCACACTCTTTTCTTCTACCTCTTCTTTTACACACGTCCATTCGCTTTAGTGACTAAAAATCGTCTGTCCTCCCGCTTTCCTTTCCTCGTTATTTATGGAACCAGGGTACGAGATTCTCCGAGATTCCCCGAGATTCCACAAGACTTTTTTCCACGTAAAAGCATGCGGGCGCCATCTTGATTCTCAATTTGTGCTCTGCAGGCACAAACGCACAGCCGCTTTAACGGTAAGCCACTTCTTTCTCCACAGTTTGTGTGTGGATAGTTTCATCATGGGGATCAATGAAGTTATCCTCATGAATCACTTTATCGTGTTCATAAACACCATGATCAAAGTGTTCAAGGCCTTCGTATGCTGCCATTGAATATTATTCTGGTGCCCGGGAGTATCCATTCCCTAATTATTGGGAACAACGTTTCCTGATTTCGGCAATCTACCACTGCCAGGTTGCACTGTTTCGACCCCTGCTCTATAGCACCAAACACCCACACACCATCTCTTATTCAGCCTCTAAAAATTTCTTTTAACTTGAGAGCTAATTAACGTTTTTTAATTTAAAATAAAAGTAAAATAGTTCACTATAAATCAGCAATCAAATTGTTACTTTTTTTTTTTACACAGGCATCACTACATTATCAAGGCCAAGAGGCCACTCGAGGATAAGGGTTAAAGAGTGTACAGTAGAAATTGGACAATATAGTAATCGATAGTAATGAAAATTCAGTAAATTTGTTAACTTATATGGAACGGCTCATCAAGAACTTATTTACGTTAGACTTGAAGACAACCATATTGTAGTCAGCTGGAAAGCAGGAAAACGGAAGACAATTCCACACGCATGCAGTTCTAAGAAAGAAGCTTTGTTCATGGAATCTACGTTTAGGTTTAGGCACAGATAAAGAGTGGGGGAATTATTGCTAGTGTTTTCAGCTAGACGAGTGTTTTTTGTGAAAGTTTGGCGAGGGGTGACCATAGACTGAAGCTCAGTTGAACACTTTCCATGAAAATAACGATACATCAGAGACAAACTCGCAACATCTTTTCTGTGAGATAGAGGTTGCAGGGAAGAGAAAAGGACATCTACGAGGCTATGAAGTCTATTTTGAACGCTATCAAGGCAGGACAAGTCCTTTCTAGCAGCTCCTGCCCAGATATGGCAACAGTATTCCATCCTTGGACGTACCTGGCTCTTATCAGCAGTGAGATATCTACTGGATCGATAGAAAGATCCCACCATTTTTCCAGCGGCCTTAGCAACAGATTTGATGTACATGTTCCATTTAAGATCAGGAGTAATGGTCAAGCCCAGAAGCTTGTCAAAACTTGAGGCCTCCTCAAGACGAGAGCCATTCATTTCAATTGATGCCAGATGTGGATCAGAATGTTGATGATGTAAAGAGAGAAGCTTGGTTTTAGATGCATTAAAAGTAACCAGCCACTCCTTTCCCCATTGTACCACGTGCTCAAGATCAGAGGAGAGAGAATCGGAGAGAACTTGCTCGTTTACTGTCTTAGGTGTGCTACCATAAATGGTAGTGTCATCAGCATAAATGCCTACAAATGATGTAAGGATGTGATTTGAAAGATCATTAATGGAAAAGAGTTGGGCCCAGGATGGACCCCTGAGAGACACCAGCATTAATACTGTGAGCTTCTTATTTTTGCCCCTCAACTACTACTCTTATGAACCTATCAGAAAGAAATGATTTAATAATTGAGAAGACATTTCCAGCTATACCATAGCTAGAGATCTTGTGAAGTAAACCTTTATGCCATACCCTATCAAAGGCCTTAGATATGTCAAGAGCAATTGCCCTAGAAAGGTTGCCTCCGTCGAGAGATTTGCTAATCCCATGAGATATAACTGTAAGCACATCTGCTGTAGATCTAGCAGAATGGAAACCATATTGAGTGTCACTATGATTACTTCTGTATTTAACACAGATTCCAGCAACTTACTAATGACGCACAGAAGATTATTGGCCTGTACTGAGAGGGGGATGAGCGATCACCTGAATTCTTAAATACAGGGCATACTGATGAAATTTTCCAGGGTGATGGGAAGCTATTCTCCTTAAGACAACATTTAAACAGTTTTGTAAGTATGGGCGCTAGTTCTGGTTGAAGTTTTTTGAGTACTATAATTGGAATACTGTCAGGGCCAGTTGCTTTACTGGAATCAAGGTTTTTGATTAGCTTGGCAACATCACGTACAGATATATGTATATCACATAGCGTGTTTTCTGATACATGAGGAAATATTGGGGGTTGGCAGCCTTCATCGCAAAGGGTAGAATTAGCTGCAAAGTTCTTGACAGAGTTTGGCTTTGTTTGATGCTGACAAGATTACCTCAGGTCCATTGATGATAGTTGGGATAGAGCACACGCTTCTGTTCAGGATTCTGTTTGCTATTTACCAAAACTGGTGGGAACCAAGCTGCTGTTCAGCTACTTTGGACTTGACGGATTGAGCATACAATTCTCTTGTGTTCTTTATTACTTTCTTACAATGGTTGCTGGCAGTCCTGAAAGCGGCTTTAGTTTCCATACATCTATTACGTTGGAAGCAGTGGAAAAAGTGATTTCTGTGTGCAATGGCAGCAGCACATTCTGGAGAGAACCATGGCTGGCTGTTAGGTTTTTGCTGGAACTTTTTCGAGGGTATGAAACGGTCTATACATACAATTAACCATTCCGTCAGGTCTGATACTATAGAGGACACATCCTTTTTAAACATGGAACGCAGAGGTAGATCCGATATAAATGTGTGGAAGCTATCCCAGTCAGCCTTAGTGTATCGATATACTGTACGATGGAGAGGTACTTCAGGTGAATTATTACATTTCTTTTTTGACTTTAACTTTGAGGAGAAATCCTTCACGACTGAGACAATTTTTATTTTTGTACCTTTTCTCCACGTTAAAAAACGACCCTGGTGTCTAACTCTGTCCCGTGGGGAGGCATAGTAAATAGGTACATTAATAATTTTTATACTATTATTAAATACTTGTTAAATTCTTAAATTCTATCTTAACTTAAAATGTTTTTTATTCTAAAAATACTATTAATTATAAAATACTTAGTTATTAAATTCTTTTCCAATTCTTTTTCAACAACTTTTTTTTTTAATTGTATCAATATTTCATAATAATATCGTCATATTTCTTTATCCAATCAAATTGCATTCTTTCAACCAGTGTCAAATAACTGCTGTTCCTTTTCTATCTTCCTAATTGCCATTTGCCTAAAGTGCAAGAGGACCTCCAAAATTCCGTTAGTAAACACGACTTTCGTCTCGCAATTTCATTACGTTCGTACGTTGAAAAAATTTTTTTTTTAATTATGACTAGTTTATGTTGCCCTTCCTTTAAATGGTACAAAAGTTATATTGATAATATTAACTTATAAAAAAGTTACATCGTATTACACAATAAGTTTGTGAAAAGGAGCTAAAAATAATAATAATAATAATAATAATAATAATAATAATAATAATAATAATAATAATAATAGACAAAATACTGGTAAAAACCCACCATGTCAAAAAGAGATGGGCCCCATTTTTATTTTCCAATACATAAGAAACCCCATTTTTTAAACGAACAAAGTAAAGTTTGTTTTTAATTTTAATGGGAATAATAATATTTTTTATTGTTATTAACATGAAAATGGAATTTATAAATTTATTTTAAATTATTGATATATGCTAAATTAACGGGAAATAAGACCATTTTTTATTGATATCAACATGAAACGATAGAATTTATAAATTAATTTTAAATTATTGGGTTTTATATAGTTTTTCTTTCGATAATTTATTTTTTCGCTGAATTTGTTTTCCTATTAAAATTGACTTATTTCACGCATTCGTAGTTTTTAACAAAAAAATCAGTGAACCGAAACGAAATTAGAAGTTCCGTTCCATTTTTGTGACAACCGAAAAACATGGTGTGCTTATCCATATTTACCATAATGTTGATACAATTTATGAAAATATTAAAAAAAAAAAAAATAAATAAGTACTTCAAAATATTGTTATCGAAAACATAAAAAAATGGTAGTGTTATGGTATTATTACCATACATTAACATGGGTACTAATTAGAGGTCACCATTTCGGTAGGCTCCCACTTCGGGGCGCCTCCGATAACAGGGAGAACTGGAGCGCTGAAATAGAAAGAAATACTGGTAAAAGAAGACATTGTCTTCTTATAAAAATGAGGACGTGTAACGCGACTTTGTTATGAATTCATGAGGTTTTATATATCCAATATATATGTGTGTTTTCCCGAAACTCGGGTTACAAAGAAAGACAGTGCATTTTGTAAAGTCTGTATTAATGTTCAATGCTCCTCTTGGCTACCTAACGGGAGCTGAGGAGTGAGGCGTGTGTTCTGTCTCTAGTCACCGTGAAAGTAAGGACGTTTCCTTCACTCGAATGTCCCACGAAAACCGTTCTCGCTTTTCATTGGCTGGAACCTCTGATGACGTATAAGAAGAAAGGAAGGAAAAGAGAAAAGAGTAGGGAGAAAGAGAGAACTAAGGTGTGAATACAGCCTAGTCTCGTAGTAGTAGCAGCTCGCTACAAGAGTTCCTCTCCAATTAACGGAGTTAAGTAACTTATACCCAATTATTAAATCTGCTCTTTGTTTAAAAATAAAAGTATTCGTTTTTCTTCTTCCATGTCACCTTCCTTCCTGCTCTAGACTTATATGTGTCAGTAGCAATTCCATCTTCGACTTTGTCAGTATCGTCTGTCCTAATAATCTTATCACTAGTATTAACTTTATCTGTCTGTGACTTCTCCGTCTGTCTAATTTTATTACTAATAGTTGGTTCTATATACGGTTTTAATCTATCTATCGATATGTGTGTGTGAGTACAGTTGTTCATGTCGATCTGGAAATGCTTGTCTGATCGAATCAAGACTTTATAAGGACCTGAGTAAGGTACTTCTAACGGTTTTCTAACTCGATCGACCCTGAGCCATACTTTTTCACAGGACCGTAAGGTTTTTGGTATGAAAGTTGTTGAATTGTCGTGGATATGTCCTTTTCCATTTGAGACATCCATTCACACAAATTACGTATGTACTTATTATTAACTGGAGTCTCTCCTGCTCTCCGTTTGTGTATTAACTACTGAGGAATCAATATCGGAGCTCCAGTAACAGATGTAAAAGGGGAAAAACCTGATTCGTTAGGGGTGCTACGTATACCAAGTAGAATCACCGGTATGGCTTTCATCCATGATTCTTTGCAAGCTATTATAGCTGCTTTAAGAGTACGGTGTGCTCTTTCGATCATCTCGTTACTTTGAGGGTGATACGAAGTTGTCCTCAATCGGTAAAAACCTACTACCTTGGCTAATTCCTGGAACAACTCGCTCTCAAACTGACTACCTCTGTCAGTTACCACATGCAGTGGGACTCCAAATCTGGATATCCATGCATTGATAAATGCCTCTGCTACCGACTGTGCAGTTATTTCAGTCATAGGCTGTACTTCAATCCAGCGAGTTGCATGGTCGATGCAGGTAAGCAAGTATTTGTAAGGGCTTAGGTAAGGGTCAGACTCATTGCGCGTTAAGGGCAAGGGACCAACAATATCAATATGTACCGTCTGGAAACGTGCAGATGGTAACTCGAATTCTTGGACCACAGACTTTGTGTGTCTGTGAACTTTTGCTTGCTGACACTCTACGCATTCTGCGCAGAATTGCTTAATTGTTCTACCTAAGCTGGGCCAAAAGTATCTGGACTTAACCAGTTTAATAGACGCTCACGTACCAGGATGCGCTAAGCTATGTAAACTGTTGAAAATAGCCTGACGAAGTTCTTTTGGGATAAACGGTCTGGGGTACTTCGTCGAAATATCGCACAGGACTGAGCCGATTTCCTTCGACACACAATATTCTTTTAAATCAGTGTATGACTTTATCTCGTCATCACCTCTTTGTGCCTCTGCTATTTCAGCCAAATCGCATGCATCTATCTGCACAGCTAATGCAGGCCGAGACATACAGTCTGCAACTATATTCTCAGCTCCTTTAATGTACTCCACGTCAGCAATATATTCGGCAAGTACTGACAAGTGTCGTTGTTGTCGATCTGTCTGACTGTAATATGCTCCGCACAGAGGCTTATGATCAGTGAATAATGTCCCGTGGCGACCTTCTATGAGGTGGCGGAAATGTACCTATTTACTATGCCTCCCCACGGGACAGAGTTAGACACCAGGGTCGTTTTTTAATGTGGAGAAAAGGTACAAAAATAAAAATTGTCTCAGTCGTGAAGGATTTCTCCTCCACCGAAAGAGAACAAAAAATAGAAGTGCAGTATCTGAAGAACAGATGGTGTTTATTTGCTCCCCCACCGAGCAAATTAGGCACAAGGCCGATTTTTTATGTGAGGAGTGAAGGGAGAGGGAAGGGAAAAAGGGGGGACCAACTCCCGAGAGGTGGGAAATGGGAGCTGGTTAATGGTCAGGCATGTGGGGTTGCCCCCACATCTGGTCTTTGCTAGTCATAGCTAGTCATAGCTAGTCATAGCTTGCAGTATCTGAAGAACAGATGGTGTTTATTTGCTCCCCCACCGAGCAAATTAGGCACAAGGCCGATTTTTAATGTGAGGAGTGAAGGGAGGGGGAAGGGAAAAAGGGGACCAGCTCCCGAGAGGTGGGAAATGGGAGCTGGTTAAAGGTCAAGCATGTGGGGTTGCCCCCACATCTGGTCTTTGCTAGTCATAGCTTGCAGTATCTGCCGGAACAGATGGTATTTATTTGCTCCCCCACTGAGCAAATTAGGCACAAGGCCGTTTTTAATGTGAGGTAAAAACCAGCTCCCCTAAAAGTAGGCAAAAAGGGGGCACTCTGGTTACCAAAAATAATAATTGTCCTAGTATAGAGGGTTTCCCCTCCATTGACTGGTGCAAATTATCTTAAGTGCAGCATCTGCCGGAACAGATACTACACTTTGATCTTGACCAAAACGTGGAATACTTTGTTTGGGCTTGGGAAAATTTTTTGGAAAAGAAACCTATAGGCACTGGTTTCTTATCTACCAACTGGTGCAATGCAGCACCCGCGGCAAATTGGCTAGCATCCGTAACTAGGTGGTACTCCATAGTTGAAGACTGTGGATGAGCTAACCCTGTTAATTCAGACAACTTGCTTACTATTGCTTTGAAAGCGTGAGTTTCTTCCTCATTAAGCTCGGTCTTTGCTTCCGGATCCAACCTCATTCGTTCAGTTAACGGTAAAACTACGGATGCATAATTAGGGACTAACTTACAGTAAAAACTTGTCATCCCCAGAAATCTGCATAAACTTTTTGAGTGGAAAATTTTCCAACTCTTTAATTTTCCTTGTTTACGTGGAAGCCTAAAAGGTCTAACTCTGGTACTCCAAATACACACTTATTTCTAAGGAAATCTTTAAATTGTTATCGCTAAGGATTCTAAATACTCTATCTAAGTCTTCCTTGTGTTGTTGTTTGCTATTGCTAAAGACTAATATGTCATCTAGGTATATAAATACGCAGTCTAACTTTAAAAATATCTTGTCCATAAAACGCTGAAATGTAGCCGCAGCATTCTTTAAACCAAATTGCATGTAATTAAACTCAAACAAGCCAAAAGGTGTCACGACTGCTGTTTTAGGCACATCGTCAGGGCAGTGGCGTAGCTAGACCTTTTGCCGCCCGGGGCGGTAGTAAAATTTGCCCCCCCCCCGGCATTTGGGTACCCGGAAAATTCGTCCATGGAAAATTAGTCCATTTTTTGCTAGGTAGGAAAACTGGTCCATTATTATTAAGTTAACATTTATTCTGTAGTTGCTTAATTTTCATATCTTGCGAAAATTAGTTCTACGGTATCTAATTTTCCTAAATTCAATTAAATTAAAATTAAAATAGGAAAACTGATTTTTAATATTTTTTATTCATTTGAGATTTTATCTGTTTTCCTTTTGTTTTAAGTAGATGGTGGGGGTTGCCCGGGGTGATTTTGTCCGATCCCCCAGCTAGCATTTGTAAAGTTTACAAGGAGTTATAAAAAGTATGCTACAAAAACAAACGTTTGATACTTTCAAAGTCTTAGCCTCATGAATTGGACAGTAATAAAATTAATGAATTCAAACTTTCGCATCTAATGTTATTTCCTCTTTGATGTCGGTGTATATACACCCAAATATCCAACTTTCTTTTCGCACCTATTCGATAAAAATTTATATGAAAGTTCCCCTTTAAGTATGAAATATTTCTGAGGTCATTTTGTTTTTTTGGTGCTTGGCCGATGCCTGGGCTTGGCCCTATCCTGTTAGGTCAGCCGGTCACTGAGTATATCTCCAGAAATAATTAATGCTTGCATTTTTTAAACTTAGTGATTGAAATGAATTAAAGCAATTTATTCTCAATTAATGGAAATTTTGAAAACTCCAAACTGTTAAACTATTTATCAAGTAATAATTTACAATTGCGTTTGGAGTTTTCAAAATTTCCATTAATTGAGAATAAATTGCTTTAATTTATTTCAAGATCGGTTTTTAATGTAGAGAAAGTTCAACCTAGATTAAAACAAAAAAATTGCCTCAATCTTGAAGGATATATTATATATATATATATCTGTTTATATATATATGTATATGTATGTATCTACATGTATGTATATATGTATGTATATATTTATATTATATATGTATATATATACATATATGTATATATACATATATGTATATATATATATAATATATATGTATGTATATATGCGTATTTATATATGTGTATGTGTGTGTATATATGTATATATGCACGTATGTATGTATATATGTATATGTATGTATAAATATATGTGTATATGCACATATATATGTATATATGCACATATATAGTTATAAAATAAATACGTATTTATTATAATGCTCCCATAATGTTGAGCATAATGAGAGCCAAAAATGGCAAACGGCCGTAAGCGAATATAGCAATGGTCTTGTTTAAAATTAGATCTTGTGTACAATTAGAGCTGAGGGCAGAGTTAGACACAAGGCCGGTTTTTAATGTGGGGAAAATCCAGCAAATCTTACGATCGCCGCGGGCTGCAAAGACTGTTGCTGTTTAATTTTTCAACATTTTTCAGAACATGTAAAGCAACTGCTTTCTTTGAAAGGTTACATAGAGAATTTATGCAATTTAAAAAAATTGTTTTACAAATAAAATAAATTTACATCGTATTTTGAGGTTATTCTCATTTTAGTTTTAGTGATAATTTAAAAATAATAAATATTTATAATTAGTACCAATAATGAAAAATTAAATTAAAAATTTAAAAGAATCGGTTTTGGAATCGTAAAATAGGGACACATTTTTCCGATTCCGATACCTCAGATTTTTACAAACTTTCGGTATAAAATTTCAGATTTTTTGTTAGCTTTTATATATTTTTTCTATTTTCTATTTTTATCCTCTCAAAATGCCGCCCCTGACATGTGCTGCTCATAAATAAGAGACACATTTTTCTGATTCTGATACCTCAAAATTTTCCGATTTTTTACAACTTTTTCAGTATAAAATTTCACATTTTTTGTTAGCTTTTGTTTATTTTTATTTATTTATTCTACTTTCTATTTTTACCCTCTCAAAATGCCGCCCCCTCAGGTGTGCCGCCCGGGGCGGCCCGCCACCCCCCTAGCTACGCCAGTGCGTCAGGGTGTACCTTAATTTGATGATACGCTGAGGTTAAATCTATTTTAGAAAAATACCGTTTGCTAGCTAACTGCGTGCAGAACGAATTTATATTTGGTATCGGATAGCGGCCTGTTTTCGTAATGCTATTTAGTGCACGGAAATCACCGCAAGCTCGATACGAACCATCCGCCTTCTTTATTAAATGCAACGGGGTTGCTCACTCGCTACTGGAAGGCTGAATAACTCCAGTATTTAATCACTTTTTAAATTCCGCCTGCTGCGTCTAATTTAGGGCCAGAAAGTTGTCTGGCTTTAGCAAAGACTGGTACCCGGCTGCCTACACTCCACCATAGTCTTTGTTTGTGCCGCTATGTGATGAAAGTACATCATCATATTTACTTATTACCTCGGTAATATAATCCGCTGGGTCGATTTTATTAATTATTACCGCATCGGTTCCTGTTACTGCATTCACTGTAATCTCACGCTCCGTTACGTTATCACGGATGGATCGATTTTTGCAATCCACTATGATGTGAAATTTGTTCAAGAAATCGAATCCTAGCAAAGGGTTAGTGACATGCGATCACAAAACTCCATTGGAAAGATCTTCTCAAACGTGGAATTTTTATTTCTAAGTTCGTTTGACCATAGCATTTTATACTCTCCCCGTTAGCGGTTGAGATATGCACAGGGGTTGGCTCCAGGGTAACTCCATTTACTACGGAATGTGGCAAAATGGAAACACTGGCCCCTGTATCTATAATCAAATACACTTTAGCTGCTCCTATCTTGGCAGAGACTTGTAATAACGGCGGGACCACTGGAGCAAACGCAGTCCGCCTGTCTAGTTTTCCAAGTCACTTGGGGCGGGGGAGGAGGGGCGCGAATTAGGTAGCATTTGTATACTGCTCTTCTTCTTGGGCCACTTACACTAGGGCTTACATGTGCGAGCCTCTTCTGCAAAATAAATATGTGCTCTACACATCTTCGGTCGCTGTTTCCGTCGATATGGACGTAAACCGGCCGGGATGTTTTCAAAAGCGTGTCTGGTGGTACTATAATCGTTTGCCTGAGTATGACTTCTAACCGCCTGGAATACTGACATATCAACGGCATCAAATTGTCGGACAGTCGACCCAATTCCGTTAACGGCATCTCGGTGTGGGCTGTTACCACTGGTGCTATTTGCTTCGGAAGCGCACGTATAAACTTGTGGCGCACTATCTCTTCGCTCGCTCCTATCCTATTCGCGACCGTCACCATCTCCTGGAGGTATAACGATGGACGACCAGATAATGTAGTGGTCATCATCAACTTCTCCAGGAGTTCGGGTCTGGTCTTTTCATAGGCAGATAACACCGACTCCTTTAATTTAGCGTAATTAAGTGACTGTAAGATTGCTGGGGGAATATTTGTCACTACGTCCGGTGGCAACGCGCTAATGACTGTGTAAAACTTTGTATCGTCGGTCGTCACGTGTCGGAGATGGAACTGCGCTTCTAATATAGAAAACCAACCGTTTACACTAGTCTCCATGAATTGTGGAGGTTTAATACTAACTTGCTGTGCATCCATTATTATTATTATTATTATTATTATTATTATTATTATTATTATTATTATTATTATTATTATTATTATTACTACTACTATGGTTATTAGCTACTATCAGTTAATATTATTTCTTCTTTTTTATTTACTTGTAATGGCAACTAAAGCAAATTGCTGGGGAAAAGGGGAAAAGGTGTGATAGAAAGAAAAGAGAGAGAGAAAAACGTACTCATCAGAGGTTAAATTCAGCCGTTACTGGGATTGATTATTATTAGTTATTTGTTATATATATATACGTATATGTATATATATATAGTAAATGTTCTTCGGGGGGGGGGAGTTCGTCTGGTGAAATTTACCACTTGTGTTCCAAAGATAGCGTATGTTGTCACGCACGTGCGTTTCAAAGAAAGTTTTTGTATGTGTGTGTGTGTGTGTGTGTGTGTGTGTGTGTGTGTGTGTGTGTGTGTGTGTGTGTGTGTGTCAGCACCCCGTTTGTAAATCTGTTTTAACTGCTCGGGCCGCTTTCGTCGGAGAATAGTTTTTAGACCTGGTTCTAATTTAGCAATTTATCTGATGAAAATAACGTAAAATTACTTTTTTTTTATTTTAGTGTAAAACCGTTTCACAAAAATATCAATATATATATATATATATATATATATATATATATATATATATATATATATATATATATATATATATATATATATATATTATAAGGTAAAATTAAAAGCCAAGAACAATGCGAGATTTTTTTTTTATATAGAGTAAAATTAAATGCAAACAAGAGAAATAAAGTTCTTTTTTTGTTGTTTGTTTTTTCTTTTTCACACAAATTTTAACTCTAAACAACAGTAATTTCTTTTTTCTGTTGTATTCAATGGTGATATAAATCTCAATATATTTCAGACTTATTATTCATCCACACTGGATCTACTTTAAGACAACAGCTCAACCGAAAACATCCATCGCATACACCTTCCCCTTGTTCACTCTCTAATTGCCCAATATCACACACAGGTCTATGCTTTAAGAACCACGTTGTTTACGACCTACAATGCGCTAAATGCAGTGCATCTTACATCGGAAGCACTACCAGATTGCTTCATCACCGCATTAAAGAGCACTTAAACACTACTGCTTCGTCGTTCTATAAACATATTCGCACTTGCATTAATTCAGAACCAGATTTTCACATCAACATTCTTGCTTCTTCAAGAAACGTAGGTCAACTTCGTATCCTCGAATCTTTAATTATTTCAAAAAATACTCCCACACTAAACAATAGACTGGAATTGAGCTCCGCTTTTATAATATAAGTTTAAAACATAAGAAAAACAATAATTAATAAATAAAAAAAATAAAAATAAAAAAACCTTGCTTGAATAGTCATCTCCCTTGATTCACAAACGCAACAAGTATTTCAAACATCAACTGATTTATTTTAACGTTCTCCTAACGTCATTTTTTGTTCTATATTTCGCGGTATCACGTGGCAAACTCTGCGGCTACTTTTCCAATTTTGAACACTCTTCCGCTGTCTTCTCTTGAAAATGGACTAATAAGTCTGAAATATATTGAGATTTATATCACCATTGAATACAACAGAAAAAAAAATTACTGTTGTTTAGAGTTAAAATTTGTGTGAAAAAGAAAAAACAAACAACAAAAAAAGAACTTTATTTCTTTTGTTTGCATTTAATTTTACTCTATATATAAAAAAAAAATCTCGCATTGTTCTTGGCTTTTAATTTTACCTTATAATTTTCTTCAACAATGCTTCAAGCAAACTACAACCTACTTATATATATATATATATATATATATATATATATATATATATATATATATATATATATATATATATATATATGATTGGCATTTCTTAGGAAGCGGATACCTTATTTTTGTATGGTTTTACTGTTGTCCTCGAAAATTCGTTTTTTTCTTTCTTTTTTTTTTATTTCGTTTTTCACTCCGTCCCGTTCTCCTGGGTTTTTCTTGAAGATTGCGTGTATATACGCGCACGGGGGTTCACCATATTATGGTATTATTACCATACATTAACATGGGTACTATTTCACCATTTCGGTAGGCTCCCACTTCGGGGCGCCTCCGATAACAGGGAGAACTGGAGCGCTGAAATAGAAAGAAATACTGGTAAAAGAAGACATTGTCTTCTTATAAAAATGAGGACGTGTAACGCGACTTTGTTATGAATTCATGAGGTTTTATATATCCAATATATATGTGTGTTTTCCCGAAACTCGGGTTACAAAGAAAGACAGTGCATTTTGTAAAGTCTGTATTAATGTTCAATGCTCCTCTTGGCTACCTAACGGGAGCTGAGGAGCGAGGCGTGTGTTCTGTCTCTAGTCGCCGTGGAAGTAAGGACGTTTCCTTCACTCGAATGTCCCACGAAAACCGTTCTCGCTTTTCATTGGCTGGAACCTCTGATGACGTATAAGAAGAAAGGAAGGAAAAGAGAAAAGAGTAGGGAGAAAGAGAGACTAAGGAGAGAATACAGCATAGTCTCATAGTAGTAGCAGCTCGCTACAGTGTCATCAGCATGAAACAAATGTAAGATCCGATTTTTTTACAATTTTTTAAACACTTACAAAATGTTTCCTTTTATAAACTTTTTGCATATATCTGAATTAATTTTTGGAAAAATGGAAAACAAGATTAAAAGTGTTTTTCAATAAATATTTTATAAATCGGTTTATTTATTTAATCAGTAATAAATGTACAAAATTGACTAATATATATATGTAAGCGTCCTGTAAAATTTAAAAATTTTAGATATTACTTCAATCAAGATGTTTTGAACAAATAAATACTGTAGAGGACTAGGATATATAAATCCCAATCCCATTACAAACGAATAATGAAACGAATGGAATGGAAGGAAACAAAAACTCAATTGATGGATAAGATAAACGTGTCGTTTATTTACTGTTGAAAGAATGAATGTTTTAGATATAACATGTGTTCATGTCCGCGCAGGTGTAACCATCGTTCGTTGCAGAACTGGTGTTGTAGAAAGAAAAGGAAATGTGTGTTCATCTCAAGTTTGGGTCACTATCGTTTGCTCGCGTGTGGGAAAAGAAGTGAGTAATGTAATAGAACGAGAAATGGCAGTCCATCGTGGAGACAAAGAAAAGGATAGAGGGTTGACGTCAGTTAGCAGTCAGCTACGCGAAGGTGTTTCAGGGACCAGTAGTAGATAGATAGAGAAAGAGATTAAAGGTGTACATACGGTCTGTTAGCTTTTTGTCCCACATAGTAGTAAATGGCGTGAGGTACGCGGTCGGTCCGTAGACCGACCAGCTTGAAAGCTGGGCCGAAAAAGGGTTAGAAACAGCTTGTCTCTTCCTTTTATACTTGTTTCCGGTGGTCTTTTGCGCATGTGTGGATTTCCTTTGAAAGGAAGTGACGTCGTCCATCTGTGTGCGTAGTGTGCACGTGTGTGAGTACATGTGTGTACGTTAGCGTGTGTGTGTATACACGTGAATGTGAGTGTATGTACATGAACGTGAATATATGTACGTGAATTATGAATAAATGTATGGTGGCGAGAAACAACCAGACACACAATATATATTTTTAGATTATGACTAAGCGTATGGTGGCGAGAAGGAACCAGACAAACAATATGTATTTTTATATTATTAATTAGCGTATGGTTGCTAGAAGGAACCAGACGAAGAATAAGTATTTTAATATTATTAATAGGCGTATGGTGGCGAGAAGGAACCAGACAAACAATAAGTATTTTTATATTATGAATAAGCGTATTGTGGCGAGAAGGAACAAGACAAACATTATGTATTTTTGTATAATGATAAAGTGTATGGTGGCGAGCAGGAACCAGACAAACAATAAGTATTTTTATATTATGAATAAGCGTATGGTAGCTAGAAGGAACCAGACAAACAATATGTATTTTTATAATATGAAAAAGCGTATGGTGGCGAGAAGGATCCAGACAAAGAATATGTATTTTTATATTATTAATTAGCGTATGGTTGCTAGAAGGAACCAGACAAAGAATAAGTATTTTAATATTATTAATAAGCGTATGGTGGTGAGAAGGAACCAGACAAACAATAAGTATTTTTATATTATGAATAAGCGTATTGTGGCAAGAAGGAACCTGACAGACAATATGTATTTTTGTATTATGATAAAGCGTATGGTGGCGAGCAGGAACCAGACAAACAATATGTATTTTCATATTATGAATAAGCGTATGGTAGCTAGAAGGAACCAGACAAACAATATGTATTTTTATAATATCAAAAAGCGTATGGTGGCGAGAAGGATCTAGAAAAACAATATGTATTTTTATATTATGAATAAGCGTATGGTGGCGGGAAGGAACTAGAAAAACAAAATGTATTTTTATATGATGAATAAGCGTATGGTGGCGAGAAGAAACCAGACAAACAATAAGTATTTTTATATTATGAATAAGCGTATGGTGGCGGGAAGGAACTAGAAAAACAAAATGTATTTTTATATGATGAATAAGCGTATGGTTGCGAGACGAAACCAGACAAACAATATGTATTTTTATATTATGAATGAGCGTATGGTGGCGAGAAGGAACCAGACAAACGATAAGTATTTTTATATTATGAATAAGCGTATGGTGGCGAGAAGGAACCAGACCAACAACAAGTATTTTTATATTATGAATAAGCGTATGGTTGCAAGTAGGGAACAGACAAACAATATTAATTTTTACATTATGAATAAGCGTATTGTTGCGAGAATGAACTAGACAAACAATACGTATGTTTATATTATGAAGAAGTGTATGGTTGCAGGAAGGAATCAGAACAACAATAAGTATTTTTATATTAAGAACAAGCGTATGGTGGCGAGAAGGAACCAGACAAACAATATGTATTTTTATATTATCAATAAGCGTACTGTGGCGAGAAGGAACCAGACAAAGATCATGTATTTTTATATTATGCATAAGCGTATAGTACCTAGAAGGAACCAGACAAACAATATGATTTTTTGTTATTATGAATATACGTATGGTGGCGAGAAGGAACGAGACAAACAATAAGTATATTTATATTATGAATAAGCGTTTGGTAGCTAGAAGGAACAAGACCAACAATAAGTATTTTTATATTATTAATAAGCGCATTGTGGCGAGAAGGAACCAGACAAAGAAACAGTATTTTTATATCATGAATAAGCGTATGGTGTCTAGAAGGAACCAGACAAACTATAATTATTTTTATATTATGGATAAGCGTATGGTGGCTAGAAGGAACGAGACAAACGATATTTATTTTTATATTATGAATAAGCGTATGGAGGGGAGAAGGAACCAGACAAACAATATGTATTTTTTATAATTATAAGTGTATGTTGACGACAAGGCACCAGACAAAAAATATGTATTTTTATATTATGAATAAGCGTATAGTGGCGAGAAGGAACCAGACAAACAATAAGTATTTTTATATTATGAATAAGCGTATGGTGGCGAGAAGGAACCAGACAAACAATATGTATTTTTATATTATGAATGAGCGTATGGTGGCAAGAAGGAACCAGACTAACAACAAGTATTGTTATATTATGAAAAAGCGTATTGTGGCGAGAAGGAACCAGACAATCAATATGTATTTTTATATTATGAATAAGCGTATTTTGGAAAGAAGGATCCAGACAAACAATATGTATTTTTATATTATGAATAAGCATATGGTGGCAAGAAGGAACCAGACTAACAACAAGTATTGTTATATTATGAAAAAGCGTATTGTGGCGAGAAGGAACCAGACAATCAATATGTATTTTTATATTATGAATAAGCGTATGGTGGCGAGAAGTAACCAGACAAAATATATGTATTTTTATATTATGAATAAGCGTATGGTGGCGAGAAGGAACCAGACAAACAATAAGTATTTTTATATTATGAATAAGCGTATGGCGGCTAGAAGGAACCAGACAAGAAATATGTATATTTATATTATGAAAAAGCGTATTGTGGCGAGAAGGAACCAGACAAACAATATGTATTTTTATATTATGATAAACGTATGGTGGCGAGCGGGAACCAGACAAACAATATGTATTTTAATATTATGAATAAGCGTATGGTTGCTAGAAGGAACCAGACAAACAATATATATTTTTATATTAGGAATAAGCGTATGGTGGCGAGAAGGAACCAGACAAACAATATGTATTTTTATATTATGAAAAAACGTATGCTGCCACGAAGGAACCAGACAAACAATAAGTATGTTTATATTATGAATAAGCGTATGGTGGCGAGAAGAAACCAGACAAACAATATGTATTTTTATATTATGAATGAGCGTATGGTGGCGAAAAGGAACCAGACAAACAATAAGTATTTTTATATTATGAATGAGCGTATGGTGGTTCGAAGGAACCAGACAAACAATATGTATTTTTATATTATTAATAAGCGTATGGGGGCGAGAAGGAACCAGACAAACAGTAAGTATTTTTATATTATGAATAAGCGTATTATGGCGAGAAGGAACCAGGCAAACAATATGTATTTTTATATGATGAATAAGCGTATGGTGGCGAGAAGGAACCAGACCAACAAGATGATTTTTTATATTATGAATAAGGGTATAATTGCGAGAAGGAACCAGATCAACAATATGTATTTTTATATTATGAATAAGCGTATGGGGCTAGAAGGAACCAGACAAACAATATGTATTTTTATATTATGAATAAGTGTATGATGGCAAGAAAGAACCAGATGAACAATAAGTATTTTTATATTATTAATAAGCGTATGGTGGCTAGAAGTAACCAGACAAACAATAAGTATTTTTATAATCTGAATAAGCGTATGGTGACTAGAAGGAACCAGACAAACAATATGTATTTTTATATTATGAATAAGCGTATTATGGCGAGAAGGAACCAGACAAACAATCAGTATTTTAATATTATGAACAAGCGTATGTTGGCTAGAAGGAACCAGACAAACAATAAGTATTTTTATATTATGAACAAGCGTATGGTTGCGAGAAGGAACCACACATACAATATGCATTTTTATATTATGAATAAGCGTATGGTTGCAAGTAGGGAACAGACAAACAATATTAATTTTTACATTATGAATAAGCGTATTGTTGCGAGAATGAACTAGACAAACAATACGTATGTTTATATTATGAAGAAGTGTATGGTTGCATGGAAGGAATCAGAACAACAATAAGTATTTTTATATTAAGAACAAGCGTATGGTGGCGAGAAGGAACCAGACAAACAATATGTATTTTTATATTATCAATAAGCGTACTGTGGCGAGAAGGAACCAGACAAAGATCATGTATTTTTATATTATGCATAAGCGTATAGTACCTAGAAGGAACCAGACAAACAATATGATTTTTTGTTATTATGAATAAGCGTATGGTTGCGAGAAGGAACCAGACAAACAATGTGTATTTTTATATTATGAATAAGCGTTTGGTAGCTAGAAGGAACAAGACCAACAATAAGTATTTTTATATTATTAATAAGCGCATTGTGGCGAGAAGGAACCAGACAAAGAAACAGTATTTTTATATCATGAATAAGCGTATGGTGTCTAGAAGGAACCAGACAAACTATAATTATTTTTATATTATGGATAAGCGTATGGTGGCTAGAAGGAACGAGACAAACAATATTTATTTTTATATTATGAATAAGCGTATGGAGGGGAGAAGGAACCAGACAAACAATATGTATTTTTTATAATTATAAGTGTATGTTGACGACAAGGCACCAGACAAAAAATATGTATTTTTATATTATGAATAAGCGTATAGTGGCGAGAAGGAACCAGACAAACAATAAGTATTTTTATATTATGAATAAGCGTATGGTGGCGAGAAGGAACCAGACAAACAATATGTATTTTTATATTATGAATGAGCGTATGGTGGCAAGAAGGAACCAGACTAACAACAAGTATTGTTATATTATGAAAAAGCGTATTGTGGCGAGAAGGAACCAGACAATCAATATGTATTTTTATATTATGAATAAGCGTATTTTGGAAAGAAGGATCCAGACAAACAATATGTATTTTTATATTATGAATAAGCATATGGTGGCAAGAAGGAACCAGACTAACAACAAGTATTGTTATATTATGAAAAAGCGTATTGTGGCGAGAAGGAACCAGACAATCAATATGTATTTTTATATTATGAATAAGCGTATGGTGGCGAGAAGTAACCAGACAAAATATATGTATTTTTATATTATGAATAAGCGTATGGTGGCGAGAAGGAACCAGACAAACAATAAGTATTTTTATATTATGAATAAGCGTATGGCGGCTAGAAGGAACCAGACAAGAAATATGTATATTTATATTATGAATAAGTTTATGGTTGCGGGAAGGAACCAGAATAACAATAAGTATTTTTATATCATGAATAAGCGTATTGTGGCGAGAAGGAACCAGACAAACAATATGTATTTTTATATTATGATAAACGTATGGTGGCGAGCGGGAACCAGACAAACAATATGTATTTTAATATTATGAATAAGCGTATGGTTGCTAGAAGGAACCAGACAAACAATATATATTTTTATATTAGGAATAAGCGTATGGTGGCGAGAAGGAACCAGACAAACAATATGTATTTTTATATTATGAAAAAACGTATGCTGCCACGAAGGAACCAGACAAACAATAAGTATGTTTATATTATGAATAAGCGTATGGTGGCGAGAAGAAACCAGACAAACAATATGTATTTTTATATTATGAATGAGCGTATGGTGGCGAAAAGGAACCAGACAAACAATAAGTATTTTTATATTATGAATGAGCGTATGGTGGTTCGAAGGAACCAGACAAACAATATGTATTTTTATATTATTAATAAGCGTATGGGGGCGAGAAGGAACCAGACAAACAGTAAGTATTTTTATATTATGAATAAGCGTATTATGGCGAGAAGGAACCAGGCAAACAATATGTATTTTTATATGATGAATAAGCGTATGGTGGCGAGAAGGAACCAGACCAACAAGATGATTTTTTATATTATGAATAAGGGTATAATTGCGAGAAGGAACCAGATCAACAATATGTATTTTTATATTATGAATAAGCGTATGGGGCTAGAAGGAACCAGACAAACAATATGTATTTTTATATTATGAATAAGTGTATGATGGCAAGAAAGAACCAGATGAACAATAAGTATTTTTATATTATTAATAAGCGTATGGTGGCTAGAAGTAACCAGACAAACAATAAGTATTTTTATAATCTGAATAAGCGTATGGTGACTAGAAGGAACCAGACAAACAATATATATTTTTATATTATGAATAAGCGTATTATGGCGAGAAGGAACCAGACAAACAATCAGTATTTTAATATTATGAACAAGCGTATGTTGGCTAGAAGGAACCAGACAAACAATAAGTATTTTTATATTATGAACAAGCGTATGGTTGCGAGAAGGAACCACACATACAATATGCATTTTTATATTATGAAAAAGCGTATGGTGAATAAAAGGAACCAGACGAGCAATAAGTACTTTTATATTATGAATAACTGTATTGTGGCGAGAAGGAACCAGACAAACAAAAAGTATTTTTATATCATGGATAAGCGTATGGTGACTACAAGGAACCAGACAAACAATATGTGTTTTTATATTATGAATAAATGTATGGTGGCGAGAAGGAACCAGACAAACAATATATATTTTTATATTAGGAATAAGCGTATGGTGGCGAGAAGGAACCAGACAAACAATAAGTATTTTTATATAATGAATAAGCGTATGGTGGCGAGAAGGAACCAGACAAAAAATAAGTATTTTAATATTATGAATAAGCGTATGATAGCTAGAAGGTCCCAGACAAAAAGAAGTATTTTTATATTATGAATAAGCGTATGGTGCCTAGAAGGAAAAAGACAAAAATTAAGTATTTTTATATTATTAATTAGCTTATGGTGGCGAGAAGAAACCAGACAAACAATAAGTATTTTTATATTATGAGTAAGCGTATGGTAGCGGGAAGGAATCAGACAAACAATAAGTATTTTTATATTATGAATTAGCGTATGGTGGCGCTAAGGAACCAGACAAACAATATGTGTTTTTATATTATGAATAAGTGTATGGTGGCGAGAAGGAACCAGATAAACAATATGTATTTCTATATTATGAATAAGCGTATGGTGGCGAGAAGGAACCAGACAAACAATATGCATTTTTGTATTATGAAAAAGCGTATGGTGAATAAAAGGAACCAGACGAGCAATAAGTATTTTTATATTATGAACAAGCCTATGGTGGCGAGAAGGAACCAGACAAAAAATAAGTATTTTTATATTATGAATAACCGTATTTCGGCGAGAATGAACCAGACAAACAATAAGTATTTTTATATCATGGATAAGCGTATGGTGACTAGAAGGAACCAGACAAAAAATATGTATTTTTATATTATGAATAAATGTATGGTGGCGAGAAGGAACCAGACAAACAATATGTATTTTTATATTATGAATAAGCGTATGGTGGCGAGAAGGAACCAGACAAACAATATGTATTTTCATATTATGAACAGGTGTATTGTGGCGAGAAACAACCAGACACACAATATATATTTTTATATTATGACTAAGCGTATGGTGGCGAGAAGGAACCAGGCAAACAATATGTATTTTTATATTTTTAATTAGCGTATTGTTGCTAGAAGGAACCAGACGAAGAATTAGTAGTTTAATATTATTAATAAGCGTAAGGTGGCGAGAAGGAACCAGACAAACAAGAAGTATTTTTATATTATGAATAAACGTATTGTGGCGAGAAGGAACCAGACAAACAATATGTATTTTTGTATTATAATAAAGTGTATAGTGGCGAGCAGGAACCAGACGAACAATAAGTATTTTTATATTATGAATAAGCGTATGGTAGCTAGAAGGAACCAGACAAACTATATGTATTTTTATAATATGAAAAAGCGTATGGTGGCGAAAAGGATCCAGGCAAAGAATAAGTATTTTAATATAATTAATAAGCGTATGCTGGCGAGTAGGAACCAGACAAACAATAAGTATTTTTATATTATGAATAAGCGTATTGTGGCGAGAAGGAACCTGACAAAAAATATGTATTTTTGTATTATGATTAAGCGTATGGTGGCGAGCAGGAACCAGACAAACAATATGTATTTTCATATTATGAATAAGCGTATGGTAGCTAGAAGTAACCAGACAAACAATATGTATTTTTATATTATGAATAAGCGTATGGTGGCGGGAAGAAACTAGAAAAACAATATGTATTTTTATATTATGAATAAGCGTATGGGTGCGAGACGAAACCAGACAAACAATATGAATTTTTATATTATGAATGAACGTATGGTGGCGAGAAGGAACCAGACAAACGATAAGTATTTTTATATTATGAATAAGCGTATGGTGGCGAGAAGGAACCAGACCAACAACAAGTATTTTTATATTATGAATAAGCGTATGGTGGCGAGAAGGGAACAGACAAACAATATTAATTTTTATATTATGAATAAGCGTATTGTTGCGAGAATGAACTAGACAAACAATACGTATGTTTATATTATGAAGATCTGTATGGTTGCAGGAAGGAATCAGAACAACAATAAGTATTTTTATATTAAGAACAAGCGTATGGTGGCGAGAAGGAACCAGACAAACAATATGTATTTTTATATTATCAATAAGCGTATTGTGGTGAGAAGGAACCAGACAAAGAACATGTATTTTTATAATATGCAACAGCGTATAGTACCTAGAAGGAACCAGACAAACAATATGATTTTTTTTGATTATGAATAAGCGTATGGTGGCGAGAAGGAACGAGACAAACAATAAGTATATTTATATTATGAATAAGCGTCTGGTAGCTAGAAGGAACAAGACAAACAATAAGTATTTTTATATTATTAATAAGCGCATTGCGGCGAGAAGGAACCAGACAAAGAATAAGTATTTTTATATTATGAATAAGCGTATGGTGGCTAGAAGGAACGAGACAAAAAATATGTATTTTTATATTATGAATAAGCGGATTGTGGCGAGAAGGAATCAGAAAAACAATATGTATTTTTATATTACTAATAAGCGTACGATGACGAGAAGGAACCAGACAAACAATAAGTATTGTTAGTTTATGAATAAGTGTATGGTAGATAGAAGGAACCAAACAAAAAAAAAGTATTTTTATATTATTAATAAGTTAATGGTTGAAAGAAAAACCAGCCAACCCATATATTTTTATATTATGCAAAAACGTATGGTTGCTAGAAGGAACCAGAGAAACAATATGTATTTTTATATTATCAATAAGTGTATGGTTGCGAGAAGGAACCAAACAAATAATAAGTATTTTTATATTATTAATAAGCGTATAGTAGCGAGAGGGACCCAGACAAACAATATGTATTTTTATATTAGGAAGAAACGTATTGTAGCGTAAATGAACCTGACAAATAATAAGCATTTTCATATTATTAATAAGCGTATTGTTACTAGAAGGAACCAGACAATATGTATTTTTATATTATTATATTATTTATATATTATGATGTTATTTTTTGTTTTTTAGCCACAAAACGCTTATGCTTTTTGTGGCTAGTAGGATCCCGACAAAAAATAAGTATTTTTATATTATGAATAAGCGTATGGTTGCGAGAAGGAACCAGACAAACAATATGTATTTTTATATTATAAAAAAGTGTATGGTGGCGAGAAGGAACCAGACAACCAATAAGTATTTTTATATTATGAATAAGCGTATGGCGGCTAGAAGGAACCAGACAAACAATAAGTATTTTTATATTATAAAAAAGTGTATGGTGGCGAGAAGCAACCAGACAAACAATAAGTATTTTTATATTAAACATAAGCATATGGTGACGAGAAGGAACCAGACAACCTATGTATATTTTCATATTATGAATTAGCGTATTGCTGCGAGAAGAAACCAGACAAACAATATGTATTGTTGTATTATGAATAAGAATATGGTGACGAGGAGGAATCATACAAACAATATGCATTTTTATATTATGAATAAGCGTATGGTTGCGAGAAGACCAGACAAACAATATGTATATTTATATTATGAATAAGCGTATTGTCACGAGAAGGAACCAGACAAACAATAAGTATTTTTATATTATGAATAAGCGTATAGTTGCTCGAAGGAACCATACAAACCATATGTATTTTGATATTACGAATAAGCGTATGGTTGCAAGAAGAAACGACAAAAAATATGTATTGTTATAGTATGAATTAGCGTATGGTGTCTAGAAGGAACCAGACAAACAATAAGTATGTTTATATTATTCATAAGCGTATGGTTGCGAGAAGGAATCAGACCAACAATAAGTATGTTTATATCATGAATGCGCGTATGGTGGCTAAAAGGAACCAGACAAACAATAAGTATTTTTATATTATGAATAAGCGTATTGTGGGTAGAAGGAACCAGATAAACAATAAGTATTTTTATATTAGGAATAAGCGTATGGTAGCAAGAAGAAACCAGACAAACAATAAGTATTTTATATTACGTATAACCGTATAGTGGCGTAAAGGAACAGTACAAACAAAATGTATTTTTATATTATGAATAAGCGAAGGAACCAGACAAACAATATGTATTTTTATATTATAATAAGTTTATGGTGGCGAAAAGGACCCAGAACAACAATAAGTATTTTTATATTATGAATAAGCGTATGGTTGCAAGAAGGAACTAGACAAACAATATGTATTTTTATATTATGAATAAGCGTATGGTGGCTTAAAGGAACCAGACAAACAATATGCATTTTTATATTATTAATAAGCGTATTGTTGCAGAAGGAACCAGACAAACAGTATGTATTTTTATTATTATGAATAAGCGTATGGTGGCTAGAAGGAACCAGACAAACAATATGTATTTTTATATTATGAATAAGCGTACGGTAACGAAAGGAACCAGACAAACAATATGTATTTTTTTTATGAATAAGCGTATGGTTGCAAGAAGGAACCAGAAAATCAATACGTATTTTTATATCATGAATAAGCGTGATGTGCCGAGAAGGAACCAGGCAAACAATATGTATTTTTATATTATGAATAAGCGTATGGTGACGAGAAGGAACCAGAAAAACAATATGTATTTTTATATTTTGAATAAGCGTATGGTTGCGAGAAAGAACCGGACAAAAATTATGTATTTTTGTATCATTAATAAGCGTATGGTGGCGAGAAGTAACCAAACAAAAAATATGTATTTCTTTATTATGAATAAGCGTATGGTGGCTAGAAGCAACCAGACAAAAAATATGTATTTTTATATCATGAATAAGCGTATGGTTGCAAGAAGCAACCACACAAAAAATATGTATTCTTATATTGTGAATGAGCGTAATTTGGCGAGAAGGAACCAGACAAACAATATTTATTTTTATATCATGAATAAGCGTATTGTTGCGAGAAAGATCAAGACAAACAATATGTATTTTTATGTCATAGATAAGCGTATGGTTGCGAGAAGGAACCAGAAAAACAATATGTATGTTTATAGTATGAATAAGCGAATGGATGCGAGAAGGAACCAGACAAGCAATAAGTATTTTTATTTAAGGAATGAGCGTATAATGGCGAGAAGGAACAAGACAAACAATATGTATTTTTATATTATGAATAAGTTTATGTTAGCGGAAAGGAACCCGACCAACAATATGTACTCTTATATTATGAATAAGCGTATGGTTGCGAGAAGGAACCATACAATCACTATGTATATTTTATTAATAATAAGCGTATGGTGGTGCGAAGGAACCAGATAAACACTATGTATTTTTATATTATGAATAAGCGATGGTGGCGAGAAGGAACCAGACAAACAACATGTATTTTTATATCATGAATAAGCGTATTGTGGCGAGAATGAACCGGACAAACAATATGTATTTTTATATTAGGAAAAAGCGTCTGGTTGCGAGAAGGAACGAGACAAATAATAAGTATTTTTAAATTGTGGATAAGCGTATGGTTGCGAGAAGCACCCAGACAAACAATATGTATTTTTATATTATGAATAAATGTATGGTGGCGAGAAGGAACCAGTCAAACAATATGTATTTTTATACCATGAATAAGCGTATGGTGGCGAGAAGGAACCAGACAAACAATATGTATTTTTATATTATGAATTAGCGTATGGTGGCGAGAAAGAACCAGACACACAATATGTATTTTTATATTATGAAAAAACGTATGGTGGCGAGAAGGAACCAGACAAAAAACATGTATTTTTATATTATGAATAAGGGTATGGTTGCGAGAAGGACGCAGACAATCAATAGGTATTTTTTTTATTAAAAATAAGCGTATGGTGGTGCGAAGGAACCAGATACACACTATGTATTTTTATAATCTGAATAAGCGTATGGTTGCTAGAGGGAACCAGACAAACAATATGTATTTTTATATATTGAATAAGCAAGAAGGAACCAGACAAACAACATGTATTTTTATATTATGAATAAGTGATGGTGGCGAGAAGGAACCAGACAAACAATATGTATTTTTTTATATTATGAATAAGCGTATTGTGACGAGAACCAGACAAATAATATGTATTTTTATATTAGGAACAAGCGCATGGTTGCGAGAAGGAACCAGACAAACAGTAAGTATTTTTATATTATGAATAAGCGTATGGTGGCGAGAAGGAACTCGACAAACAATAAGTGTTTTTATATTATGAATAAGCGTCTGGTGGCTAGAAGGAACTAGACAAACAATATGTATTTTTATATTATGAATAAGCGTATGGTGGCTAGAAGGAACTAGACAAACAATATGTATTTTTATATTATGAATAAGCGTATGGTGGCTAGAAGGAACTAGACAAACAATATGTATTTTTATATTATGAATAAGCGTCTGGTGGCGGGAAGGAACCAGTCAAACAATATGTATTTTTATATCATGAATAAGCGTATGGTGGCGAGAAGGAACCAGACAAACAATATATAATTTTTTTATTTTGAATAAGCGTATGGTTGCGAGAAGGAACCAGAAAAACAATATGTATTTTTATATTAGGACAAGCGTATGGTTGCGAGAAGGAACCAGACAAACAATATGTATTTTTATATAATGAATAAGAATATGGTTGCTAGAAGGAACCCGATAAACAATAAGTATTTTTATATTATGAATAAGCGTACAGGTGGCTAGAATGAACCGGAAAAACAATAAGTATTTTTATATTATGGATAAGCGTATGGTTGCGAGAAGGACCCAGACAAACAATATGTATGTTTATATCATGAATAAGCGTATGCTAACGAAAAGGAACCAGACAAACTATATGTATTTTTATATTATGAATAAGCGTATTGTTGCGGAATAAACTAGACAAACAATATGTATTCGTATATTATGAATAACCGCATGGTGGCGACAAGGAACAAGACAAACAATATGTATTTTTATATTATGAATAAGCGTATGGTGGCGAGAAGGAACCAGACAAACAATATGTATTTTTATATTATGAATAAGCGTATTGTGGTGCGAAGCAACCAGACAAACACTATGTAAACTTATGGTGGCGAGAAGGAACCAGACAAACAATATGTATTTTTATATTGTGAATAAACGTATGGTGGGAGAAGGAACCAGACAAAACACATGTATTTTTATATTATGAATAAGCGTATGGTTGCGAGAAGGAACCAGACAAACAATGTGTATTTTTATATTATGAATAAGCGTATGGTGGCGAGAAGGAACCAGACAAATAATATGTATTTTTATATTATGAATAAGCGTATGGTGGTGAGAAGGAACCAGACAAACAATATGTATTTTTATATTATGAATAACCGTATTGTGGCGAAAAGGAAACAGACAAACCCTATGTATTTTTATATTAGGAACAAGCGTATGGTTGCGAGAAGGACCCAAACAAACAATATGTATTTTTATATTATGACTAAGCGTATGGTGGCTAGAAGGTACCAGACAAACAATAAGTATTTTTATATTATGGATAAGCGTATGGTTGCGAGAAGGACCCAGACAAACAATATGTATTTTTATATTATGAATAAGCGTATGTTGGCGAGAAGGAAACAGACAAACAATATGTATTTTTATATCACGAATAAGCGTATGGTGGCTAAGCGGAACCAGACAAAAACTATGTATTTTAATATTATCAATGAGCGTATGGTGGCGAGAAGGAACCAGAAAAACAATATGTATTTTTATATTATGAATAAGTGTATTTTTGCTGAAGAAACCAGACAAACAATATGTATTTGTATATTATGAATAAGCGTATGGTGGCGAGAAGGAACCAGACAAAAAACATGTATTTTTATATTATGAAAAAGCGGAGTGTGGCAAGAAGTAACTAGACAAACTATATGTATTTTTTATTATGAATTAGCATATGGTCGCTAGAAGGAACCAGACAAACAATATGTATTTTTATATCATGAATAAGCGTATAGTTGCGGCAAGGAACCAGACATAAAAAAAAGTATTTTTATATTGTGAATAAGCGTAATTTTGCGAGAAGGAACGAGACAAAAAATATGTATTTTTATATCATGATTAAGCGTATAGTGGCGAGAAGGAACCAGACAAACAATATGTATTTTTATGTCATAGATTAGCGTATGGTGGCGAGAAGGAACCAGAAAAACAATATGTATGTTTATATTATGAATAAGCGTATGATTACGAGAAGGAACAAGACAAGCAATAAGTATTTTTATTTAATGAATAAGCGTATAACGGCGAGAGGGAACAAGACAAACAATATGTATTTTTATATTATGAATAAGTTTATTGTAGCGGAAAGGTACCAGACAAACAATATGTATTTTTATATTATGAATAACGTATGGTTGCGAGAAGGAACCAGACAATCAATATGTATTTTTTTATTTTAAATACGCGTATGGTGGTGAGAAGGAACCAGATAAACAATATGTATTTTTATATATTGAATAAGCGTATGTTGGCAATAAGGAACCAGACAAACCATATGTAGTTTTATATTATGAATAAGCGTGTTGTGACGAGAAGGAACAAGACAAACAATATGTATTTTTATATTAGGAACAAGCGTATGGTTGCGAGAAGGAACCAGACAAACAGTAAGTATGTTTATATTATGAACAAGCGTATAGTGGCGAGAAGGAACTCGACAAACAATAAGTGTTTTTATATTATGAATAAGCGTATGGTTGCGAGAAGGAACTAGACAAACAATATGTATTTTTATATTATGAATAAGCGCATGGTGGCGAGAAGAAACGAGACAAATAATAATTATTTTTATATTATGGATAAGCGTATGGTTGCGAGAAGGACCCAGACAAACAATATGTATTTTTATATTATGAATAAGCGTCTGGTGGCGAGAAGGGACCAGACAAACAATATGTATTTTTATATCATGAATAAGCGTATGGTGGCGAGAAGGAACCAGACAAACAATACATATTTTTATATCATGAATAAGCGTATGGTTGCGAGAAGGAACCAGAAAAACAATATGTATTTTTATATTATGAATAAGCGTATGGTTGCTAGAAGGAAACAGACAAACAATATGTATTTTTATATTATGAATAACCGCATAGTGGCGAGAAGGAACCAGAAAACAATATGTATTTTTATATTATGAATAAGCGTATGGTGGCGAGAAGGAACCAGACAAACAATATGTATTTTTATATTATGAATAAGTGTAAGGTGGCGAGAAGGAACCAGACAAACAATATGTATTTTTATATTATGAATAAGTGTATGGTGGCGAGAAGGAACCAGACAAACAATATGTATTTTTATATCATGGATAAGCGTAATGTGGCGAGAAGGAACCAGACAAACAATATGTATTTTTATATTATGAATAAGTGTATGGTGGCGAGAAGGAACCAGACAAACAATATGTATTTTTATATTATGAATAAGCGTATGGTGGCGAGAAGGAACCAGACAAACAATATGTATTTTTATATTATGAATAAGCGTATAATGACGAGAAGGATACAGACAAACAATATGTATTTTTATATCATGGATAAGCGTAATGTGGCGAGAAGGAACCAGACAAACAATATGTATTTTTTTATTATGAATAAGTGTATGGTGGCGAGAAGGAACCAGACAAACAATATGTATTTTTATATTATGAATAAGTGTATGGTTACGAGAAGGAACCGGACAAACAGTATGTATTTTTATATTATGAATAAGTGTATGGTGGCGAGAAGGAACCAGACAAACAGTATGTATTTTTATATTATGAATAAGTGTATGGTTACGAGAAGGAACCGGACAAACAGTATGTATTTTTATATTATGAATAAGTGTATGGTGGCGAGAAGGAACCAGACAAACAGTATGTATTTTTATATTATGAATAAGTGTATGGTTACGAGAAGGAACCGGACAAACAGTATGTATTTTTATATTATGAATAAGTGTATGGTTACGAGAAGGAACCAGACAAACAGTATGTATTTTTATATTATGAATAAGCGTATGGTGGCGAGAAGGAACCAGACAAACAATATGCAGGTAAATTTTTGATGATTGATTTCTCAATCGTTTATTTATAAAAATTAAACATTACGAGGAAGTAAAAATAAACAAAATGTTCAAAGTTCGTAAGGATGATGAGCGCAAAAGTGGATTTAACGTTGGGAAGAAATCTTACGTAGCCGATAATTATCCCATGCTGTAGATTTGCTGTGACTCCTTTTGTCGTGATGGCTACTGTTTTTATAGTGGTGTCGTGGACGTAGTTGAAGACAAAGGGCAAATTGATAATTAGCTTATATATTGTGGAAGAAAATGAAGGGAGGAAGCGCCCACGTGTCTGCGCGTCATGCCTTACCTTGGAACGCTCCTACGGTGTGCTTACGTGCATGGCCGAAACATGAAAGAAATTCCAAAATGGCACCGTCCTCATCTTGTAGATTGTGCGATCATCACTGGGCCCCATGTGCCCGTTCTTTGGCTGCTGATTGGCCGAGGACGAACGCCGGAAGGATAAAGGGAGTGTGTTTCTAGGATCGACGTCAGTGTGATCGTATCGGTGAACTGCTGCAGCTTTAAGAGTACTTTAGTGTGTGTGTGATTTTTTTGGGACTTGCTCGTCTGCTGACTTTACAGGACTTTCTTTTCTGCTGATTCTACAGGACCTGCCCTTCTGCAGAACTTGGAACAAAACTTCAAGCCTTTTCTTTCTTTTCACACGTAGTCGCCTAAAAAGGTAGAATCCGACTTACTTGTGAAACGGCCTTAAGCTATTTCGGCGAAATCGGGGAAAAAATTGACCTCAAATTAATACCGGAGTTCGATGGATCAACCCCGGTACTTGACTGGGCGGAAAAGTTGGAGTTACATTGTGTTTTGTCTGGCGTAAAGAACTTCGAACGTGTTGTTCCTCTGCACTTGTCCAGCGGCGCCTTTGCCGTGTATCAACAGCTCAGCCATGAGGGCAAACAGGACTACGAGACAATTAAGGCGGCGCTGTTCAAGGCGTTTGCGATTGACCCCGCCACTGCTTGGGAGCAACTTGAGGCAAGGACCCTATGTCCGGGCGAAACGGTCGATGCATACTTGGCAGAACTGACCAAGTTAACGGTCTTGTTTGGTGGACTGCCCGAGCGGGCCTTAGCATGCAAATTCCTAGCAGGACTCCCGACAGAAGCAAACGACTATTACGAGCCAGCTCAAGTGCAGATTCGTTGCCCCTTAATAACCTAGTGGAACGGGCCAGGACTGTAATGAAGAATTATTCCGAGATGAGGGAACCGGTAATTGCTGCTGCCCGGTCCACATCGAATGATAAGAAACCGTATCAGGGACCCGGTCCACGTGGCGGAATCATATGCTACAAATGCAATAGACAGGGCCATATTGCAAGGAACTGCCGGCAGCAACTAACGGCCGTTCGCTGCGACCGGTGTAAGGAAGCCGGCCATATAGCTCAAGACTGTCTGGGAAACGGAACCGGGGACAAGGTGTCAGCGTCAACCTCTTCCCCACGCAGAAATTAAATGAGATGCTGCCGATCGTTTCGATATATGTCAACAAAACACTGCGCTCAGCACTCCTCGACTCCGGGTGCTCCTGCACTATCATATGTGCAGATCTCTGCCACACTTGGAGAAAGAAGAACGTCCGAGTGACTACCATCAGTGGAGAGACGCGCACATGTTGCGGGGTGGGCAGCCTAAGCATTCGGACAAAAAATGGTATCTCCGCTAACCTAGAGGCGCTGGTGGTACCAGAAAACCCCCTGAGTTTTGACCTGCTCCTAAGATATGATGCCATCAGAGCTCTTGGTGGCGTCTACGGGGGCGGTACATTTTCAGGAGAAAGCCCCAGTGTGTGCTGCACTAAAGATCGACCAACCAGACGTCAGCGTCAAATTTGACGAGCAAAAGAGGGCCTGGACTGCCTCATGGAAGTGGTCGGAAGACCGAGAACCGGCCAAACTGCAAAATGGCATAACGGATTACCATGTGCCCGACCACATGAGGCTCGCGTACGAAGAAGAACTTCGCAGATGGATCGAGGATGGCTGGTTGATTCCCTACCCCTACAAAAAACTTGGACCCCCCAAGGGTCTGATCCCATTAATAGCAGTTGCTCAACAGAACAAAGCAAAATTCAGGCGGTGATGGATTACCGAGAACTGAACTCATATGTTGATGCGTTCACAGGCGATGCCGACGTGTGTGCTAGCAAACTGCGAGAATGGCGCCAGCTGAGTTCTTATGTGTCCCTGTTGGACCTTAGAAGGGCATATCTGCAGGTCCGGGTTAGCGAGACACTGTGGCCGTTTCAGACGGTAGTGTTTTCCGGTAGGAGGTATTGCCTCACGCGACTGGGCTTTGGGCTGAACGTTGCGCCCCAAATCATGAAGACGATCGTCAATGCTGTATTGTCACAGGATAAGACCGTAAAAGAGGGGACATCAGCATACCTTGACGACATATACGTGAATGAAGACGTTGTGCCATCATCACGTGTGAGGGCTAAGCTTGCCGAACTTGAACTGATTTGTAAGGATCCAGAACGCTTGGAGGATGGCGCTTGTGTTTTGGGGTTGAGCGTTCAACAGGAGCGAGGGACCTTGAGGTGGGGGCGGGGACTGCAGTCCCCGAAGTGCCCGATATCCTCACGAGGCGGGCCATATTTTCCCTGTGTGGAAAACTGGTAGGACACTTGCCAGTATGTGGATGGACCCGGGTCGCAACAGCCAGCATGAAGAGGAGGGCGAGTGCAGTTATCAAAGGCTGGGATGACGAGACGGTGGACAATCTGTTGCTTCGCATGGTAAAAGAAACCATCACAAGAGTCAAGCAGGAGGACCCTGCTAAAGGAGATTGGTGTGTCCAGGGAGACAGACTAAATGTGTGGGTGGATGCGAGCTCCCTCGTGATCGGGGAACTATAGGAGATGAACGGGTCTGTGATTGAGGACGCCTGCTGGTTGCGACCACTGGATGATGCCGCTCACATCAACCTAGCGGATTTGGATGCGGCGATAAAGGGAGTAAATATGGCACTCCAGTGGAAGGTTAAAGAATTGTGCTTACACACAGATTCGCTGTGCGTGTACCACTGGATAGTTGACACACTAACAGGCAAAGCAAGAGTGCGCACCAAGGCGGCTACCGAAATGCTAATCAGACGAAGGTTGGAGACACTAAGGAAGTTAGTGGAAGAGTACAACTTATCGGTGAACGCGGTGCTTGTCGCTTCCACCCACAATCTTGCAGATAAACTCACCCGTGTGCCCCAGAGGTGGTTCGACGCAACGAAGAAAGAAGCCGAACCAGGATCGTTATGTGCTGCCTCTATTGAGGAGACGGATGAAATCAAGAGGGTACACCACGACACTGGACACCCCGGAGTGAGACGGACATATTATTTCGCACACTTAACCAACCCGTCAGTGTCCAAAAACAGAGTAGAATCAGTGGTCAAGGAATGTCAAATATGCCAGTCAATCAACCCGGCTCCCACCAAATGGCAGAAAGGTCGGCTGGAAGTCGACGGGACTTGGAGCCGGCTGGGCATGGACATAACCCACTATGGTGGTCAGCACTTCCTCACACTAATCGATTGTGGACCGACGAGGTTTGCGATCTGGCGACTGTTAACAAGACAGGACTCGGCTAGTGTCATCCGCCAATTAGAGTCTATATTTTACGAGCGGGGGCCACCCGAAGAGATTCTCACGGACAACAACACAGCCTTTTGCAGCGGGGAATTCAGGTGTTTCATGGACGAGTGGGGGACCTGGCTTAGACACAGGTGTGCATATGTGCCGAGTGGCAACGGTATAGCAGAGCGGTGCCACCGAAGTGTGAAACGGATAGCAGCAAGGAAGCAATGCACGATTGCGGAGGCAGTATATAGGTACAATACAACGCCAAAGCGCTAATGCGATACATCGCTATCGAGTGTGTGTTAAGGGCATTGACGCCTGCCCGCCTAATCAGAAGAAGACGCAAGGACGGTACAAGTCAGGGGACACCGTCTGGGTAAGGCCTCCCAATAACCGATGCACGATCAGGTTCAGACAGGGACGGATCACCGGTATAATCGGTGAGTAGGCTGTGCTGGTTGATGGTGGCCCACGCCATGTAAGGGATGTCCGGCCCGCCCTTGATATAAACCAAATGGTGAACAGTGAAAGTAATGAATCATCCAGTGATGAAATGTGGATCCGGCCTATGGCTGAGAACCTCAGCACGGATGGCGATAGCTCCAGCACCACTTCTGAGAGCTCAGATGAAGATGAAGATGAAGCGCAGCCGGATGGTAGGACTGTGGACACTGACCCAGGTAGCTCGGAGGAAGATAAAGTGTAGCCGGATGGTAGGACTGTGGACACTGACCCGGGTGGCACTGGTGGAAATGAAGAAGCCCAGCTAATCCCCCTCCGTAGGAGCGCCCGCATCAAACGACCGTGGCCGCAATGCCGCATGTGTAATCTTGAGACCAGGTGGGGGTGTAGAGTCGAAGAAAATGAAGGGAGGAAGCGCCCACGTGTCTGCGCATCATGCCTTACCTTAGAACGCTCCTACGGTGTGCGTACGTGCATGGCCGAAACATGAAAGAAATTCCAAAATGGCGCCGTCCTCATCTTGTAGATTGTGCGATCATCACTGGGCCCCACATGACCGTTTTTTGGCTGCTGATTGGCCGAGGATGAACGCCGGAAGGATAAAGGGAGTGTGTTTGGAACATGGGGGGGTCTTTTCTAGGATCGATGTCAGTGTGATCGTATCGGTGAACTGCTGCAGCTTTAAGAGTACTTTAGTGTGTGTGTGATTTTTTTGGGACTTGCTCGTCTGCTGACTTTACAGGACTTTCTTTTCTGCTGATTCTACAGGACCTGCCCTTCTGCAGAACTTGGAACAAAACTTCAAGCCTTTTCTTTCTTTTCACACGTAGTCGCCTAAAAAGGTAGAATCCGACTTACTTGTGAAACGGCTTTATATATTTTACTATTGTAATTATGTTTGTTTATTGTCTTAATGCATTGTAGGGAATCGTCTGTTTGGTGTATGTATGCATGAAAAAGTTGTGAATGTTACCGAGTCAGTGTTGAATTGTTGCAGTGTTTTGTGTAATACTTATTTGCGTTAATATGCTCCCTGAGTTGCGTCTACTGCGATGCTTGTGTTTTACATTTTGTTTTTTTTCTTTTGCTGTGCAGCCTTATGTGGCGGTTTTCTTGGTTGAAGTGATGTGCGAGCTATTCTATTGATGTGTGTATATGAAAAAAATGTGCTTTGGAGTTACCGTGTGAATCTAGTGAGCTCATGCGTTGACGAACGGATTTTTCTCAGCGTCGCCATTATTGACGCTGTCACTGCTGTTGCTGCTTTTCTGGTTTATCATGTAAATATAGAGGGATATGCGAATATAACAATGGCAACAGGAATTTATAAGATGTCCTTTCTTTGGAAATTCTAAATATCATATGAAAAGTTTAGTGTCTTTTGGGAATGACGGAGATAGAAGAGAGAGTTCGCTAAGATTTTGACCGCTCGATCGGTGGTACCCCAGACTACAAGCACCAAATTTTATGGTCACCAGAATATTTTTAGTATATTAAAATAATTTATTGCCTGTTTTCAGCCAGGCAAAGGTTTTGGGCACAGAAAATCAAAAAGGATCCGATAAAGCTACGCCTGGCAGTCTAGCTGGAAACCAAGTGTGAACTTACCAGTCGCCATTATACAGATATTTTTTTTAATGCGTATAATTCAATAACTTGAGTGTTATTTCTTCTGCCCGTCACACCAATAATTTCCTGGGTAAGTTTTTCACTGTTGTCCAAACTTCCAAATTCCAAACTTCTGTATACGTAACGCACCTTCTCTCAACTCCAAACGCACTTCTGTTAATTCAACTTATTTCTTCGAAACCAACTTCAAAATGAACGTGCTCTCTAAAAAATCAACCCTCTTTTATCTCCAACCAGGAGGATCTCATCTGCATATCAGGTAGTCACATTGCAGGCATATAAAGAGATAAGGCAGCCATTTTTGTTTCTTTCTTTTTCATTCATTTCGTTCCACGACCGACCTGTTGAATTATGCACATGTGCTAGTTAGGTAAGTCACGCGTTTCCCTACAAATTTATTGCATGTTTTCAGCCAGGCAAAGGTTTCGGGCACGGCAAATCAAAAAGGATCCGATAAAGCTATGCCTGGCAGTCTAGCTGGAAACCAAGTGTGAACTTACCAGTCGCCATAAAACAGATTTTTTTTTAATGCATTATTCGTAAGGTTTCTTCATTTTCTTTTATTTTCTTTGTTTTTCTTTCTTCATAAATCTAGTTAGATTGTTAACGAAGATACTTTTTCATCTCCAAATTTTCATTTTTTGCAAGGATCTACCCATACTTGTGTCTGGCAGTCCGCACGGTCATGAGAAAACCACAATTCAATATTCAGTGCTTGCCCATCCCTACTCTATAACATGCACAAGGGAAGAATGGATGTACACAAATCCTTGGAAAATGACCTCCAGAATTTAGTGGAATGGAGCCGTAAATTAATGGTAGCATTTAATGTTAGTAAGACTAAACTGTTCTTTAATAATTACAAGAAGTTTTCCTAACCACAGATATATAACAAATAACACTCTAGCTGAGAATTCTTCCTTCAAACTTCATGGCTTAACATTCATAGACAATATGGACTGAAACAAATACATTGAGGACATTGCAAAGACTGCTGCAAAGAAGGCAGGTTTCCTCTATCGTGCTAAAAGGCTACTCACACCTGAGAGTATCCTGCACCTCTACAAATTCACTATTCACTCATGCATGGAGTATTGTTGCTACATTTGGTGCATCTACCACTAGTTTTTTCCTCTTGGATAGGGTCCAAAAAAGAGTCTCCAATCTAATAGGTCCTACTTTGTCTACTAAGCTCCAAACCCTGTCCCATCATGGAAATGTTGCAGCCCTGTGCCTGTTTTACAAGTATTTTAATTGAATGCACTTTGATGAACTGGTGGGATTGCTGGATAGACTTCAATTAGTGAGAGACAAAACGAATACGTGTTTATAGTTTTTATGTATATATTCCGATAAACACTGGCTGTCCTAGGTGCCATAACTATAGTAACACTCAAAGTTATCTCCTTTTCATTGCTTTAGAACATTACAGTGCTTTTTTTTTTTTTTAAATATAAAGTATTTCCACTAATGGGCCAGACTTTCTGTAGGAGACGTCTGTTAATCTGAATGAAAGAAAATGGCAATCATTAGTTATTATTGCATATTTAGCTATATTTGGGTAGTTTTTGTAATCAAACATTTGGTTCGGCTTGAACACTTGATACTTAAATTTTGCTGTGCTTGATTGTCTTTGGGCTTTGTCCGTGTTGTCATGTGTTTGTGGCCTTCATCTTTGGATGAGGAATAATCAAGCAAGTCGTGTGTGGGGTTTGTTGGTGGCTTAGGAATTTTTTTTGAAGAAGCTAGCATTTCTCATAATTTGGTTGCCCTAGTGTGTGGCTGTAATCATGAATCCCTTTTTCTTTGTTACAGTCATTGGGTTAGGTTGGTAAAGTGTGACAGCCTTCAAGGTGTGGTCACTTTTTAGAATGACTGTGTCACCCACACTAAGATCATTAGATTTCACATATGATTTTTTATCACTTTATCATTTTCTTGGCTTTGGCATCACATGTTAAAATCTCTATCTATGGGTGTGACCAGGTGTGGTAGCCGTTTTTTTTTATAGTATGACCAAATAGGATCGAGGCTGGGGATGCACCAATGGTCCGATAGTCCAGTAGGAACTTGAATAATTCTTATATTTTTGCTTCCAGCTCTTACCTTTGATCAGGGCTGCTTTGATGGACTTTTTTATGGTTCTGTTTTGGCATTGGCTTGGGGGCCATAGGGGTGTTATCTTATTGTGTCTGAATCCAATGACAGAGGCTTTGAAATTGCAGCTGTAAAATGGTGGTCCATTGTCCATTTTGAGGGATACTGGTACCCCAAATTCAGCAAATATCTTGTCCAGACAGGGTATGACTGATGTTGTTGAGATGGAGTCTAGGGTGTCAACAACGACGTAGCGTGAATATTCATCAGTAACAATGAAAAGATACTTTCAATTCTGGAGGTGTCCAAAGTCAACACTGTCGATGGGGCTGCTGGTAATGGGAATATTTGCAGTGGCTCTCTTGCTGGTTTATCAGTGCTAATTTGGCAGGTGTGGCAGTTCCTTTTTCTTCTACTAAGTGCTGTATGGTTTTGAACCAGAACTTTTCCAGAAGGAGGTCATGGATTTCATGATGTCTTGCTTGTTACATTTTAGCAGCTCTGTTTTGTATTGTTTTAAGTAATACTATCCAGTGTCCTTTGAAAATGATGCTGTCCTTGTGTGCTAATGGTAGTTCAGCACGATTGACATATAGAGTGTGAAATGTTGCTTTGTTTATGCCATCATCAACACTATGCCATTTGTTTCTAAGAATGGCTTCAGTGTGAGTGTCTTTTGCAATTTCTGTTGCAACTTCAAAAACTGTCAAGTAGTATAATTGTGTTCATAAAACCCAATGTTCAATACGTGCTAATAGTTGTGAGCAGGTGTTGTTGAAAATTGATGTTAAGGGTTTCTGATTTGTATGGACTGTGAATAGTGCTCTGAAAATTATAAATGTGAAAGTGTTCACACATCTATGTGATGGCAAGTGCTTCACATTCTGTTTAGGAATAACATTGTTCAACTGTGGATAATGCCTGGCTTGCAATTTGTACTGCCCATTCATTTTGTGACATCATGGCAAAAATGCCTACATCATCAGTATATATCTCGGTGTGTTTGTTTGGATCAAAGTAGGTAAGTGAACATGCTTTGCTCAGGGCCTTCTTTGGTTTTTGTTTAGACATTTAGGGAGTCGCTCAGTCCAGGAGCACTGTATGTTTTTTTTTATTGTTGTTAATTGACGTAGTTGATGGGTCAGAGTTGCATAATTTGGAATGAATTGTGCACCACAAAAATGAGTCATCTCCAACAAGCTTCTGACTTCTGATGTATTTTTAGGGTCGGGTAATCCAAGAATTGTTTTTATTTTAAGGTTGCTTGGCCTGATCCTTTCGTTACCAAATGTGTGTCCAAGGAACTCCAATGACTTATTATACTCACATTTACTGCAGGGTGAGACCTTTTTCACAAAGTCATTGGAATATTGCGTGGAGGTTTTGGTCCTTCTGATCTGTTCCAAAACAAAGGATGTCATCACTGATGTTGATGGTTCCCTTAATACCTACAAGTGTTTGACTGATTTCTTCCTGAAAAATCTCACTGGTAGAGTTGACACTGAAGAATAGTCTTATGTACATGTATAAACCTCAGACTCAAGAACTTCTTCAGCAAACACCAAACATCCCTGTGTGCCAGAGATACCTCAGAGGCCTCCCCTACTTCAATAAGCACAACTGCAGATATCAACACCTGCCTCACACTTAAACACAGACCCATGTCGCAGCAACAGATGACAGCATACTAAAGGTAAAGAATTAGGATTTTCTTTTCAGTCAGGACAAGATGTGACACTTCGTCCGACTCACTCCAACATCAGTCATCATATCTCACCACTCACCACTTGTCAACTCCACCTTCAACATTGGGGAGATAAGCTTCTCTGACATCATGATGCTAGATTCTGGATGTTTAACCTGCATCATACCAGTACCACAGTTACCAGACAAAGCCAAGAAATATATGATCCACTCTGACTTTCACATGAAAGGAATCAATGGCAGCATCCCCGTCCTTGATGAACTGGTTTGTGACATTATGATCAGCAGCCAGGACTTACCCGTATTCAGCAATCTAAACATACTAATAACAACCCAAGCTACTCCAATCTTGATTGGCCAAAATACCCTGTGTTATGATACACTCAGCTTTTACTTGATCAACAACCAGAAAGCAAAAGCAGAGTTCAGAGTCACACTTGCCTCAGGATGTCAACACACATGACTATTATCATACAACCAACGTTGTTGACCTGCAATTCTACCTACACTACCCATACTAACATCACCTAAGATCACCCAACCATGGGACCATACCCCAACTCTTGTACTTTGGAGGAAAAGCTAATCTGGCTGAAACAAAACACGAATCTGTCACTACCAAACTACCCCAACTGAGACAAATTAGAGGCTACAGCTAACCTACTAACCTACTCATTCGCTGCACTTATTGGTACAGAAAATGGTGACAAGAGCGCATTCATCCGACCTATTTGAATATCAACCAATGGTCAGTTGCACAGTCAAAACAACATCCAATTACTCAAACCTTAGAAACTGAGGTCGACTCCGAGGTTGAACATATGGCAAATAAATGCATCATTTAAACCTGCAGCAACCCAAAAGGTTTGAATAGTCCACTATTTACCCTGTGCAAGAAAAATGGATCAATCTGTGTTGTCACTAATTTCAAAAGAACACTAAACAAGGTCTTAGTTGATTCGGATCCTTATTCAATGCCAAGGATCGATCACTTGTTCAACAAAATCGGCAAAGGCAACATATACTTTGCCTCCCTATAGATAGGGAGGCAAAGTATGTGTTGTCTAAGAAGTAGCGGATATTGGCAGATTTAAATTAACAGGCAAGACTGATACAAAAAGGCAATCACATGAAAGAACTGGTGTTATCAATATACAAGTCTTGCTTTTGGCCTTACCTCTGCTGGACAAATTTTTTCCATTGCATAGCAGAAGCTTTAGTCACATCATGTGACAACAACTTGGTTCATGCTAGAACATTTAATGAGTACATACTCGCTCTTGAACAACTTTTTGTCGCCCTACAAAAATTTGGGCTCAAGCTGAACCCAAGCAAATGCTCTTTCCTCATGACCAAAGCTAAATTCCTCGTACACATAATAAACAGCAAAGGATTCAAGGCCGACCCTGGATACGCCAATGCCATCAGAGAAATGAAGCCTCCAACTTCAAAAAATAAAAAAAGAACTACAGTCTCATTAGCCAATTTCTTGAGACACGAACAAATCATGTTCTCAAAGCTCATGGCTCCCATACATGAGCTTAATAGAATTAATAAAGTATTTCATTGGACAACTATGGTCTCCACTTGTCATCTCGTTTCCAGAATTCTCTAAACTCTTCACACTCACTATAGACACCATTGACGTTGCATGTGAAGCAATCCTAATGCAAAAGGGCGACAACAGGAAGAAAAATATTGTAGTGGTCGCATCTCACACATTCAACCCCATGAGACAAAATTTCTCACATCTAACAGTATCCTATATTGTTACAAAACAACCATTCGCCCATGCATGGAGTATTATCACTGCATGTGGGTCGGTACACCAAGCCCTAACATCCTTATAGGTCTTACACTGCCAAACATTAATTACCATTTTTTAAAAGAAAACCACCTATTTATGATAGAAAAATTAAGTATAATGTTATAATTAAAAAGAAATATATAAAAACACACATGGATATAGTAAACATATTATACCAAAACGTGGGAGCCATCCGTCCAGTGGTTTTTTAGACTATTAATTGCGAACCAACCAAGAGTTACATTTTTATATATATAGATAGATATATAGATATTGTTACGACGTATCCCAGTCCTACTGGGGACGGTAGAGATGGGTGACGTAACGAAATATATATATAAAAAAAAAGTTTCCCACGTTCCTTGATAATGCGTTGTTATGGGAATGGGATAACCGTATCGAAGACAATAATAAAATGAAATATACTGGACAACGGAATCACATGAGAAATAACGAGGACAAATATCGTCGAAAAATTAACAAATTTTTATTCATATAAAAAATTAAATAAAATTCAATTCAAGAAAAGAAAATTAAATATGCCTAACTAAATTAAATGATTTAATGATTCAAATTCTATCGAGAGAAAAATATATCAACAGTCAATGTTCACATAAAACAAGAAATCGTCTGCTCAATTAGATACAGGTTCTAGGTTAAGAGAGAGATGTTGGAGAAATGAAAGTTTTGGTTGAAAAACTCACTGAATGTCCTTTTTTTATATATATTTCTTTCTTGTAAATTATTTATATTTGATTACGCGCATGCAGGTTAATTTTCATATTTTTGTCCTTCGGATTGTTTACGTTTCATTACGTGCGTTCGTGTTAATTGCTCCAAGTATTTGTTTCCAAAGCTTATCGAAGCCCTTGATTTATAGTAAAAATTTCACTGCTCCATTGATCCTTCCTTCGCTGGTTTCATTCTTTTCTTCAGTCAATATTGTAACTTTGACCGCTGAGCAAAACATTTAACCGTCGCCGCGAACATCGGCTTGTGTCGTTGATATTTACCTCTGTGATGCCGCTACCACGCTGCCGTCACCTTTCGCTGGATTCACCACCCCGACCTTCGCTTGACTTACGTCTTGTCGCTTTGAAGCATGAAGCTCCACTGACTGTTGACAACTTTTTTAAGTCCCCTCTCTCTATATATATATGGTCTATCTCTCTCTTTTTCTATGCAGTTTATCCTCTCTATATACGGTTTAGTTCTCTCTTATCTTTTCTCTCTCCTCTCTTTCTCGTCCATGAGCTTTCCTTTCTCTTTCCTCTTCCACCCTTCGTTCACAGTACCTGTCTCTCCCTTCTCCTCCTGCTCGCAGGTCTCCTCCTCCCCTTTTTTCTGTTTTGTTTACAAAATGTGAACGAGCAGACGAGAATGGATCTTTTTGGCGCCAAAAAATGATACAGTAAATAAAATATACTGAAAATATATCTCCTATCGGCTAAAAATCAATAAAATAATTTATTATACATTTTAATAAATGTATCACATCCCCCTACCAATTTTAGAAAAGTTCTCGAAGAAGGGCTTTTCTATACAGGTCGATCATTTCGGATATCTATATCATCCAACATCACATAACGTTATCTGACATCGTAATTTACCAACTGAACATCTCTTGTTATAACAAAAATTCTTAACTATGATCAACTCTTTTAAACGATGCTGTCTGTGGGTTCTCAGTTTATTAGAAATGGATTTCCTGGCTGTTTTGTTGCATATCACTTGAACATGTTTATTTCGGTAATACTTCTTTGTGTGTAATGTTGAATTTCTAAACTTTGGTGCTGTATTTAAATTAAGGTTCTTTGCAGGATTCATGGGAATTTCTAAGTTTTCACTATGTTCATTACCTTCTTTTAAATTTGTAGGTGGTGTATCTAGTTCTAATTCAGCTTTTTACAATGGTTGGGGTAAGTCAATTTTCTTGTTACTTCGTATATGGATTAACCTTCCTTCCTCTTTATCTCTTTTGGTTTTATTAGCATCTACCTCAGTTACTATTCTTGATTTTGATATAACCTTTTCACCGGCCAAATCATTCCCTAACAATAGTGAAATGCCTTTCATTGGTAAATTTTCCACAACTCCTACTTTGACCGGACCGCTTACTGTGGTCGAATCAAGAGAGAGTCGGTGGAGTGGGACATCAACCAAATTTCCACTAATTCCCTGAATGGTGACGGATTCACCGGTGGCTGTCTTCGGTCCATCCGGCATCTCACTTTTTAAAATCAGAGATTGGGTTGTCCCTGTATCTCTCAAGATTTTTACTGGTGGTCGATTTTGGTGATTATCTACTCTATGTACTAGACCCTCTGATATAAATGGTATCCTTTTCTAATATTGTCCTCATTATCTCTTGTAGAGATCTTGCACGAGGTAATGAAGCCTTGAGGTTTATAATCTTTCCCCTTTTTACATTCGGTATCTTTCTTTACCGGTTAGTCCATTATGATGTGTCCTACATTTTTACAGTAGTAGCACGTTATGGGTTTCCACCTGTCGATCCGTTGATAGGTGGGTGATCGATTTGCTTTTGGGGATCTATTTCTTGAGCTGGGAGGTCGATATACAGTACTTTCTGGACCTGTATTCCAACTAGAATCCGTAACAAACATTCTCCGAAGGTTTGTGTGAATTTCACCCTCGAATGGATCAATTCTGTTTCTACTTGTCTTGTGTGTAAGAGCATACTCGTTGGCTAGAATCGCCATTTCATAGGCTGTAGCGATCTGGCGTTCGTTCAAAAACACTTTTAAGTCGTCAGGAACACAACGTTTAAATTCTTCCATCAGGATCATCTGCTGGAGTCTATTATAATCGGACTGTGCATCTTTAGCAGAAATCCACCTATTAAACTGTGTTTCTTTCTGCCGAAAGAATTCCACGTAGGTTTGTCTGTTCTCTTTTCAGTACAACCTAAACTTCTGTCGATATGCCTCGGGTACCAATTCATACAATTTGAGGATGGCGGATTTTATGATATTATAATTCAAACAATCTTTATGGAGAGAGAGGCATATACCTCTTGTGCTCTTCCTCCTAATGCGGTCTTTAAGAGCATGGGCCAAACTTCTAGAGGTCATTTTGCACTCAAAGCAATTTTTTCAAAATGTTGGAATTACCCGTCCACATTCGATTCGTGGAACATTGGTACAAGGCGGACATGTTTGGGGATATCGAACTCCTCCCGTCTTTCTTGGTGGGGTTCGGGCATACCTTCTGACAGAGTTCTTAAAACTGCTTCATCGGCTAAGAAATTGTCGGCGAGATGTTCTGTTACTATCCTAACTAACAATGCTCTTCTCATACCTGGCCTAACGTCTAGTTCATAATGTCTACCTATTGCTAAAATGCTGTCTTTTCTAAATTTGCATAATTCTTCAAAAGTAGGGGAATAGGAATTCTTGTATTCCCGACATGTTGAGATAACTAGTTCTGGCTACCTCAAATGCATTCGGCTGTCCAGGGTGTCTTCCGAGAGGGTATATCTCGGCACGAGCCCCCATTTTGTTACGACGTATCTTTGGCCATCTCCTGGTTTTTTTATATTTGTTTATTATTTATTAATTAATTTTATTATTATTGTGGGGAAAAGAAGTAAATAGAGCAAGACAGAGAGTCGAATTTACGAGGTTCTTTCGTAGAAAATATATCAACAAAACAAACACGGTTAACTCTCAATTTATAAAAGAAAAAAAAGATTTATTACTTTTTAGGAAATATTTTCATTGAAAATAATAGTTCATTTATGAGTGAACAAAAGGGGGAAATTAGTTTGAGATTTCGAGGAAGTTTGAGTTGATAATTCAAGAGCCGTGATTAGTTCACGACGGGTCTGTAAATCGTAAAGAAAACTTCCTCACTCAACTATATAAAATAATTTTCACTGAAAGTTTTTGAGTAGAGTTAATTAATCACTCTGGAAGGTTCATTGAAAAATGTTAGAAGTTTTAAAATAATTATTTTCATAAACTTAATTTCAAGTGAGCATACGATAATAAAAGGGGGAATGCAAAAGTTAGTTACTGTGTCTGTGTGTTCGCCCACATTGTTTGATCAGCCGACTGCTAGGTTCAAAGTGTTTTCGCGTTAGATTTGAGTTGCAGACAGTAGTGATATATATACCTTCCAACACTATCTCTGAATTTTTGTTAACTGGCCTTTTTTGGAAAATACAGAGGTCTTTTAAAGATTCTCACCGGCTCCCAGACACCGAATTTCCGACAGCCCGGAAAACTCTCTGATTGGTCAGAAAATCAAAACATTGAACCTCCAAAGCAATTCAGTAAAAAGGCGCCTCTAGCCGCTTGCGCAGAAAACGTCTCAGGGCACTTGAATTTCCGGCAGCGAAAGAGTGAACATCGTAGCTCACCATATATCCCAGTCCTACTGGGGACGGTAGAGATGGGTGACATAACGAAATATTAAAAAAAAAATAAAGTTTCCCACGTTCCTTGATAATGCATTGTTATGGTAATGGGATAACCGTCTCGAAGACAATAATAAAATGAAATATACTGTACAACGAAATCACATGAGGACAAATATCGTCGAAAAATTAACAAATTTTTATTTATATAAAAAAAATAAATAAAATTCAATTCAAGAAAAGAAAATTAAATATGCCTAACTAAATGAAATGATTTAATGATTCAAATTCTACCAAGAGAAAAATATATCAACAGTCAATGTTCACATAAAACAAGAAATCGTCTGCTCAATTAGATACAGGTTCTAGGTTAAGAGAGAGATGTTGGAGAAATGAAAGTTTTGGTTGAAAAATTCACTGAATGTCCTTTGAAATGTGACCTTTCTTTTGTCTTTCTCTTTTTTATATATATTTCTTTCCTGTAAATTGTTTATATTTGATTACGCGCGCGCAGGTTAATTTTCATATTTTTGTCCTTCGGGTTGTTTACGTTTCATTACGTGCGTGCGTGTTAATTGCTCCAAGTATTTGTTTCCGAAGCTCATAGTAAAAATTTCACTGCTCCATTGATCCTTCCTTCGCTGGTTTCATTCTTTTCTTCAGTCAATATTGTAACTTTGACTGCTGAGCAAAACAGATTTTTACCATCGCCGCCAACATCGGCTTGTGTCGTTGATATTTACCTCTTCTGCGACGCCGCTACCACGCTGCCGTCACCTTTCGCTGGATTCACCACCCCGACCTTCGCTTGACTTACGTCTTGTCGCTTTGAAGCATGAAGCTCCACTGACTGTTGCAACGTTTTTCAGTTCCCTCTGTCTCTCTCTATATATATGGTCTATCTCTCTTTTTCTCTATACAGTTTATCTATACGGTTTAGTTTCTCTATCTTTTCTCTCTCCTCTCTTTCTCATCCATGAGGTTTCTTTTCTCTTTCCTCTTCCACCGTTCGTTCACAGGATCTCTGTCTCTCCCTTCTCCCCCTGCTCGCAGGCCTCCTCCTCCCCTTTTTTCTGTTTTGTTTACAAAATGTGAATAAGCAGACGAGAATGGATCTTTTTGGCGCCAAAAAAATGATACAGTAAATAAAATATACTGAAAATATATCTCCTCTCGGCTAAAAATCAATAAAATAATTTATTATACATTTTAATAAATGTATCACAATATATATATATATATATATATATATATATATATATATATATATTATGTACGTGTATGTGTGTGTATGTATATGTGTGCGTGCGTCTGTGTGTGTACAAAAAGAAAAATAAATAAAGAATTGTGTGTGCATATGTGGAGACTACAGAAAATAAATATACAAGTAAATTTTTTAAAGGGAATCAAAGAATTTGATGACTTTCTAGCCAGATGCAAATTACAGTCAATGAAATGCAGATTCTGAGTTGCCCTGGAAATGATAAAACGACTTGTAGAGCAGGTCATTTGTGGAATGAAGAATCCAGAACTTCAAAAACAATTTCTGGGAAAGCGTGAAGATTTGATAATGCATGAAGCTACGTGACAGGACAGATGAAGCTTCCATAGACTACATGAGACAATTGGCTAAACTAGACGAAGGTAAAAATAAGAAATAGATACAGTGAAATACAAGCATTGTAAACAACGTGGAATCTCTCATCAGAATGAAAAAAAGTATGTGGTACAATATGTTCAGTTTGTGGAAGAAAAAATCTTTAGGCCAAAGTCAGCATCAACGAAAATCAGAAAGCAGCAAGAATCCTGCAAACCCCCATAACATGAAATGAAACAAATAGTAAACCAGGATGTAGAGAATTACATATTCATATTGTCCTGAAACCAGACAACCACTCTGTTAAGGATGCACCTAGAAAATTTGCATACATATGAGGAATGAAATTCAGACTGAATTGGAAAATATTGTGAAACAAGGCGTCATATGCAGAGTAACCAGCCTACATATTGAATTAGCAACTTGGTTGATGAGATGCCATAACTGTTGGAACTCTTCCTGTGATTGTCTCCCCTTTATTGTAAAAATCCCACAATCCCTTTTTGCCCTATAATAAATTTTCTTCTCTCTATGCGTCCACACGTGTTTATATTTCCTCCTTTGAATCTTAACCCATTTCCTATCTCAATTCCACCTAAAATGCACCACTCAACAGGTTATGGACCCAGGATCGGAAACCTATGGATCAGTTTATTATTCGATGGGGAACAAAACCAAATATGAAATTTGGGAAGTTTAATTCTTAGGCCATCTACGCACGCTCGGCCTGAAAGACGCCATTTTAGGCGTAAATCCTGTTAGAGATGGACACGATGATGAGAGAAATGAGGAAGCCTATGCGGAGCTTGTACAGTTCTTGGGTGATAAAAACCTATCTCTGATAATGAGAGAAGCCGCTGATAATGGAAGAAAAGCCCTAGGAATATTATGCGAGCACTAAACAAGGAAAGGAAACCCGAGAGTTATTTCTTTATATAACCAACTGACTAAAAAGCAAACTGACGAAAACGTTACGGACTACATTATAAGAACAGAAACCATTTTAACAGCCCTCAGAAATGCTGGACAAACAGTAGATGACGCCTTAATCATCGCAATGATATTAAAGGGATTACTGAGCTAGTTCGACCCTTTTTCTATCTATGTAACCCACAGCAACAAAGAAGTCTCCATGAATTGTGGAGGTTTAATACTAACTTGCTGTGCATCCATTATTATTATTATTATTATTATTATTATTATTATTATTATTATTATTATTATTATTGTTATTATTATTATTACTACTACTACTACTATGGTTATTAGCTACTATCAGTTAATATTATTTCTTCTTTTTTATTTACTTGTAATGGCGATAAAAGAAAATTGCTGGGTAAAAGGGGAAAAGGTGTGATAGAAAGAAAAGAGAGAGAGAAAAACGTACTCACCAGAGGTTAAATTCAGCCGTTACTGGGATTGATTATTATTAGTAAATGTATATATATATACGTATATGTATATATATATAGTAAATGTTCTTCGGGGGGGGGGGAGTTCGTCTGGTGAAATTTACCACTTGTGTTCCAAAGATGGCGTATGTTGTCACGCACGTGCGTTTCAAAGAAAGTTTTTGTATGTGTGTGTGTGTATCAGCACCCCGTTTGTGAATCTGTTTTAAGTGCTCGGGACGCTTTCGTCAGAATAGTTTTTAGACCTGGTTCTAGTTTAGCATTAGATGAAAATCACGTAAAATAACTTTCTTTTTTTTTTTTTTAGTGTAAAACCGTTTCACAAAAATAGCAATATATATATATATACATATATATGACTGGCATTTCTTAGCAAACGGATTCATATATACCTTATTTTTGTATGGTTTTACTGTTGTCCTCGAAAGTTCGTTTTTTTTTTCTTTCTTTTTTTTTTCTTTTTTTTAAAATTTCTTTTTTCACTCCGTCCCGTTCTCCTGGGGTTTTCATATTATGGTATTATTACCATACATTAACATGGGTACTAATTAGAGGTCACCATTTCGGTAGGCTCCCACTTCGGGGCGCCTCCGATAACAGGGAGAACTGGAGCGCTGAAATAGAAAGAAATACTGGTAAAAGAAGACATTGTCTTCTTATAAAAATGAGGACGTGTAACGCGACTTTGTTATGAATTCATGAGGTTTTATATATCCAATATATATGTGTGTTTTCCCGAAACTCGGGTTGCAAAGAAAGACAGTGCATTTTGTAAAGTCTGTATTAATATTCAATGCTCCTCTTGGCTACCTAACGGGAGCTGAGGAGTGAGGCGTGTGTTCTGTCTCTAGTTGCCGTGGAAGTAAGGACGTTTCCTTCACTCGAATGTCCCACATAAACCGTTCTCGCTTTTCATTGGCTTGAACCTCTGATGACGTATAAGAAGAAAGGAAGGAAAAGAGAAAAGAGTAGGGAGAAAGACAGAACTAAGGTGAGAATACAGCCTAGTCTCGTAGTAGTAGCAGCTCGCTACAGCGTCTACATACAACACAGCAGTAAAGAACGAGTCATTGTCATCTTATGGATTGATGATTTAATTATTTCAGCTAATAATGATTTACTAAACACTACCAAGCAGATGTTGATGTCCGAATTTGAGATGAAAGACCTTGGAAAACTCCGGCATTTCCTAAGAATAGATTTCAACATAACTGAAAAATATATATTAATGAGCCAGGAACAGTATGGGACAAAATGCTGGAAAGGTTTGACATGCTCGACTGTAAGCCCAGGACAACACCATGTGAGCAGAAGTTGGATTCAACCAACAATAACTCCAATGACGCAATCAACCCCAGAAAATACCGTGGAGTCGTCGGTAGCTTAATTAATTTGATGATCTGTATGCGACCAGATATAAGTTATTTTGTCGGAAAATTATCCTAGTATTTATTCAAGCCGTGCGAACAGCACTCGACCACAGCCAAGCATGTATTGAGATACATAAAGGGCACTGTGCGATATCAATTATGCTATGCAAAAACAAACGACCAACTCCAGCTAATTGTGTACAGCGACGCCGACTTAGTGTCAGATCAATGCGACAGACGCAGTACGTCTGGGTACTGCTTCAGTTTGACAAAAAACGGCCCACCCATTTCATGGAAATCAAAAAGACAACCTATGATAGCATTATCCACATGCAAAACTGAGTATGTGACATTAGCGAAGACCACTCAAGAAGGTATGTACCTCCTATGAGAATCACATTCATCCCACATCTGTTAGATCTTGCAGCACTATTGAGAGATCTCCTAAAAAAAGATGCAGAGTACCAGTGGACAGAAAATCACTAGAGATCCCTTAAACAAATCAAGGATTTGATTTGCAAAGAAATATTATTACCATACTTTGACCTTGCAAAACAAACTATCATTCAAATCGATGCATCAAGTAGAGGACTTAGCGCCTCTCTCCTCCAAGGAGGAAAATCCATAGTGTTTTCATTGAAATCTATAACAGAGACTAAACAAGGTTATGCCAACATAGAGCATGAGCTCGTGGCAATTGTTTTGTGTGTGAAAATTTCAGGACTTACATATATGTAAGTGCACTAGGTCGAAAGTGATCATAAGCTTCTGGAAATGATCAACTTAAAAAATTTAGTTGCGACTCTGCTATATGACTATTGTATTTTGTCCAGAAAAATATATGGCATTACTGGATGGATTCTCACGAAAGCTAAAGAAGTCGTTGACTTGAACTTGAGAGTGAATTTTCTTCAATTTTCAACCCCCAAACTAGCTCAATTACACCAAGCAACAAATGAGGATTTCATACTATGCAAACTGAGGGATATTGTATTCCCAGAGATTAGCCCGACATGGTCAGGGTAGTAAACAAAAATATGCAAATATATTGGCCTTATTGGGATGATCTATCCATTGAAAATGGAATTATATTGAAATCAACCAGAATAATATATATCATTAGATACCCAAATCAATGCAACACTGTTTATTACAAAAAACATATTATAGACATCAAAGGATGGAGAAATGTAAGCTTTAAGCAAAAAATTGTCTTTTGGTAGAACATTAATAAAGACATAGACAATATAGTACAACAATATGTCAGCAGCACCAAAAAGCACAGTGCAGAACTCCTAATGCTGCATGAGATTCCAGTGAGATTATGGCAGCTAGAACTGCAGAGGGTGCTGGAAATCATCACATTTATGGTACCCTTCATCCCCGCACCTGTCAGATTTCACATTGTCAGATTTGTCATTTCACCTGTCAGATTTCACATTGAAGGTCTTAACTTTATGCTCATTTTAAACTATTATTCCAAGTTCCCAGTTGTTAGATTGTTAAAGGAGTTCTCCAGTCAGGAAGTGATTATTTTGCATGCATATCGCTTTTCTAGGTTTGTGACATCCACCTCTGGTAGATATCACTGGCTGATGAAATCCGAAAAAGGAGAGGGGGTTGAATTTGTATCATCTGAATGTGCTGATGAAGGTCGTCAGTGCACAGGATTATAATAAAAACAAAATCTGACAAGTCTGCTGTTTTTATTAATTTTTATTTATTGCGGGCTATTATCCTCATCTTTTTCTTAGTTGCTTCATGATGTTTCGGCCAACTATTCCTCTGGCATTTGTCAGGTGGTAATCACGACAGGATAGGAACTAAATAAAAATTAATAAAAATGATGCTCATCTCAATAATGAATTCACATTAAATAATATATACCATTCAGTACAGACTCGACCATGGAAGATCAGATAATAAATAAACATGAATTTATAAGACGAAAAATTCAACCTTGATCGCCCTTCAAGGCCCGTGGCACAGTTGATAGAGACGTTGAATTTCTACGGTTTCAGGTGAGAATTGTCTGAAGATAGCGGTTTCAATCCTACCCAAAGCCGGCCAGAGGCTTACTTGGCCAAAACATGGAGAGACGACAGCAACTATGGAAAGCAGTAATTGCAGTGGATGCAGTCAAGAGATTCAGAGTGCGTATCTTGTCACAGTTACCACCTGACGAAGGCCAGAGGAATAGTTGGCCAAAACGTGGTAAAACGACAACAACTATGGAAAGCAGTAATTGCAGTGGATGCAGTCAAGAGATTATGATTAGGTATCTTGTCACAGTTACCACCTGACGAAGGCCAGAGGAATAGTTGGCCAAAACGTGGTGAGACGACAACAACTATGGAAAGCAGTAATTGCAGTGGATGCAGTCAAGAGATTCAGAGTGCGTATCTTGTCACAGTTACAACCTGACGAAGGCCAGAGGAATAGTTGGCCAAAACGTGGTGAGACGACAACAACTATGGAAAGCAGTAATTGCAGTGGATGCAGTCAAGAGATTCAGAGTGCGTATCTTGTCACAGTTACCACCTGACGAAGGCCAGAGGAATAGTTGGCCAAAACGTGGTGAGACGACAACAACTATGGAAAGCAGTAATTGCAGTGGATGCAGTCAAGAGATTCAGAGTGCGTATCTTGTTACAGTTACCAGCTGAAGAAGGCCAGAGGAGTAGTTGGCCAAAACGTGGTGAGACGACAACAACTATGGAAAGCAGTAATTGCAGTGGATGCAGTCAAGAGATTCAGAGTGCGTATCTTGTCACAGTTACCAGCTGACGAAGGCCAGAGGAATAGTTGGCCAAAACGTGGTGAGACGACAACAACTATGGAAAGCAGTAATTGCAGTGGATGCAGTCAAGAGATTCAGAGTGCGTATCTTGTCACAGTTACCAGCTGACGAAGGCCAGAGAAATAGTTGACCAAAACGTGGTGAGACGACAACAACTATGGAAAGCAGTCATTGCAGTGGATGCAGTCAAGAGATTCAGAGTGCGTATCTTGTCACAGTTACCAGCTGACGAAGGCCAGAGGAATAGTTGGCCAAAACGTGGTGAGACGACAACAACTATGGAAAGCAGTAATTGCAGTGGATGCAGTCAAGAGATTCAGAGTGCGTATCTTGTTACAGTTACCAGCTGAAGAAGGCCAGAGGAGTAGTTGGCCAAAACGTGGTGAGACGACAACAACTATGGAAAGCAGTAATTGCAGTGGATGCAGTCAAGAGATTCAGAGTGCGTATCTTGTCACAGTTACCACCTGACGAGGGCCAGAGGAGTAGTTGGCCAAAACGTGGTGAGACGAAAACAACTATGGAAAGCAGTAATTGCAGTGGATGCAGTCAAGAGATTCAGAGTGCGTATCTTGTCACAGTTACCAGCTGACGAAGGCCAGAGGAGTAGTTGGCCAAAACGTGGTGAGACGACAACAACTATGGAAAGCAGTAATTGCAGTGGATGCAGTCAAGAGATTCAGAGTGCGTATCTTGTCACAGTTACCACCTGACGAAGGCCAGAGGAGTAGTTGGCCAAAACGTGGTGAGACGACAACAACTATGGAAAGCAGTAATTGCAGTGGATGCAGTCAAGAGATTCAGAGTGCGTATCTTGTCACAGTTACCAGCTGACGAAGGCCAGAGGAGTAGTTGGCCAAAACGTGGTGAGACGACAACAACTATGGAAAGCAGTAATTGCAGTGGATGCAATCAAGAGATTCAGAGTGCGTATCTTGTCACAGTTACCACCTGACGAAGGCCAGAGGAGTAGTTGACCAAAACGTGGTGAGACGACAACAACTATGGAAAGCAGTAATTGCAGTGGATGCAGTCAAGAGATTCAGAGTGCGTATCTTGTCACAGTTACACCCTGACGAAGGCCAGAGGAGTAGTTGACCAAAACGTGGTGAGACGACAACAACTATGGAAAGCAGTAATTGCAGTGGATGCAGTCAAGAGATTCAGAGTGCGTATCTTGTCACAGTTACCACCTGACGAAGGCCAGAGGAGTAGTTGACCAAAACGTGGTGAGACGACAACAACTATGGAAAGCAGTAATTGCAGTGGATTCAGTCAAGAGATTCAGAGTGCGTATCTTGTCACAGTTACCAGCTGACGAAGGCCAGAGGAGTAGTTGGCCAAAACGTGGTGAGACGACAACAACTATGGAAAGCAGTAATTGCAGTGGATGCAGTCAAGAGATTCAGAGTGCGTATCTTGTCACAGTTACCACCTGACGAAGGCCAGAGGAGTAGTTGACCAAAACGTGGTGAGACGACAACAACTATGGAAAGCAGTAATTGCAGTGGATGCAGTCAAGAGATTCAGAGTGCGTATCTTGTCACAGTTACCACCTGACGAAGGCCAGAGGAGTAGTTGGCCAAAACGTGGTGAGACGACAACAACTATGGAAAGCAGTAATTGCAGTGGATGCAGTAAAGAGATTCAGAGTGCGTATCTTGTAACAGTTACCACCTGACGAAGGCCAGAGGAGTAGTTGGCCAAACCGTGGTGAGACGACAACAACTATGGAAAGCAGTAATTGCAGTGGATGCAGTCAAGAGATTCAGAGTGCGTACCTTGTCACAGTTACCACCTGACGAAGGCCAGAGGAGTAGTTGACCAAAACGTGGTGAGACGACAACAACTATGGAAAGCAGTAATTGCAGTGGATGCAGTCAAGAGATTCAGAGTGCGTATCTTGTCAAAGTTACCACCTGACGAAGGCCAGAGGAATAATTGGCCAAAACGTGGTGAGACGACAACAACTATGGAAAGCAGTCATTGCAGTGGATGCAGTCAAGAGATTCAGAGTGCGTATCTTGTCACAGTTACCACCTGACGAAGGCCAGAGGAGTAGTTGACCAAAACGTGGTGAGACGACAACAACTATGGAAAGCAGTAATTGCAGTGGATGCAGTCAAGAGATTCAGAGTGCGTATCTTGTCACAGTTACCACCTGACGAAGGCCAGAGGAGTAGTTGGCCAAATCGTGGTGAGACGACAACAACTATGGAAAGCAGTAATTGCAGTGGATGCAGTCAAGAGATTCAGAGTGCGTACCTTGTCACAGTTACCACCTGACGAAGGCCAGAGGAGTAGTTGGCCAAAACGTGGTGAGACGACAACAACTATGGAAAGCAGTAATTGCAGTGGATGCAGTCAAGAGATTCAGAGTGCGTATCTTGTAACAGTTACAACCTGACGAAGGCCAGAGGAGTAGTTGGCCAAAACGTGGTGAGACGACAATAACTATGGAAAGCAGTAATTGCAGTGGATGCAGTCAAGAGATTCAGAGTGCGTATCTTGTAACAGTTACCACCTGACGAAGGCCAGAGGAGTAGTTGGCCAAAACGTGGTGAGACGACAACAACTATGGAAAGCAGTAATTGCAGTGGATGCAGTCAAGAGATTCAGAGTGCGTATCTTGTAACAGTTACCACCTGACGAAGGCCAGAGGAGTAGTTGGCCAAAACGTGGTGAGACGACAACAACTATGGAAAGCAGTAATTGCAGTGGATGCAGTCAAGAGATTCAGAGTGCGTATCTTGTAACAGTTACCACCTGACGAAGGCCAGAGGAGCAGTTGGCCAAAACGTGGTGAGACGACAACAACTATGGAAAGCAGTAATTGCAGTGGATGCAGTCAAGAGATTCAGAGTGCGTATCTTGTAACAGTTACCACCTGACGAAGGCCAGAGGAGTCGTTGGCCAAAACGTGGTGAGACGACAACAACTATGGAAAGCAGTAATTGCAGTGGATGCAGTCAAGAGATTCAGAGTGCGTATCTTGTAACAGTTACCACCTGACGAAGGCCAGAGGAGTAGTTGGCCAAAACGTGGTGAGACGACAACAACTATGGAAAGCAGTAATTGCAGTGGATGCAGTCAAGAGATTCAGAGTGCGTATCTTGTAACAGTTACCACCTGACGAAGGCCAGAGGAGTAGTTGGCCAAAACGTGGTGAGACGACCACAACTATTGAAAGCAGTAATTGCAGTGGATGCAGTCAAGAGATTCAGAGTGCGTATCTTGTCACAGTTACCAGCTGACGAAGGCCAGAGGAGTAGTTGGCCAAAACGTGGTGAGACGACAACAACTATGGAAAGCAGTAATTGCAGTGGATGCAGTCAAGAGATTCAGAGTGCGTATCTTGTCACAGTTACCACCTGACGAAGGCCAGAGGAATAGTTGGCCAAAACGTGGTGAGACGACAACAACTATGGAAAGCAGTAATTGCAGTGGATGCAGTCAAGAGATTCAGAGTGCGTATCTTGTCACAGTTACCACCTTACGAAGGCCAGAGGAGTAGTTGGCCAAAAAGTGGTGAGACGACAACAACTATGGAAAGCAGTAATTGCAGTGGATGCAGTCAAGAGATTCAGAGTGCGTATCTTGTCACAGTTACCACCTGACGAAGGCCAGAGGAGTAGTTGACCAAAACGTGGTGAGACGACAACAACTATGGAAAGCAGTAATTGCAGTGGATGCAGTCAAGAGATTCAGAGTGCGTATCTTATCACAGTTACCACCTGACGAAGGCCAGAGGAGTAGTTGGCCAAAACGTGGTGAGACGACAACAACTATGGAAAGCAGTAATTGCAGTGGATGCAGTAAAGAGATTCAGAGTGCGTATCTTGTAACAGTTACCACCTGACGAAGGCCAGAGGAGTAGTTGGCCAAACCGTGGTGAGACGACAACAACTATGGAAAGCAGTAATTGCAGTGGATGCAGTCAAGAGATTCAGAGTGCGTACCTTGTCACAGTTACCACCTGACGAAGGCCAGAGGAGTAGTTGACCAAAACATGGTGAGACGACAACAACTATGGAAAGCAGTAATTGCAGTGGATGCAGTCAAGAGATTCAGAGTGCGTATCTTGTCACAGTTACAACCTGACGAAGGCCAGAGGAGTAGTTGGCCAAAACGTGGTGAGACAGCAACAACTATGGAAAGCAGTAATTGCAGTGGATGCAGTCAAGAGATTCAGAGTGCGTATCTTGTCACAGTTACCACCTGACGAAGGCCAGAGGAGTAGTTGACCAAAACGTGGTGAGACGACAACAACTATGGAAAGCAGTAATTGCAGTGGATGCAGTCAAGAGATTCAGAGTGCGTATCTTGTCACAGTTACCACCTGACGAAGGCCAGAGGAGTAGTTGGCCAAAACGTGGTGAGAAGACAACAACTATGGAAAGCAGTAATTGCAGTGGATGCAGTAAAGAGATTCAGAGTGCGTATCTTGTAACAGTTACCACCTGACGAAGGCCAGAGGAGTAGTTGGCCAAACCGTGGTGAGACGACAACAACTATGGAAAGCAGTAATTGCAGTGGATGCAGTCAAGAGATTCAGAGTGCGTACCTTGTCACAGTTACCACCTGACGAAGGCCAGAGGAGTAGTTGGCCAAAACGTGGTGAGACGACAACAACTATGGAAAGCAGTAATTGCAGTGGATGCAGTCAAGAGATTCAGAGTGCGAATCTTGTAACAGTTACCACCTGACGAAGGCCAGAGGAGTAGTTGACCAAAACGTGGTGAGACGACAACAACTATGGAAAGCAGTAATTGCAGTGGATGCAGTCAAGAGATTCAGAGTGCGTATCTTGTCACAGTTACCAGCTGACGAAGGCCAGAGGAATAGTTGACCAAAACGTGGTGAGACGACCACAACTATTGAAAGCAGTAATTGCAGTGGATGCAGTCAAGAGATTCAGAGTGCGTATCTTGTCACAGTTACCAGCTGACGAAGGCCAGAGGAATAGTTGGCCAAAACGTGGTGAGACGACAACAACTATGGAAAGCAGTAATTGTAGTGGATGCAGTCAAGAGATTAAGAGTGCATATCTTGTCACAGTTACCAGCTGACGAAGGCCAGAGGAGTAGTTGGCCAAAACGTGGTGAGACGACAACAACTATGGAAAGCAGTAATTGCAGTGGATGCAGTCAAGAGATTCAGAGTGCGTATCTTGTCACAGTTACAACCTGACGAAGGCCAGAGGAATAGTTGGCCAAAACGTGGTGAGACGACAACAACTATGGAAAGCAGTAATTGCAGTGGATGCAGTCAAGAGATTCAGAGTGCGTATCTTGTCACAGTTACCAGCTGACGAAGGCCAGAGGAGTAGTTGGCCAAACCGTGGTGAGACGACAACAACTATGGAAAGCAGTAATTGCAGTGGATGCAGTCAAGAGATTCAGAGTGCGTATCTTGTCACAGATACCAGCTGACGAAGGCCAGAGGAGTAGTTGGCCAAAACGTGGTGAGACGACAACAACTATGGAAAGCAGTAATTGCAGTGGATGCAGTCAAGAGATTCAGAGTGCGTATCTTGTCACAGTTACCACCTGACGAAGGCCAGAGGAGTAGTTGGCCAAAATGTGGTGAGACGACAACAACTATGGAAAGCAGTAATTGCAGTGGATGCAGTCAAGAGATTCAGAGTGCGTATCTTGTAACAGTTACCACCTGACGAAGGCCAGAGGAGTAGTTGGCCAAAACGTGGTGAGACGACAACAACTATGGAAAGCAGTAATTGCAGTGGATGCAGTCAAGAGATTCAGAGTGCGTATCTTGTCACAGTTACCAGCTGACGAAGGCCAGAGGAATAGTTGACCAAAACGTGGTGAGACGACCACAACTATTGAAAGCAGTAATTGCAGTGGATGCAGTCAAGAGATTCAGAGTGCGTATCTTGTCACAGTTACCAGCTGACGAAGGCCAGAGGAGTAGTTGGCCAAAACATGGTGAGACGACAACAACTATGGAAAGCAGTAATTGCAGTGGATGCAGTCAAGAGATTCAGAGTGCGTATCTTGTCACAGTTACCAGCTGACGAAGGCCAGAGGAGTAGTTGGCCAAAACGTGGTGAGACGACAACAACTATGGAAAGCAGTAATTGCAGTGGATGCAGTCAAGAGATTCAGAGTGCGTATCTTGTCACAGTTACCAGCCGACGAAGGCCAGAGGAGTAGTTGGCCAAACCGTGGTGAGACGACAACAACTATGGAAAGCAGTAATTGCAGTGGATGCAGTCAAGAGATTCAGAGTGCGTATCTTGTCACAGTTACCAGCTGACGAAGGCCAGAGGAGTAGTTGGCCAAAACGTGGTGAGACGACAACAACTATGGAAAGCAGTAATTGCAGTGGATTCAGTCAAGAGATTCAGAGTGCGTATCTTGTCACAGTTACCACCTGACGAAGGCCAGAGGAGTAGTTGGCCAAAATGTGGTGAGACGACAACAACTATGGAAAGCAGTAATTGCAGTGGATGCAGTCAAGAGATTCAGAGTGCGTATCTTGTAACAGTTACCACCTGACGAAGGCCAGAGGAGTAGTTGGCCAAAACGTGGTGAGACGACAACAACTATGGAAAGCAGTAATTGCAGTGGATGCAGTCAAGAGATTCAGAGTGCGTATCTTGTCACAGTTACCAGCTGACGAAGGCCAGAGGAATAGTTGACCAAAACGTGGTGAGACAACCACAACTATTGAACGCAGTAATTGCAGTGGATGCAGTCAAGAGATTCAGAGTGCGTATCTTGTCACAGTTACCAGCTGACGAAGGCCAGAGGAGTAGTTGGCCAAAACGTGGTGAGACGACAACAACTATGGAAAGCAGTAATTGCAGTGGATGCAGTCAAGAGATTCAGAGTGCGTATCTTGTCACAGTTACCAGCTGACGAAGGCCAGAGGAGTAGTTGGCCAAAACGTGGTGAGACGACAACAACTATTGAAAGCAGTAATTGCAGTGGATGCAGTCAAGAGATTCAGAGTGCGTATCTTGTAACAGTTACCACCTGACGAAGGCCAGAGGAGTAGTTGGCCAAAACGTGGTGAGACAGCAACAACTATGGAAAGCAGTAATTGCAGTGGATGCAGTCAAGAGATTCAGAGTGCGTATCTTGTCACAGTTACCACCTGACGAAGGCCAGAGGAATAGTTGGCCAAAACGTGGTGAGACGACAACAACTATGGAAAGCAGTAATTGCAGTGGATGCAGTCAAGAGATTCAGAGTGCATATCTTGTCACAGTTACCACCTGACGAAGGCCAGAGGAATAGTTGGCCAAAACGTGGTGAGAAGACAACAACTATGGAAAGCAGTAATTGCAGTGGATGCAGTCAAGAGATTCAGAGTGCGTATCTTGTCACAGTTACCACCTGACGAAGGCCAGAGGAGTAGTTGACCAAAACGTGGTGAGACGACAACAACTATGGAAAGCAGTAATTGCAGTGGATGCAGTCAAGAGATTCAGAGTGCGTATCTTGTCACAGTTACCACCTGACGAAGGCCAGAGGAGTAGTTGGCCAAAACGTGGTGAGACGACAACAACTATGGAAAGCAGTAATTGCAGTGGATGCAGTAAAGAGATTCAGAGTGCGTATCTTGTAACAGTTACCACCTGACGAAGGCCAGAGGAGTAGTTGGCCAAACCGTGGTGAGACGACAACAACTATGGAAAGCAGTAATTGCAGTGGATGCAGTCAAGAGATTCAGAGTGCGTACCTTGTCACAGTTACCACCTGACGAAGGCCAGAGGAGTAGTTGACCAAAACGTGGTGAGACGACAACAACTATGGAAAGCAGTAATTGCAGTGGATGCAGTCAAGAGATTCAGAGTGCGTATCTTGTCAAAGTTACCACCTGACGAAGGCCAGAGGAATAATTGGCCAAAACGTGGTGAGACGACAACAACTATGGAAAGCAGTCATTGCAGTGGATGCAGTCAAGAGATTCAGAGTGCGTATCTTGTCACAGTTACCACCTGACGAAGGCCAGAGGAGTAGTTGACCAAAACGTGGTGAGACGACAACAACTATGGAAAGCAGTAATTGCAGTGGATGCAGTCAAGAGATTCAGAGTGCGTATCTTGTCACAGTTACCACCTGACGAAGGCCAGAGGTGTAGTTGGCCAAATCGTGGTGAGACGACAACAACTATGGAAAGCAGTAATTGCAGTGGATGCAGTCAAGAGATTCAGAGTGCGTACCTTGTCACAGTTACCACCTGACGAAGGCCAGAGGAGTAGTTGGCCAAAACGTGGTGAGACGACAACAACTATGGAAAGCAGTAATTGCAGTGGATGCAGTCAAGAGATTCAGAGTGCGTATCTTGTAACAGTTACAACCTGACGAAGGCCAGAGGAGTAGTTGGCCAAAACGTGGTGAGACGACAACAACTATGGAAAGCAGTAATTGCAGTGGATGCAGTCAAGAGATTCAGAGTGCGTATCTTGTAACAGTTACCACCTGACGAAGGCCAGAGGAGTAGTTGGCCAAAACGTAGTGAGACGACAACAACTATGGAAAGCAGTAATTGCAGTGGATGCAGTCAAGAGATTCAGAGTGCGTATCTTGTAACAGTTACCACCTGACGAAGGCCAGAGGAGTAGTTGGCCAAAACGTGGTGAGACGACAACAACTATGGAAAGCAGTAATTGCAGTGGATGCAGTCAAGAGATTCAGAGTGCGTATCTTGTAACAGTTACCACCTGACGAAGGCCAGAGGAGTAGTTGGCCAAAACGTGGTGAGACGACAACAACTATGGAAAGCAGTAATTGCAGTGGATGCAGTCAAGAGATTCAGAGTGCGTATCTTGTAACAGTTACCAGCTGACGAAGGCCAGAGGAGCAGTTGGCCAAAACGTGGTGAGACGACAACAACTATGGAAAGCAGTAATTGCAGTGGATGCAGTCAAGAGATTCAGAGTGCGTATCTTGTAACAGTTACCACCTGACGAAGGCCAGAGGAGTCGTTGGCCAAAACGTGGTGAGACGACAACAACTATGGAAAGCAGTAATTGCAGTGGATGCAGTCAAGAGATTCAGAGTGCGTATCTTGTAACAGTTACCACCTGACGAAGGCCAGAGGAGTAGTTGGCCAAAACGTGGTGAGACGACAACAACTATGGAAAGCAGTAATTGCAGTGGATGCAGTCAAGAGATTCAGAGTGCGTATCTTGTCACAGTTACAAGCTGACGAAGGCCAGAGGAGTAGTTGGCCAAAACGTGGTGAGACGACCACAACTATTGAAAGCAGTAATTGCAGTGGATGCAGTCAAGAGATTCAGAGTGCGTATCTTGTCACAGTTACCAGCTGACGAAGGCCAGAGGAGTAGTTGGCCAAAACGTGGTGAGACGACAACAACTATGGAAAGCAGTAATTGCAGTGGATGCAGTCAAGAGATTCAGAGTGCGTATCTTGTCACAGTTACCACCTGACGAAGGCCAGAGGAATAGTTGGCCAAAACGTGGTGAGACGACAACAACTATGGAAAGCAGTAATTGCAGTGGATGCAGTCAAGAGATTCAGAGTGCGTATCTTGTCACAGTTACCACCTTACGAAGGCCAGAGGAGTAGTTGGCCAAAAAGTGGTGAGACGACAACAACTATGGAAAGCAGTAATTGCAGTGGATGCAGTCAAGAGATTCAGAGTGCGTATCTTGTCACAGTTACCACCTGACGAAGGCCAGAGGAGTAGTTGACCAAAACGTGGTGAGACGACAACAACTATGGAAAGCAGTAATTGCAGTGGATGCAGTCAAGAGATTCAGAGTGCGTATCTTATCACAGTTACCACCTGACGAAGGCCAGAGGAGTAGTTGGCCAAAACGTGGTGAGACGACAACAACTATGGAAAGCAGTAATTGCAGTGGATGCAGTAAAGAGATTCAGAGTGCGTATCTTGTAACAGTTACCACCTGACGAAGGCCAGAGGAGTAGTTGGCCAAACCGTGGTGAGACGACAACAACTATGGAAAGCAGTAATTGCAGTGGATGCAGTCAAGAGATTCAGAGTGCGTACCTTGTCACAGTTACCACCTGACGAAGGCCAGAGGAGTAGTTGACCAAAACATGGTGAGACGACAACAACTATGGAAAGCAGTAATTGCAGTGGATGCAGTCAAGAGATTCAGAGTGCGTATCTTGTCACAGTTACAACCTGACGAAGGCCAGAGGAGTAGTTGGCCAAAACGTGGTGAGACAGCAACAACTATGGAAAGCAGTAATTGCAGTGGATGCAGTCAAGAGATTCAGAGTGCGTATCTTGTCACAGTTACCACCTGACGAAGGCCAGAGGAGTAGTTGACCAAAACGTGGTGAGACGACAACAACTATGGAAAGCAGTAATTGCAGTGGATGCAGTCAAGAGATTCAGAGTGCGTATCTTGTCACAGTTACCACCTGACGAAGGCCAGAGGAGTAGTTGGCCAAAACGTGGTGAGAAGACAACAACTATGGAAAGCAGTAATTGCAGTGGATGCAGTAAAGAGATTCAGAGTGCGTATCTTGTAACAGTTACCACCTGACGAAGGCCAGAGGAGTAGTTGGCCAAACCGTGGTGAGACGACAACAACTATGGAAAGCAGTAATTGCAGTGGATGCAGTCAAGAGATTCAGAGTGCGTACCTTGTCACAGTTACCACCTGACGAAGGCCAGAGGAGTAGTTGGCCAAAACGTGGTGAGACGACAACAACTATGGAAAGCAGTAATTGCAGTGGATGCAGTCAAGAGATTCAGAGTGCGAATCTTGTAACAGTTACCACCTGACGAAGGCCAGAGGAGTAGTTGACCAAAACGTGGTGAGACGACAACAACTATGGAAAGCAGTAATTGCAGTGGATGCAGTCAAGAGATTCAGAGTGCGTATCTTGTCACAGTTACCAGCTGACGAAGGCCAGAGGAATAGTTGACCAAAACGTGGTGAGACGACCACAACTATTGAAAGCAGTAATTGCAGTGGATGCAGTCAAGAGATTCAGAGTGCGTATCTTGTCACAGTTACCAGCTGACGAAGGCCAGAGGAATAGTTGGCCAAAACGTGGTGAGACGACAACAACTATGGAAAGCAGTAATTGTAGTGGATGCAGTCAAGAGATTAAGAGTGCGTATCTTGTCACAGTTACCAGCTGACGAAGGCCAGAGGAGTAGTTGGCCAAAACGTGGTGAGACGACAACAACTATGGAAAGCAGTAATTGCAGTGGATGCAGTCAAGAGATTCAGAGTGCGTATCTTGTCACAGTTACAACCTGACGAAGGCCAGAGGAATAGTTGGCCAAAACGTGGTGAGACGACAACAACTATGGAAAGCAGTAATTGCAGTGGATGCAGTCAAGAGATTCAGAGTGCGTATCTTGTCACAGTTACTAGCTGACGAAGGCCAGAGGAGTAGTTGGCCAAACCGTGGTGAGACGACAACAACTATGGAAAGCAGTAATTGCAGTGGATGCAGTCAAGAGATTCAGAGTGCGTATCTTGTCACAGATACCAGCTGACGAAGGCCAGAGGAGTAGTTGGCCAAAACGTGGTGAGACGACAACAACTATGGAAAGCAGTAATTGCAGTGGATGCAGTCAAGAGATTCAGAGTGCGTATCTTGTCACAGTTACCACCTGACGAAGGCCAGAGGAGTAGTTGGCCAAAATGTGGTGAGACGACAACAACTATGGAAAGCAGTAATTGCAGTGGATGCAGTCAAGAGATTCAGAGTGCGTATCTTGTAACAGTTACCACCTGATGAAGGCCAGAGGAGTAGTTGGCCAAAATGTGGTGAGACGACAACAACTATGGAAAGCAGTAATTGCAGTGGATGCAGTCAAGAGATTCAGAGTGCGTATCTTGTCACAGTTACCAGCTGACGAAGGCCAGAGGAATAGTTGACCAAAACGTGGTGAGACGACCACAACTATTGAAAGCAGTAATTGCAGTGGATGCAGTCAAGAGATTCAGAGTGCGTATCTTGTCACAGTTACCAGCTGACGAAGGCCAGAGGAGTAGTTGGCCAAAACATGGTGAGACGACAACAACTATGGAAAGCAGTAATTGCAGTGGATGCAGTCAAGAGATTCAGAGTGCGTATCTTGTCACAGTTACCACCTGACGAAGGCCAGAGGAATAGTTGGCCAAAACGTGGTGAGACGACAACAACTATGGAAAGCAGTAATTGTAGTGGATGCAGTCAAGAGATTAAGAGTGCGTATCTTGTCACAGTTACCAGCTGACGAAGGCCAGAGGAGTAGTTGGCCAAAACGTGGTGAGACGACAACAACTATGGAAAGCAGTAATTGCAGTGGATGCAGTCAAGAGATTCAGAGTGCGTATCTTGTCACAGTTACCAGCTGACGAAGGCCAGAGGAGTAGTTGGCCAAAACGTGGTGAGACGACAACAACTATGGAAAGCAGTAATTGCAGTGGATGCAGTCAAGAGATTCAGAGTGCGTATCTTGTCACAGTTACCAGCTGACGAAGGCCAGAGGAGTAGTTGGCCAAAACGTGGTGAGACGACAACAACTATGGAAAGCAGTAATTGCAGTGGATGCAGTCAAGAGATTCAGAGTGCGTATCTTGTCACAGTTACCAGCCGACGAAGGCCAGAGGAGTAGTTGGCCAAACCGTGGTGAGACGACAACAACTATGGAAAGCAGTAATTGCAGTGGATGCAGTCAAGAGATTCAGAGTGCGTATCTTGTCACAGTTACCAGCTGACGAAGGCCAGAGGAGTAGTTGGCCAAAACGTGGTGAGACGACAACAACTATGGAAAGCAGTAATTGCAGTGGATTCAGTCAAGAGATTCAGAGTGCGTATCTTGTCACAGTTACCACCTGACGAAGGCCAGAGGAGTAGTTGGCCAAACCGTGGTGAGACGACAACAACTATGGAAAGCAGTAATTGCAGTGGATGCAGTCAAGAGATTCAGAGTGCGTACCTTGTCACAGTTACCACCTGACGAAGGCCAGAGGAGTAGTTGGCCAAAACGTGGTGAGACGACAACAACTATGGAAAGCAGTAATTGCAGTGGATGCAGTCAAGAGATTCAGAGTGCGAATCTTGTAACAGTTACCACCTGACGAAGGCCAGAGGAGTAGTTGACCAAAACGTGGTGAGACGACAACAACTATGGAAAGCAGTAATTGCAGTGGATGCAGTCAAGAGATTCAGAGTGCGTATCTTGTCACAGTTACCAGCTGACGAAGGCCAGAGGAATAGTTGACCAAAACGTGGTGAGACGACCACAACTATTGAAAGCAGTAATTGCAGTGGATGCAGTCAAGAGATTCAGAGTGCGTATCTTGTCACAGTTACCAGCTGACGAAGGCCAGAGGAATAGTTGGCCAAAACGTGGTGAGACGACAACAACTATGGAAAGCAGTAATTGTAGTGGATGCAGTCAAGAGATTAAGAGTGCGTATCTTGTCACAGTTACCAGCTGACGAAGGCCAGAGGAGTAGTTGGCCAAAACGTGGTGAGACGACAACAACTATGGAAAGCAGTAATTGCAGTGGATGCAGTCAAGAGATTCAGAGTGCGTATCTTGTCACAGTTACAACCTGACGAAGGCCAGAGGAATAGTTGGCCAAAACGTGGTGAGACGACAACAACTATGGAAAGCAGTAATTGCAGTGGATGCAGTCAAGAGATTCAGAGTGCGTATCTTGTCACAGTTACCAGCTGACGAAGGCCAGAGGAGTAGTTGGCCAAACCGTGGTGAGACGACAACAACTATGGAAAGCAGTAATTGCAGTGGATGCAGTCAAGAGATTCAGAGTGCGTATCTTGTCACAGATACCAGCTGACGAAGGTCAGAGGAGTAGTTGGCCAAAACGTGGTGAGACGACAACAACTATGGAAAGCAGTAATTGCAGTGGATGCAGTCAAGAGATTCAGAGTGCGTATCTTGTCACAGTTACCACCTGACGAAGGCCAGAGGAGTAGTTGGCCAAAATGTGGTGAGACGACAACAACTATGGAAAGCAGTAATTGCAGTGGATGCAGTCAAGAGATTCAGAGTGCGTATCTTGTAACAGTTACCACCTGATGAAGGCCAGAGGAGTAGTTGGCCAAAACGTGGTGAGACGACAACAACTATGGAAAGCAGTAATTGCAGTGGATGCAGTCAAGAGATTCAGAGTGCGTATCTTGTCACAGTTACCAGCTGACGAAGGCCAGAGGAATAGTTGACCAAAACGTGGTGAGACGACCACAACTATTGAAAGCAGTAATTGCAGTGGATGCAGTCAAGAGATTCAGAGTGCGTATCTTGTCACAGTTACCAGCTGACGAAGGCCAGAGGAGTAGTTGGCCAAAACATGGTGAGACGACAACAACTATGGAAAGCAGTAATTGCAGTGGATGCAGTCAAGAGATTCAGAGTGCGTATCTTGTCACAGTTACCACCTGACGAAGGCCAGAGGAATAGTTGGCCAAAACGTGGTGAGACGACAACAACTATGGAAAGCAGTAATTGTAGTGGATGCAGTCAAGAGATTAAGAGTGCGTATCTTGTCACAGTTACCAGCTGACGAAGGCCAGAGGAGTAGTTGGCCAAAACGTGGTGAGACGACAACAACTATGGAAAGCAGTAATTGCAGTGGATGCAGTCAAGAGATTCAGAGTGCGTATCTTGTCACAGTTACCAGCTGACGAAGGCCAGAGGAGTAGTTGGCCAAAACGTGGTGAGACGACAACAACTATGGAAAGCAGTAATTGCAGTGGATGCAGTCAAGAGATTCAGAGTGCGTATCTTGTCACAGTTACCAGCTGACGAAGGCCAGAGGAGTAGTTGGCCAAAACGTGGTGAGACGACAACAACTATGGAAAGCAGTAATTGCAGTGGATGCAGTCAAGAGATTCAGAGTGCGTATCTTGTCACAGTTACCAGCCGACGAAGGCCAGAGGAGTAGTTGGCCAAACCGTGGTGAGACGACAACAACTATGGAAAGCAGTAATTGCAGTGGATGCAGTCAAGAGATTCAGAGTGCGTATCTTGTCACAGTTACCAGCTGACGAAGGCCAGAGGAGTAGTTGGCCAAAACGTGGTGAGACGACAACAACTATGGAAAGCAGTAATTGCAGTGGATTCAGTCAAGAGATTCAGAGTGCGTATCTTGTCACAGTTACCACCTGACGAAGGCCAGAGGAGTAGTTGGCCAAAATGTGGTGAGACGACAACAACTATGGAAAGCAGTAATTGCAGTGGATGCAGTCAAGAGATTCAGAGTGCGTATCTTGTAACAGTTACCACCTGACGAAGGCCAGAGGAGTAGTTGGCCAAAACGTGGTGAGACGACAACAACTATGGAAACCAGTAATTGCAGTGGATGCAGTCAAGAGATTCAGAGTGCGTATCTTGTCACAGTTACCAGCTGACGAAGGCCAGAGGAATAGTTGACCAAAACGTGGTGAGACAACCACAACTATTGAACGCAGTAATTGCAGTGGATGCAGTCAAGAGATTCAGAGTGCGTATCTTGTCACAGTTACCAGCTGACGAAGGCCAGAGGAGTAGTTGGCCAAAACGTGGTGAGACGACAACAACTATGGAAAGCAGTAATTGCAGTGGATGCAGTCAAGAGATTCAGAGTGCGTATCTTGTCACAGTTACCAGCTGACGAAGGCCAGAGGAGTAGTTGGCCAAAACGTGGTGAGACGACAACAACTATTGAAAGCAGTAATTGCAGTGGATGCAGTCAAGAGATTCAGAGTGCGTATCTTGTAACAGTTACCACCTGACGAAGGCCAGAGGAGTAGTTGGCCAAAACGTGGTGAGACAGCAACAACTATGGAAAGCAGTAATTGCAGTGGATGCAGTCAAGAGATTCAGAGTGCGTATCTTGTCACAGTTACCACCTGACGAAGGCCAGAGGAATAGTTGGCCAAAACGTGGTGAGAAGACAACAACTATGGAAAGCAGTAATTGCAGTGGATGCAGTCAAGAGATTCAGAGTGCATATCTTGTCACAGTTACCACCTGACGAAGGCCAGAGGAATAGTTGGCCAAAACGTGGTGAGAAGACAACAACTATGGAAAGCAGTAATTGCAGTGGATGCAGTCAAGAGATTCAGAGTGCGTATCTTGTCACAGTTACCACCTGACGAAGGCCAGAGGAATAGTTGGCCAAAACGTGGTGAGAAGACAACAACTATTGAAAGCAGTAATTGCAGTGGATGCAGTCAAGAAATTCAGAGTGCGTATCTTGTAACAGTTACCACCTGACGAAGGCCAGAGGAGTAGTTGGCCAAAACGTGGTGAGACGACAACTATGGAAAGCAGTAATTGCAGTGGATGCAGTCAAGAGATTCAGATTGCGTATCTTGTCACAGTTACCAGCTGACGAAGGCCAGAGGAATAGTTGACCAAAACGTGGTTAGACGACCACAACTATGGAAAGCAGTAATTGCAGTGGATGCAGTCAAGAGATTCAGAGTGCGTATCTTGTCACAGTTACCACCTGACGAAGGCCAGAGGAGTAGTTGGCCAAAACGTGGTGAGACGACAACAACTATGGAAAGCAGTAATTGCAGTGGATGCAGTCAAGAGATTCAGAGTGCGTATCTTGTCACAGTTACCAGCTGACGAAGGCCAGAGGAGTAGTTGGCCAAAACGTGGTGAGACGACAACAACTATTGAAAGCAGTAATTCCAGTGGATGCAGTCAAGAGATTCAGAGTGCGTATCTTGTAACAGTTACCACCTGACGAAGGCCAGAGGAGTAGTTGGCCAAAACGTGGTGAGACGACAACAACTATGGAAAGCAGTAATTGCAGTGGATGCAGTCAAGAGATTCAGAGTGCGTATCTTGTCACAGTTACCACCTGACGAAGGCCAGAGGAATAGTTGGCCAAAACGTGGTGAGAAGACAACAACTATGGAAAGCAGTAATTGCAGTGGATGCAGTCAAGAGATTCAGAGTGCGTATCTTGTCACAGTTACCACCTGACGAAGGCCAGAGGAATAGTTGGCCAAAACGTGGTGAGAAGACAACAACTATGGAAAGCAGTAATTGCAGTGGATGCAGTCAAGAGATTCAGAGTGCGTATCTTGTCACAGTTACCACCTGACGAAGGCCAGAGGAGTAGTTGGCCAAAACGTGGTGAGACGACAACAACTATGGAAAGCAGTAATTGCAGTGGATGCAGTCAAGAGATTCAGAGTGCGTATCTTGTCACAGTTACCAGCTGACGAAGGCCAGAGGAGTAGTTGGCCAACACGTGGTGAGACGACAACAACTATGGAAAGCAGTAATTGCAGTGGATGCAGTCAAGAGATTCAGAGTGCGTATCTTGTCACAGTTACCACCTGACGAACGCCAGAGGAGTAGTTGGCCAAAATGTGGTGAGACGACAACAACTATGGAAAGCAGTAATTGCAGTGGATTCAGTCAAGAGATTCAGAGTGCGTATCTTGTCACAGTTACAAGCTGACGAAGGCCAGAGGAGTAGTTGGCCAAAACGTGGTGAGACGACAAAAACTATGGAAAGCAGTAATTGCAGTGGATGCAGTCAAGAGATTCAGAGTGCGTATCTTGTCACAGATACCAGCTGACGAAGGCCAGAGGAGTAGTTGGCCAAAACGTGGTGAGACGAAAACAACTATGGAAAGCAGTAATTGCAGTGGATGCAGTCAAGAGATTCAGAGTGCGTATCTTGTCACAGTTACCACCTGACGAAGGCCAGAGGAGTAGTTGGCCAAAATGTGGTGAGACGACAACAACTATGGAAAGCAGTAATTGCAGTGGATGCAGTCAAGAGATTCAGAGTGCGTATCTTGTAACAGTTACCACCTGACGAAGGCCAGAGGAGTAGTTGGCCAAAACGTGGTGAGACGACAACAACTATGGAAAGCAGTAATTGCAGTGGATGCAGTCAAGAGATTCAGAGTGCGTATCTTGTCACAGTTACCAGCTGACGAAGGCCAGAGGAATAGTTGACCAAAACGTGGTGAGACGACCACAACTATTGAAAGCAGTAATTGCAGTGGATGCAGTCAAGAGATTCAGAGTGCGTATCTTGTCACAGTTACCAGCTGACGAAGGCCAGAGGAGTAGTTGGCCAAAACATGGTGAGACGACAACAACTATGGAAAGCAGTAATTGCAGTGGATGCAGTCAAGAGATTCAGAGTGCGTATCTTGTCACAGTTACCACCTGACGAAGGCCAGAGGAATAGTTGGCCAAAACGTGGTGAGACGACAACAACTATGGAAAGCAGTAATTGTAGTGGATGCAGTCAAGAGATTAAGAGTGCGTATCTTGTCACAGTTACCAGCTGACGAAGGCCAGAGGAGTAGTTGGCCAAAACGTGGTGAGACGACAACAACTATGGAAAGCAGTAATTGCAGTGGATGCAGTCAAGAGATTCAGAGTGCGTATCTTGTCACAGTTACCAGCTGACGAAGGCCAGAGGAGTAGTTGGCCAAAACGTGGTGAGACGACAACAACTATGGAAAGCAGTAATTGCAGTGGATGCAGTCAAGAGATTCAGAGTGCGTATCTTGTCACAGTTACCAGCTGACGAAGGCCAGAGGAGTAGTTGGCCAAAACGTGGTGAGACGACAACAACTATGGAAAGCAGTAATTGCAGTGGATGCAGTCAAGAGATTCAGAGTGCGTATCTTGTCACAGTTACCAGCTGACGAAGGCCAGAGGAGTAGTTGGCCAAAACGTGGTGAGACGACAACAACTATGGAAAGCAGTAATTGCAGTGGATTCAGTCAAGAGATTCAGAGTGCGTATCTTGTCACAGTTACCACCTGACGAAGGCCAGAGGAGTAGTTGGCCAAAACGTGGTGAGACGACAACAACTATGGAAAGCAGTAATTGCAGTGGATGCAGTCAAGAGATTCAGAGTGCGTATCTTGTAACAGTTACCACCTGACGAAGGCCAGAGGAGTAGTTGGCCAAAACGTGGTGAGACGACAACAACTATGGAAAGCAGTAATTGCAGTGGATGCAGTCAAGAGATTCAGAGGCGTATCTTGTCACAGTTACCAGCTGACGAAGGCCAGAGGAATAGTTGACCAAAACGTGGTGAGACAACCACAACTATTGAACGCAGTAATTGCAGTGGATGCAGTCAAGAGATTCAGAGTGCGTATCTTGTCACAGTTACCAGCTGACGAAGGCCAGAGGAGTAGTTGGCCAAAACGTGGTGAGACGACAACAACTATGGAAAGCAGTAATTGCAGTGGATGCAGTCAAGAGATTCAGAGTGCGTATCTTGTCACAGTTACCAGCTGACGAAGGCCAGAGGAGTAGTTGGCCAAAACGTGGTGAGACGACAACAACTATTGAAAGCAGTAATTGCAGTGGATGCAGTCAAGAGATTCAGAGTGCGTATCTTGTAACAGTTACCACCTGACGAGGGCCAGAGGAGTAGTTGGCCAAAACGTGGTGAGACGACAACAACTATGGAAAGCAGTAATTGCAGTGGATGCAGTCAAGAGATTCAGAGTGCGTATCTTGTCACAGTTACCACCTGACGAAGGCCAGAGGAATAGTTGGCCAAAACGTGGTGAGAAGACAACAACTATGGAAAGCAGTAATTGCAGTGGATGCAGTCAAGAGATTCAGAGTGCATATCTTGTCACAGTTACCACCTGACGAAGGCCAGAGGAATAGTTGGCCAAAACGTGGTGAGAAGACAACAACTATGGAAAGCAGTAATTGCAGCGGATGCAGTCAAGAGATTCAGAGTGCGTATCTTGTCACAGTTACCACCTGACGAAGGCCAGAGGAATAGTTGGCCAAAACGTGGTGAGAAGACAACAACTATTGAAAGCAGTAATTGCAGTGGATGCAGTCAAGAGATTCAGAGTGCGTATCTTGTAACAGTTACCACCTGACGAAGGCCAGAGGAGTAGTTGGCCAAAACGTGGTGAGACGACAACAACTATGGAAAGCAGTAATTGCAGTGGATGCAGTCAAGAGATTCAGAGTGCGTATCTTGTCACAGTTACCACCTGACGAAGGCCAGAGGAATAGTTGGCCAAAACGTGGTGAGAAGACAACAACTATGGAAAGCAGTAATTGCAGTGGATGCAGTCAAGAGATTCAGAGTGCGTATCTTGTCACAGTTACCAGCTGACGAAGGCCAGAGGAGTAGTTGGCCAACACGTGGTGAGACGACAACAACTATGGAAAGCAGTAATTGCAGTGGATGCAGTCAAGAGATTCAGAGTGCGTATCTTGTCACAGTTACCACCTGACGAACGCCAGAGGAGTAGTTGGCCAAAATGTGGTGAGACGACAACAACTATGGAAAGCAGTAATTGCAGTGGATTCAGTCAAGAGATTCAGAGTGCGTATCTTGTAACAGTTACAAGCTGACGAAGGCCAGAGGAGTAGTTGGCCAAAACGTGGTGAGACGACAAAAACTATGGAAAGCAGTAATTGCAGTGGATGCAGTCAAGAGATTCAGAGTGCGTATCTTGTCACAGTTACCAGCTGATCCAGGCCAGAGGAGTAGTTGGCCAAAACGTGGTGAGACGACAACAACTATGGAAAGCAGTAATTGCAGTGGATGCAGTCAAGAGATTCAGAGTGCGTATCTTGTCACAGTTACCACCTGACGAAGGCCAGAGGAATAGTTGGCCGAAACGTGGTGAGACGACAACAACTATGGAAAGCAGTAATTGCAGTGGATGCAGGCAAGAGATTCAGAGTGCGTATCTTGTCACAGTTACCACCTGACGAAGGCCAGAGGAATAGTTGGCCGAAACGTGGTGAGACGACAACAACTATGGAAAGCAGTAATTGCAGTGGATGCAGTCAAGAGATTCAGAGTGCGTATCTTGTCACAGTTACCACCTGACGAAGGCCAGAGGAGTAGTTGGCCAAAACGTGGTGAGACGACAACAACTATGGAAAGCAGTAATTGCAGTGGATGCAGTAAAGAGATTCAGAGTGCGTATCTTGTCACAGTTACCAGCTGACGAAGGCCAGAGGAGTAGTTGGCCAAAACGTGGTGAGACGACAACAACTATGGAAAGCAGTAATTGCAGTGGATGCAGTCAAGAGATTCAGAGTGCATATCTTGTCACAGTTACCACCTGACGAAGGCCAGAGAAATAGTTGGCCAAAACGTGGTGAGACGACAACAACTATGGAAAGCAGTAATTGCAGTGGATGCAGTCAAGAGATTCAGAGTGCGTATCTTGTCACAGTTACCACCTGACGAAGGCCAGAGGAGTAGTTGGCCAAAACGTGGTGAGACGACAACAACTATGGAAAGCAGTAATTGCAGTGGATGCAGTCAAGAGATTCAGAGTGCGTATCTTTTCACAGTTACCACCTGACGAAGGCCAGAGGAATAGTTGACCAAAACGTGGTGAGACGACAACAACTATGGAAAGCAGTAATTGCAGTGGATGCAGTCAAGAGATTCAGAGTGCGTATCTTGTCACAGTTACCACCTGACGAAGGCCAGAGGAATAGTTGACCAAAACGTGGTGAGACGACAACAACTATGGAAAGCAGTAATTGCAGTGGATGCAGTCAAAAGATTCAGAGTGCGTATCTTGTCACAGTTACCACCTGACGAAGGCCAGAGGAATAGTTGACCAAAACGTGGTGAGACGACAACAACTATGGAAAGCAGTAATTGCAGTAGATGCAGTCAAAAGATTCAGAGTGCGTATCTTGTCACAGTTACCACCTGACGAAGGCCTAAGGAATAGTTGGCCAAAACGTGGTGAGACGACAACAACTATGGAAAGCAGTAATTGCAGTGGATGCAGTCAAGAGATTCAGAGTGCGTATCTTGTCACAGTTACCAGCTGACGAAGGCCAGAGGAATAGTTGGCCAAAACGTGGTGAGACGACCACAACTATGGAAAGCAGTAATTGCAGTGGATGCAGTCAAGAGATTCAGAGTGCGTATCTTGTAACAGTTACCAGCTGACGAAGGCCAGAGGAGTAGTTGGCCAAAACGTGGTGAGACGACAACAACTATGGAAAGCAGTAATTGCAGTGGATGCAGTCACGAGATTCAGAGTGCGTATCTTGTCACAGTTACCACCTGACGAAGGCCAGAGGAGTAGTTGGCCAAAACGTGGTGAGACGACAACAACTATGGAAAGCAGTAATTGCAGTGGATGCAGTCAAGAGATTCAGAGTGCGTATCTTGTCATAGTTACCAGCTGACGAAGGCCAGAGGAGTAGTTGGCAAAAACGTGGTGAGACGACAACAACTATGGAAAGCAGTAATTGCAGTGGATGCAGTCAAGAGATTCAGAGTGCGTATATTGTCACAGTTACAAGCTGACGAAGGCCAGAGGAGTAGTTGGCCAAAACGTGGTGAGACGACAACAACTATGGAAAGCAGTAATTGCAGTGGATGCAGTCAAGAGATTCAGAGTGCGTATCTTGTCACAGTTACCAGCTGACGAAGGCCAGAGGAGTAGTTGGCCAAAACGTGGTGAGACGACAACAACTATGGAAAGCAGTAATTGCAGTGGATGCAGTCAAGAAATTCAGAGTGCGTATCTTGTCACAGTTACCAGCTGACGAAGGCCAGAGGAGTAGTTGGCCAAAACGTGGTGAGACGACAACAACTATGGAAAGCAGTAATTGCAGTGGATGCAGTCAAGAGATTCAGAGTGCGTATCTTGTCACAGTTACCACCTGACGAACGCCAGAGGAGTAGTTGGCCAAAATGTGGTGAGACGACAACAACTATGGAAAGCAGTAATTGCAGTGGATGCAGTCAAGAGATTCAGAGTGCGTATCTTGTCACATTTACAAGCTGACGAAGGCCAGAGGAGTAGTTGGCCAAAACGTGGTGAGACGACAACAACTATGGAAAGCAGTAATTGCAGTGGATGCAGTCAAGAGATTCAGAGTGCGTATCTTGTCACAGTTACCAGCTGACGAAGGCCAGAGGAGTAGTTGGCCAAAACGTGGTGAGACGACAACAACTATGGAAAGCAGTAATTGCAGTGGATGCAGTCAAGAGATTCAGAGTGCGTATCTTGTCACAGTTACCACCTGTTGAAGGCCAGAGGCATAGTTGGCCGAAACGTGGTGAGACGACAACAACTATGGAAAGCAGTAATTGCAGTGGATGCAGTCAAGAGATTCAGAGTGCATATCTTGTCACAGTTACCACATGACGAAGGCCAGAGGAGTAGTTGGCCAAAACGTGGTGAGACGACAACAACTATGGAAAGCAGTAATTGCAGTGGATGCAGTCAAGAGATTCAGAGTGCGTATCTTGTCACAGTTACCACCTGACGAAGGCCAGAGGAATAGTTGGCCAAAACGTGGTGAGACGACAACAACTATGGAAAGCAGTAATTGCAGTGGATGCAGTCAAGAGATTCAGATTGCGTATCTTGTCACAGGTACCACCTGACGAAGGCCAGAGGAATAGTTGGCCAAAACGTGGTGAGACGACAACAACTATGGAAAGCAGTAATTGCAGTGGATGCAGTCAAGAGATTCAGGGTGCGTATCTTGTCACAGTTACCACCTGACGAAGGCCAGAGGAGTAGTTGGCCAAAACGTGGTGAGACGACAACAACTATGGAAAGCAGTAATTGCCGTGGATGCAGTCAAGAGATTCAGAGTGCGTATCTTGTCACAGTTACCACCTGACGAAGGCCAGAGGAGTAGTTGGCCAAAACGTGGTGAGACGACAACAACTATGGAAAGCAGTAATTGCAGTGGATGCAGTCAAGAGATTCAGAGTGCGTATCTTGTCACAGTTACCACCTGACGAAGGCCAGAGGAATAGTTGGCCAAAACGTGGTGAGACAACAACAACTATTGAAAGCAATAATTGCAGTGGATGCAGTCAAGAGATTCAGAGTGCGTATCTTGTCACAGTTACCAGCTGACGAAGGCCAGAGGAGTAGTTGGCAAAAACGTGGTGAGACGACAACAACTATGGAAAGCAGTAATTGCAGTGGATGCAGTCAAGAGATTCAAAGTGCGTATATTGTCACAGTTACCAGCTGACGAAGGCCAGAGGAATAGTTGGCCAAAACGTGGTGAGACGACAACAACTATGGAAAGCAGTAATTGCAGTGGATGCAGTCAAGAGATTCAGAGTGCGTATCTTGTCACAGTTACCAGCTGACGAAGGCCAGAGGAGTAGTTGGCCAAAACGTGGTGAGACGACAACAACTATGGAAAGCAGTAATTGCAGTGGATGCAGTCAAGAGATTCAGAGTGCGTATCTTGTCACAGTTACCACCTGACGAACGCCAGAGGAGTAGTTGGCCAAAATGTGGTGAGACGACAACAACTATGGAAAGCAGTAATTGCAGTGGATGCAGTCAAGAGATTCAGAGTGCGTATCTTGTCACAGTTACAAGCTGACGAAGGCCAGAGGAGTAGTTGGCCAAAACGTGGTGAGACGACAACAACTATGGAAAGCAGTAATTGCAGTGGATGCAGTCAAGAGATTCAGATTGCGTATCTTGTCACAGTTACCACCTGACAAAGGCCAGAGGAACAGTTGACCAAAACGTGGTGAGACGACAACAACTATGGAAAGCAGAAATTGCAGTGGATGCAGTCAAGAGATTCAGAGTGCATATCTTGTCACAGTTACCACCTGACGAAGGCCAGAGGAATAGTTGGCCAAAACGTGGTGAGACGACAACAACTATGGAAAGCAGTAATTGCAGTGGATGCAGTCAAGAGATTCAGATTGCGTATCTTGTCACAGTTACCACCTGACGAAGGCCAGAGGAATAGTTGGCCAAAACGTGGTGAGACGACAACAACTATGGAAAGCAGTAATTGCAGTGGATGCAGTCAAGAGATTCAGGGTGCGTATCTTGTCACAGTTACCACCTGACGAAGGCCAGAGGAGTAGTTGGCCAAAACGTGGTGAGACGACAACAACTATGGAAAGCAGTAATTGCCGTGGATGCAGTCAAGAGATTCAGAGTGCGTATCTTGTCACAGTTACCACCTGACGAAGGCCAGAGGAGTAGTTGGCCAAAACGTGGTGAGACGACAACAACTATGGAAAGCAGTAATTGCAGTGGATGCAGTCACGAGATTCAGAGTGCGTATCTTGTCACAGTTACCACCTGACGAAGGCCAGAGGAGCAGTTGGCCAAAACGTGGTGAGACGACAACAACTATGGAAAGCAGTAATTGCAGTGGATGCAGTCAAGAGATTCAGAGTGCGTATATTGTCACAGTTACAAGCTGACGAAGGCCAGAGGAGTCGTTGGCCAAAACGTGGTGAGACGACAACAACTATGGAAAGCAGTAATTGCAGTGGATGCAGTCAAGAGATTCAGAGTGCGTATCTTGTGACAGTTACCAGCTGACGAAGGCCAGAGGAGTAGTTGGCCAAAACGTGGTGAGACGACAACAACTATGGAAAGCAGTAATTGCAGTGGATGCAGTCAAGAAATTCAGAGTGCGTATCTTGTCACAGTTACCAGCTGACAAAGGCCAGAGGAGTAGTTAGCCAAAACGTGGTGAGACGACAACAACTATGGAAAGCAGTAATTGCAGTGGATGCACACAAGAGATTCAGAGTGCGTATCTTGTCACAGTTACAAGCTGACGAAGGCCAGAGGAGTAGTTGGCCAAAACGTGGTGAGACGACAACAACTATGGAAAGCAGTAATTGCAGTGGATGCAGTCAAGAGATTCAGAGTGCGTATCTTGTCACAGTTACCAGCTGACGAAGGCCAGAGGAGTAGTTGGCCAAAACGTGGTGAGACGACAACAACTATGGAAAGCAGTAATTACAGTGGATGCAGTCAAGAGATTCAGAGTGCGTATCTTGTCACAGTTACCACCTGTTGAAGGCCAGAGGCATAGTTGGCCGAAACGTGGTGAGACGACAACAACTATGGAAAGCAGTAATTGCAGTGGATGCAGTCAAGAGATTCAGAGTGCATATCTTGTCACAGTTACCACATGACGAAGGCCAGAGGAGTAGTTGGCCAAAACGTGGTGAGACGACAACAACTATGGAAAGCAGTAATTGCAGTGGATGCAGTCAAGAGATTCAGAGTGCGTATCTTGTCACAGTTACCACCTGACGAAGGCCAGAGGAATAGTTGGCCAAAACGTGGTGAGACGACAACAACTATGGAAAGCAGTAATTGCAGTGGATGCAGTCAAGAGATTCAGATTGCGTATCTTGTCACAGTTACCACCTGACGAAGGCCAGAGGAATAGTTGGCCAAAACGTGGTGAGACGACAACAACTATGGAAAGCAGTAATTGCAGTGGATGCAGTCAAGAGATTCAGGGTGCGTATCTTGTCACAGTTACCACCTGACGAAGGCCAGAGGAGTAGTTGGCCAAAACGTGGTGAGACGACAACAACTATGGAAAGCAGTAATTGCCGTGGATGCAGTCAAGAGATTCAGAGTGCGTATCTTGTCACAGTTACCACCTGACGAAGGCCAGAGGAGTAGTTGGCCAAAACGTGGTGAGACGACAACAACTATGGAAAGCAGTAATTGCAGTGGATGCAGTCAAGAGATTCAGAGTGCGTATCTTGTCACAGTTACCACCTGATGAAGGCCAGAGGAATAGTTGGCCAAAACCTGGTGAGACAACAACAACTATTGAAAGCAATAATTGCAGTGGATGCAGTCAAGAGATTCAGAGTGCGTATCTTGTCACAGTTACCAGCTGACGAAGGCCAGAGGAGTAGTTGGCAAAAACGTGGTGAGACGACAACAACTATGGAAAGCAGTAATTGCAGTGGATGCAGTCAAGAGATTCAGAGTGCGTATATTGTCACAGTTACCAGCTGACGAAGGCCAGAGGAATAGTTGGCCAAAACGTGGTGAGACGACAACAACTATGGAAAGCAGTAATTGCAGTGGATGCAGTCAAGAGATTCAGAGTGCGTATCTTGTCACAGTTACCACCTGACGAAGGCCAGAGGAGTAGTTGGCCAAAACGTGGTGAGACGACAACAACTATGGAAAGCAGTAATTGCAGTGGATGCAGTCAAGAAATTCAGAGTGCGTATCTTGTAACAGTTACCATCTGACGAAGGCCAGAGGAGTAGTTGGCCAAAAAGTGGTGAGACGACAACAACTATGGAAAGCAGTAATTGCAGTGGATGCAGTCAAGAGATTCAGAGTGCGTATCTTGTCACAGTTACCACCTGACGAACGCCAGAGGAGTAGTTGGCCAAAATGTAGTGAGACGACAACAACTATGGAAAGCAGTAATTGCAGTGGATGCAGTCAAGAGATTCAGAGTGCGTATCTTGTCACAGTTACAAGCTGACGAAGGCCAGAGGAGTAGTTTGCCAAAACGTGGTGAGACGACAACAACTATGGAAAGCAGTAATTGCAGTGGATGCAGTCAAGAGATTCAGATTGCGTATCTTGTCACAGTTCCCACCTGACAAAGGCCAGAGGAACACTTGGCCAAAACGTGGTGAGACGACAACAACTATGGAAAGCAGAAATTGCAGTGGATGCAGTCAAGAGATTCAGAGTGCATATCTTGTCACAGTTACCACCTGACGAAGGCCAGAGGAATAGTTTTCCAAAACGTGGTGAGACGACAACAACTATGGAAAGCAGTAATTGCAGTGGATGCAGTCAAGAGATTCAGATTGCGTATCTTGTCACAGTTACCACCTGACGAAGGCCAGAGGAATAGTTGGCCAAAACGTGGTGAGACGACAACAACTATGGAAAGCAGTAATTGCAGTGGATGCAGTCAAGAGATTCAGATTGCGTATCTTGTCACAGTTACCACCTGACGAAGGCCAGAGGAATAGTTGGCCAAAACGTGGTGAGACGACAACAACTATGGAAAGCAGTAATTGCAGTGGATGCAGTCAAGAGATTCAGGGTGCGTATCTTGTCACAGTTACAACCTGACGAAGGCCAGAGGAGTAGTTGGCCAAAACGTGGTGAGACGACAACAACTATGGAAAGCAGTAATTGCCGTGGATGCAGTGAAGAGATTCAGAGTGCGTATCTTGTCACAGTTACCACCTGACGAAGGCCAGAGGAGTAGTTGGCCAAAACGTGGTGAGACGACAACAACTATGGAAAGCAGTAATTGCAGTGGATGCAGTCAAGAGATTCAGAGTGCTTATCTTGTCACAGTTACCACCTGACGAAGGCCAGAGGAATAGTTGGCCAAAACGTGGTGAGACAACAACAACTATTGAAAGCAATAATTGCAGTGGATGCAGTCAAGAGATTCAGAGTGCGTATCTTGTCACAGTTACCACCTGACGAAGGCCAGAGGAGTAGTTGGCCAAAACGTGGTGAGACGACAACAACTATGGAAAGCAGTAATTGCAGTGGATAAAGTCAAGAGATTCAGAGTGCGTATCTTGTCACAGTTACCACCTGACGAAGGCCAGAGGAATAGTTGGCCAAAACGTGGTGAGACGAAAACAACTATGGAAAGCAGTAATTGCAGTGGATGCAGTCAAGAGATTCAGATTCCGTATCTTGTCACAGTTACCACCTGACGAAGGCCAGAGGAGTAGTTGGCCAAAACGTGGTGAGACGACAACAACTATGGAAAGCAGTAATTGCAGTGGATGCAGTCAAGAGATTCAGAGTGCATATCTTGTCACAGTTACCACCTGACGAAGGCCAGAGGAATAGTTGGCCAAAACGTGGTGAGACGACAACAACTATGGAAAGCAGTAATTGCAGTGGATGCAGTCAAGAGATTCAGATTGCGTATCTTGTCACAGTTACCACCTGACGAAGGCCAGAGGAGTAGTTGGCCAAAACGTGGTGAGACGACAACAACTATGGAAAGCAGTAATTGCAGTGGATACAGTCAAGAGATTCAGAGTGCATATCTTGTCACAGTTACCACCTGAGGAAGGCCAGAGGAATAGTTGGCCAAAACGTGGTGAGACGACAACAACTATGGAAAGCAGTAATTGCAGTGGATGCAGTCAAGAGATTCAGATTGCGTATCTTGTCACAGTTACCACCTGACGAAGGCCAGAGGAATAGTTGGCCAAAACGTGGTGAGACTACAATAACTATGGAAAGCAGTAATTGCAGTGGATGCAGTCAAGAGATTCAGAGTGCGTATCTTGTCACAGTTACCACCTGACGAAGGCCAGAGGAGTAGTTGGCCAAAACGTGGTGAGACGACAACAACTATGGAAAGCAGTAATTGCAGTGGATGCAGTCAAGAGATTCAGATTGCGTTTCTTGTAACAGTTACCACCTGACGAAGGCCAGAGGAATAGTTGGCCAAAACGTGGTGAGACGACAACAACTATGGAAAGCAGTGATTGCAGTGGATGCAGTCAAGAGATTCAGAGTGCATATCTTGTCACAGTTACCACCTTACGAAGGCCAGAGGAATAGTTGGCCAAAACGTGGTGAGAAGACAACAACTATGGAAAGCAGTAATTGCAGTGGATGCAGTCAAGAGATTCAGAGTGCATATCTTGTCACAGTTTCCACATGACGCAGGCCAGAGGAGTAGTTGGCCAAAACGTGGTGAGACGACAACAACTATGGAAAGCAGTAATTGCAGTGGAAGCAGTCAAGAGATTCAGAGTGCGTATCTTGTCACAGTTACCACCTGACGAAGGCCAGAGGAGTAGTTGGCCAAAACGTGGTGAGACGACAACAACTATGGAAAGCAGTAATTGCAGTGGATGCAGTCAAGAGATTCAGAGTGCGTATCTTGTCACAGTTACCACCTGACGAAGGCCAGAGGAGTAGTTGGCCAAAACGTGGTGAGACGACAACAACTATGGAAAGCAGTAATTGCCGTGGATGCAGTCAAGAGATTCAGAGTGCGTATCTTGTCACAGTTACCACCTGACGAAGGCCAGAGGAGTAGTTGGCCAAAACGTGGTGAGACGACAACAACTATGGAAAGCAGTAATTGCAGTGGATGCAGTCAAGAGATTCAGAGTGCGTATCTTGTCACAGTTACCACCTGACGAAGGCCAGAGGAATAGTTGGCCAAAACGTGGTGAGACGACAACAACTATGGAAAGCAGTAATTGCAGTGGATGCAGTCAAGAGATTCAGAGTGCGTATCTTGTCACAGTTACCACCTGACGAAGGCCAGAGGAATAGTTGGCCAAAACGTGGTGAGACGACAACAACTATGGAAAGCAGTAATTGCAGTGGATGCAGTCAAGAGATTCAGATTGCGTATGTTGTCACAGTTAACACCTGACGAAGGCCAGAGGAGTAGTTGGCCAAAACGTGGTGAGACGACAACAACTATGGAAAGCAGTACTTGCAGTGGATGCAGTCAAGAGATTCAGAGTGCATATCTTGTCACAGTTACCACCTGACGAAGGCCAGAGGAATAGTTGGCCAAAACGTGGTGAGACGACAACAACTATGGAAAGCAGTAATTGCAGTGGATCCAGTCAAGAGATTCAGATTGCGTATCTTGTCACAGTTACCACCTGACGAAGGCCAGAGGAGTAGTTGGCCAAAACGTGGTGAGACGACAAAAACTATGGAAAGCAGTAATTGCAGTTGATGCAGTCAAGAGATTCAGAGTGCATATCTTGTCACAGTTACCACCTGACGAAGGCCAGAGGAATAGTTGGCCAAAACGTGGTGAGACGACAACAACTATGGAAAGCAGTAATTGCAGTGGATGCAGTCAAGAGATTCAGATTGCGTATCTTGTCACAGTTACCACCTGACGAAGGCCAGAGGAATAGTTGGCCAAAACGTGGTGAGACGACAATAACTATGGAAAGCAGTAATTGCAGTGGATGCAGTCAAGAGATTCAGAGTGCGTATCTTGTCACAGTTACCACCTGACGAAGGCCAGAGGAATAGTTGGCCAAAACCTGGTGAGACGACAACAACTATGGAAAGCAGTAATTGCAGTGGATGCAGTCAAGAGATTCAGATTGCGTATCTTGTCACAGTTACCACCTGACGAAGGCCAGAGGAATAGTTGGCCAAAACGTGGTGAGACGACAATAACTATGGAAAGCAGTAATTGCAGTGGATGCAGTCAAGAGATTCAGAGTGCGTATCTTGTCACAGTTACCACCTGACGAAGGCCAGAGGAATAGTTGGCCAAAACCTGGTGAGACGACAACAACTGTGGAAAGCAGTAATTGCAGTGGATGCAGTCAAGAGATTCAGAGTGTGTATCTTTTCACAGTTACCACCTGACGAAGGCCAGAGGAGTAGTTGGCCAAAACGTGGTGAGACGACAACAACTATGGAAAGCAGTAATTGCAGTGGATGCAGTCAAGAGATTCAGATTGCGTATCTTGTAACAGTTACCACCTGACGAAGGCCAGAGGAATAGTTGGCCAAAACGTGGTGAGACGACAACAACTATGGAAAGCAGTAATTGCAGTGGATGCAGTCAAGAGATTCAGATTGCGTATCTTGTCACAGTTACCACCTGACGAAGGCCAGAGGAATAGTTGGCCAAAACGTGGTGAGACGACAACAACTATGGAAAGCAGTAATTGCAGTGGATGCAGTCAAGAGATTCAGAGTGCATATCTTGTCACAGTTACCACATGACGAAGGCCAGAGGAGTAGTTGGCCAAAAGTGGTGAGACGACAACAACTATGGAAAGCAGTAATTGCAGTGGATGCAGTCAAGAGATTCAGATTGCGTATCTTGTCACAGTTACCACCTGACAAAGGCCAGAGGAACAGTTGGCCAAAACGTGGTGAGACGACAACAATTATGGAAAGCAGTAATTGCAGTGGATGCAGTCAAGAGATTCAGATGGCGTATCTTGTCACAGTTACCACCTGACGAAGGCCAGAGGAATAGTTGGCCAAAACGTGGTGAGACGACAACAACTATGGAAAGCAGTAATTGCAGTGGATGCAGTCAAGAGATTCAGAGTGCGTATCTTGTCACAGTTACCACCTGACGAAGGCCAGAGGAGTAGTTGGCCAAAACGTGGTGAGACGACAACAACTATGGAAAGCAGTAATTGCAGTGGATGCAGTCAAGAGATTCAGATTGCGTATCTTGTCACAGTTACCACCTGACGAAGGCCAGAGGAACAGTTGGCCAAAACGTGGTGAGACGACAACAACTATGGAAAGCAGTAATTGCAGTGGATTCAGTCAAGAGATTCAGAGTGCGTATCTTGTCACAGTTACCACCTGACAAAGGCCAGAGGAATAGTTGGCCAAAACCTGGTGAGACGACAACAACTATGGAAAGCAGTAATTGCAGTGGATGCAGTCAAGAGATTCAGAGTGTGTATCTTGTCACAGTTACCACCTGACGAAGGCCAGAGGAGTAGTTGGCCAAAACGTGGTGAGACGACAACAACTATGGAAAGCAGTAATTGCAGTGGATGCAGTCAAGAGATTCAGATTGCGTATCTTGTAACAGTTACCACCTGACGAAGGCCAGAGGAATAGTTGGCCAAAACGTGGTGAGACGACAACAACTATGGAAAGCAGTAATTGCAGTGGATTCAGTCAAGAGATTCAGATTGCGTATCTTGTCACAGTTACCACCTGACGAAGGCCAGAGGAATAGTTGGCCAAAACGTGGTGAGACGACAACAACTATGGAAAGCAGTAATTGCATTGGATGCAGTCAAGAGATTCAGAGTGCATATCTTGTCACAGTTTCCACATGACGAAGGCCAGAGGAGTAGTTGGCCAAAACGTGGTGAGACGACAACAACTATGGAAAGCAGTAATTGCAGTGGATGCAGTCAAGAGATTCAGAGTGCATATCTTGTCACAGTTACCACATGACGAAGGCCAGAGGAGTAGTTGGCCAAAACGTGGTGAGACGACAAAAACTATGGAAAGCAGTAATTGCAGTGGATGCAGTCACGAGATTCAGATTGCGTATCTTGTCACAGTTACCACCTGACAAAGGCCAGAGGAACAGTTGGCCAAAACGTGGTGAGACGACAACAACTATGGAAAGCAGTAATTGCAGTGGATGCAGTCAAGAGATTCAGAGTGCGTATCTTGTCACAGTTACCACCTGACGAAAGCCAGAGGAATAGTTGGCCAAAACGTGGTGAGACGACAACAACTATGGAAAGCAGTAATTGCAGTGGATGCAGTCAAGAGATTCAGAGTGCGTATCTTGTCACAGTTACCACCTGACGAAGGCCAGAGGAATAGTTGGCCAAAACGTGGTGAGACGACAACAACTATGGAAAACAGTAATTGCAGTGGATGCAGTCAAGAGATTCAGATTGCGTATCTTGTCACAGTTACCACCTGACGAAGGCCTAAGGAATAGTTTGCCAAAACGTGGTGAGACAACAACAACTATGGAAAGCAGTAATTGCAGTGGATGCAGTCAAGAGATTCAGAGTGCGTATCTTGTCACAGTTACCACCTGACGAAGGCCAGAGGAATAGTTGGCCAAAACGTGGTGAGACGACAACAACTATGGAAAGCAGTAATTGAAGTGGATGCAGTCAAGAGATTCAGAGTGCGTATCTTGTCAAAGTTACCACCTGACGAAGGCCAGAGGAGTAGTTGGCCAAAACGTGGTGAGACGACAACAACTATGGAAAGCAGTAATTGCAGTGGATGCAGTCAAGAGATTCAGATTGCGTATCTTGTCACAGTTACCACCTGACGAAGGCCAGAGGAATAGTTGGACAAAACGTGGTGAGACGACAACAACTATGGAAAGCAGTAATTGCAGTGGATGCAGTCAAGAGATTCAGAGTGCGTATCTTGTCACAGTGACCACCTGACGAAGGCCAGAGGAGTAGTTGGCCAAAACGTGGTGAGACGACAACAACTATGGAAAGCAGTAATTGCAGTGGATGCAGTCAAGAGATTCAGACTGCGTATCTTGTCACAGTTACCACCTGACGAAGGCCAGAGGAATAGTTGGCCAAAACGTGGTGAGACGACAACAACTATGGAAAGCAGTAATTGCAGTGGATGCAGTCAAGAGATTCAGAGTGCGTATCTTGTCACAGTTACCACCTGACGAAGGCCAGAGGAATAGTTGGCCAAAACGTGGTGAGAAGACAACAACTATGGAAAGCAGTAATTGCAGTGGATGCAGTCAAGAGATTCAGAGTGCATATCTTGTCACAGTTACAACATGACGAAGGCCAGAGGAGTAGTTGGCCAAAACGTGGTGAGACGACAACAACTATGGAAAGCAGTAATTGCAGTGGATGCAGTCAAGAGATTCAGATTGCGTATCTTGTCACAGTTACCACCTGACAAAGGCCAGAGGAACAGTTGGCCAAAACGTGGTGAGACAACAACAACTATGGAAAGCAGTAATTGCAGTGGATGCAGTCAAGAGATTCAGAGTGCGTATCTTGTCACAGTTACCACCTGACGAAGGCCAGAGGAATAGTTGGCCAAAACGTGGGGAGACGACAACAACTATGGAAAACAGTAATTGCAGTGGATGCAGTCAAGAGATTCAGATTGCGTATATTGTCACAGTTACCACCTGACGAAGGCCTAAGGAATAGTTGGCCAAAACGTGGTGAGACGACAACAACTATGGAAAGCAGTAATTGCAGTGGATGCAGTCAAGAGATTCAGAGTGCGTATCTTGTCACAGTTACCACCTGACGAAGGCCAGAGGAATAGTTGGCCAAAACGTGGTGAGACGACAACAACTATGGAAAACAGTAATTGCAGTGGATGGAGTCAAGAGATTCAGATTGCGTATCTTGTCACAGTTACCACCTGACAAAGGCCAGAGGAACAGTTGGCCAAAACGTGGTGAGACAACAACAACTATGGAAAGCAGTAATTGCAGTGGATGCAGTCAAGAGATTCAGAGTGCGTATCTTGTCACAGTTACCACCTGACGAAGGCCAGAGGAATAGTTGGCCAAAACGTGGGGAGACGACAACAACTATGGAAAACAGTAATTGCAGTGGATGCAGTCAAGAGATTCAGATTGCGTATCTTGTCACAGTTACCACCTGACGAAGGCCTAAGAAATAGTTGGCCAAAACGTGGTGAGACGACAACAACTATGGAAAGCAGTAATTGCAGTGGATGCAGTCAAGAGATTCAGAGTGCGTATCTTGTCACAGTTACCACCTGACGAAGGCCAGAGGAATAGTTGGCCAAAACGTGGTGAGACGACAACAACTATGGAAAGCAGTAATTGCAGTGGATTCAGTCAAGAGATTCAGATTGCGTATCTTGTCACAGTTACCACCTGACAAAGGCCAGAGGAACAGTTGGCCAAAACGTGGTGAGACAACAACAACTATGGAAAGCAGTAATTGCAGTGGATGCAGTCAAGAGATTCAGAGTGCGTATCTTGTCACAGTTACCACCTGACGAAGGCCAGAGGAATAGTTGGCCAAAACGTGGGGAGACGACAACAACTATGGAAAACAGTAATTGCAGTGGATGCAGTCAAGAGATTCAGATTGCGTATCTTGTCACAGTTACCACCTGACGAAGGCCTAAGGAATAGTTGGCCAAAACGTGGTGAGACGACAACAACTATGGAAAGCAGTAATTGCAGTGGATGCAGTCAAGAGATTCAGTGTGCGTATCTTGTCACAGTTACCACCTGACGAAGGCCAGAGGAGTAGTTGGCCAAAACGTGGTGAGACGACAACGACTATGGAAAGCAGTAATTGCAGTGGATGCAGTCAAGAGATTCAGATTGCGTATCTTGTCACAGTTACCACCTGACGAAGTCCAGAGGAATAGTTGGCCAAAACGTGGTGAGACGACAACAACTATGGAAAGCAGTAATTGCAGTGGATGCAGTAAAGAGATTCAGAGTGCGTATCTTGTCACAGTTACCACCTGACGAAGGCCTGAGGAATAGTTGGCCAAAACGTGGTGAGACGACAACAACTATGGAAAGCAGTAATTGCAGTGGATGCAGTCAAGAGATTCAGAGTGCATATCTTGTCACAGTTACCCCTGACGAAGGCCAGAGGAGTAGTTGGCCAAAACGTTGTGAGACGACAACAACTATGGAGAGCAGTAATTTCAGTGGATGCAGTCAAGAGATTCAGATGTCGTATCTTGTCACAGTTACCACCTGACAAAGGCCAGAGGAATAGTTGGCCGAAACGTGGTGAGATGACAACAACTATGGAAAGCAGTAATTGCAGTGGATGCAGTCAAGAGATTCAGAGTGCGTATCTTGTCACAGTTACCACCTGACGAAGGCCAGAGGAATACTTGGCCAAAACGTGGTGAGACGACAACAACTATGGAAAGCAGTAATTGCAGTGGATGCAGTCAAGAGATTCAGAGTGCGTATCTTGTAACAGTTACCAGCTGACGAAGGCCAGAGGAGTAGTTGGCCAAAACGTGGTGAGACGGCAACAACTATGGAAAGCAGTAATTGCAGTGGATGCAGTCAAGAGATTCACAGTGCGTATCTTGTCACAGTTACCACCTGACGAAGGCCAGAGGAATAGTTGGCCAAAACGTGGGGAGACGACAACAACTATGGAAAACAGTAATTGCAGTGGATGCAGTCAAGAGATTCAGATTGCGTATCTTGTCACAGTTACCACCTGACGAAGGCCTAAGGAATAGTTGGCCAAAACGTGGTGAGACGACAACAACTATGGAAAGCAGTAATTGCAGTGGATGCAGTCAAGAGATTCAGAGGGCGTATCTTGTCACAGTTACCACCTGACGAAGGCCAGAGGAATAGTTGGCCAAAACGTGGTGAGACGACAACAACTATGGAAAACAGTAATTGCAGTGGATGCAGTCAAGAGATTCAGATTGCATATCTTGTCACAGTTACCACCTGACGAAGGCCAGAGGAATAGTTGGCCAAAATGTGGTGAGACGACAAACACTATGGAAAGCAGTAATTGCAGTGGATGCAGTCAAGAGATTCACAGTGCGTATCTTGTCACAGTTACCACCTGACGAAGGCCAGAGGAATAGTTGGCCAAAACCTGGTTAGATGACAACAACTATGGAAAGCAGTAATTGCAGTGGATGCAGTCAAGAGATTCAGAGTGCGTATCTTGTCACAGTTACCACCAGACGAAGGCCAGAGGAATAGTTGGCCAAAACGTGGTGAGACGACAACAACTATGGAAAGCAGTAATTGCAGTGGATGCAGTCAAGAGATTCAGAGTGCGTATCTTGTCACAGTTACCACCTGACGAAGGCCAGAGGAGTAGTTGGCCAAAACGTGGTGAGACGACAACAACTATGGAAAGCAGTAATTGCAGTGGATGCAGTCAAGAGATTCAGATTGCGTATCTTGTCACAGTTACCACCTGACGAAGGCCAGAGGAATAGATGGCCAAAACGTGGTGAGACGACAACAACTATGGAAAGCAGTAATTGCCGTGGAGGCAGTAAAGAGATTCAGATTGCGTATCTTGTCACAGTTACCACCTGACGAAGGCAAGAGGAGTAGTTGGCCAAAACGTGGTGAGACGAAAACAACTATGGAAAGCAGTAATTGCAGTGGATGCAGTCAAGAGATTCAGAGTGCGTATCTTGTCACAGTTTCCACCTGAGGAAGGCCAGAGGAGTAGTTGGCCAAAACGTGGTGAGACGACAACAACTATGGAAAGCAGTAATTGCAGTGGATGCAGTCAAGAGATTCAGATTGCGTATCTTGTCACAGTTACCACCTGACGAAGGCCAGAGGAATAGTTGGCCAAAACGTGGTGAGACGACAACAACTATGGAAAGCAGTAATTGCAGTGGATGCAGTCAAGAGATTCAGAGTGCGTATCTTGTCACAGTTACGACCTGACTAAGGCCAGAGGAATAGTTGGCCAAAACGTGGTGAGACGACAAAAACTATGGAAAGCAGTAATTGCAGTGGATGCAGTCAAGAGATTCAGAGTGCGTATCTTGTCACAGTTACCACCTGACGAAGGCCAGAGGAATAGTTGGCCAAAACGTTGTGAGACCACAACAACTATGGAAAGCAGTAATTGCAGTGGATGCAGTCAAGAGATTCAGAGTGCGTATCTTGTCACAGTTACCACCTGACGAAGGCCAGAGGAGTAGTTGGCCAAAACGTGGTGAGACGACAACAACTATGGAAAGCAGTAATTGCAGTGGATGCAGTCAAGAGATTCAGAGTGCGTATCTTGTCACAGTTACAACCTGACGAAGGCCAGAGGAGTAGTTGGCCAAAACGTGGTGAGACGACAACAACTATGGAAAGCAGTAATTGCAGTGGATGCAGTCAAGAGATTCAGATTGCGTATCTTGTAACAGTTACCACCTGACGAAGGCCAGAGGAATAGTTGGCCAAAACGTGGTAAGACCACAAACAACTATGGAAAGCAGTAATTGCAGTGGATGCAGTCAAGAGATTCAGAGGGCGTATCTTGTAACAGTTACCACCTGACGAAGGCCAGAGGAGTAGTTGGCCAAAATGTGGTGAGACGACAACAACTATGGAAAGCAGTAATTGCAGTTGATGCAGTCAAGAGATTCAGATTGCGTATCTTGTCACAGTTACCACCTGACGAAGGCCAGAGGAATAGTTGGCCAAAACGTGGTGAGAGGACAACAACTATGGAAAGCAGTAATTGCAGTGGATGGAGTCAAGAGATTCAGATTGCGTATCTTGTCACAGTTACCACCTGACGAAGGCCAGAGGAATAGTTGGCCAAAACGTTGTGAGACGACACCAACTAGAGAAAGCAGTAATTGCAGTGGATGGAGTCAAGAGATTCAGAGTGCTTATCTTGTCACAGTTACCACCTGACGAAGGCCAGAGGAGTAGTTGGCCAAAACGTGGTGAGACGACAACAACTATGGAAAGCAGTAATTGCAGTGGATGCAGTCAAGAGACTCAGATGTCGTATCTTGTCACAGTTACAACCTGACGAAGGCCAGAGGAATAGTTGGCCAAAACGTGGTGAGACGACAACAACTATGGAAAGCAGTAATTGCAGTGGATGCAGTCAAGAGATTCAGAGTGCGTATCTTGTCACAGTTACCACCTGAGGAAGGCCAGAGGAATAGTTGGCCAAAACGTGGTGAGATTACAACAACTATGGACAGCAGTAATTGCAGTGGATGCAGTCAAGAGATTCAGATTGCGTATCTTGTCACAGTTACAACCTGACGAAGGCCAGAGGAATAGTTGGCCAAAACGTGGTGAGACGACAACAACTATGGAAAGCAGTAATTGCAGTGGATTCAGTCAAGAGATTCAGATATGGTATCTTGTCACAGTTACCACCTGACGAAGGCCAAAACGTGGTGAGACGACAACAACTATGGAAAGCAGTAATTGCAGTGGATGCAGTCAAGAGATTCAGAGTGTGTATCTTGTCACAGTTACCACCTGACGAAGGCCAGAGGAATAGTTGGCCGAAACGTGGTGAGATGACAACAACTATGGAAAGCAGTAATTGCAGTGGATGCAGTCAAGAGATTCAGAGTGCGTATCTTGTCACAGTTACCACCTGACGAGGCCAGAGGAGTAGTTGGCCAAAACGTGGTGAGACGACAACAACTATGGAAAGCAGTAATTGCAGTGGATGCAGTCAAGAGATTCAGATTGCGTATCTTGTCACAGTTACCACCTGACGAAGGCCAGAGGAATAGTTGGCCAAAACGTGGTGAGACGACAACAACTATGGAAAGCAGTAATTGCAGTGGATGCAGTCAAGAGATTCAGAGTGCGTATCTTGTCACAGTTACCACCTGACGAAGGCCAGAGGAATAGATGGCCAAAACGTGGTGAGACGACAACAACTATGGAAAGCAGTAATTGCAGTGGATGCAGTCAAGAGATTCAGATTGCCTATCTTGTCACAGTTACCACCTGACGAAGGCCAGAGGAATAGTTGGCCAAAACGTGGTGAGACGACAACAACTATGGAAAGCAGTAATTGCAGTGGATGCAGTCAAGAGATTCAGAGTGCGTATCTTGTCACAGTTACCACCTGACGAAGGCCAGAGGAATAGTTGGCCAAAACGTGGTGAGACGACAACAACTATGGAAAGCAGTAATTGCAGTGGATGCAGTTAAGAGATTCAGATTGCGTATCTTGTCACAGTTACCACCTGACGAAGGCCAGAGGAATAGATGGCCAAAACGTGGTGAGACGACAACAACTATGGAAAGCAGTAATTGCCGTGGAGGCAGTAAAGAGATTCAGATTGCGTATCTTGTCACAGTTACAACCTGACGAAGGCCAGAGGAGTAGTTGGCCAAAACGTGGTGAGACGAAAACAACTATGGAAAGCAGTAATTGCAGTGCATGCAGTCAAGAGATTCAGAGTGCGTATCTTGTCACAGTTACCACCTGAGGAAGGCCAGAGGAGTAGTTGGCCAAAACGTGGTGAGACGACAACAACTATGGAAAGCAGTAATTGCAGTGGATGCAGTCAAGAGATTCAGATTGCGTATCTTGTCACAGTTACCACCTGACGAAGGCCAGAGGAATAGTTGGCCAAAACGTGGTGAGACGACAACAACTATGGAAAGCAGTAATTGCAGTGGATGCAGTCAAGAGATTCAGAGTGCGTATCTTGTCAAAGTTACCACCTGACGAAGGCCAGAGGAATAATTGGCCAAAACGTGGTGAGACGACAACAACTATGGAAAGCAGTAATTGCAGTGGATGCAGTCAAGAGATCCAGAGTGCGTATCTTGTCACAGTTACCACCTGACGAAGGCCAGAGGAATAGTTGGCCAAAACGTGGTGAGACGACAACAACTATGGAAAGCAGTAATTGCAGTGGATGCAGTCAAGAGATTCAGAGTGCGTATCTCGTCACAGTTTCCACCTGACGAATGCCAGAGGAGTAGTTGGCCAAAACGTGGTGAGACGACAACAACTATGGAAAGCAGTAATTGCAGTATGAAGTCAAGAGATTCAGAGTGCGTATCTTGTCACAGTTACCACCTGTCGCAGGCCAGAGGAATAGTTGGCCAAAACGTGGTGAGACGACAACAACTATGGAAAGCAGTAATTGCAGTGGATGCAGTCAAGAGATTCAGAGTGCGTATCTTGTCAAAGTTACCACCTGACGAAGGCCAGAGGAATAATTGGCCAAAACGTGGTGAGACGACAACAACTATGGAAAGCAGTAATTGCCGTGGAGGCAGTAAAGAGATTCAGATTGCGTATCTTGTCACAGTTACAACCTGACGAAGGCCAGAGGAGTAGTTGGCCAAAACGTGGTGAGACGAAAACAACTATGGAAAGCAGTAATTGCAGTGCATGCAGTCAAGAGATTCAGAGTGCGTATCTTGTCACAGTTACCACCTGAGGAAGGCCAGAGGAGTAGTTGGCCAAAACGTGGTGAGACGACAACAACTATGGAAAGCAGTAATTGCAGTGGATGCAGTCAAGAGATTCAGATTGCGTATCTTGTCACAGTTACCACCTGACGAAGGCCAGAGGAATAGTTGGCCAAAACGTGGTGAGACGACAACAACTATGGAAAGCAGTAATTGCAGTGGATGCAGTCAAGAGATTCAGAGTGCGTATCTTGTCACAGTTACCACCTGACGAAGGCCAGAGGAATAGTTGGCCAAAACGTGGTGAGACGACAACAACTATGGAAAGCAGTAATTGCGGTGGATGCAGTCAAGAGATTCAGAGTGCGTATCTTGTCACAGTTACCACCTGACGAAGGCCAGAGGAATAGTTGGCCAAAACGTGGTGAGACGACAACAACTATGGAAAGCAGTAATTGCAGTGGATGCAGTCAAGAGATTCAGAGTGCGTATCTTGTCACAGTTACTACCTGACGAATGCCGGAGGAGTAGTTGGCCAAAACGTGGTGAGACGACAACAACTATGGAAAGCAGTAATTGCAGTGGATGCAGTCAAGAGATTCAGAGTGCGTATCTTGTCACAGTTACCACCTGAGGAAGGCCAGAGGAATAGTTGGCCAAAACGTGGTGAGATTACAACAACTATGGACAGCAGTAATTGCAGTGGATGCAGTCAAGAGATTCAGATTGCGTATCTTGTCACAGTTACAACCTGACGAAGGCCAGAGGAATAGTTGGCCAAAACGTGGTGAGACGACAACAACTATGGAAAGCAGTAATTGCAGTGGATTCAGTCAAGAGATTCAGATATGGTATCTTGTCACAGTTACCACCTGACGAAGGCCAAAACGTGGTGAGACGACAACAACTATGGAAAGCAGTAATTGCAGTGGATGCAGTCAAGAGATTCAGAGTGTGTATCTTGTCACAGTTACCACCTGACGAAGGCCAGAGGAATAGTTGGCCGAAACGTGGTGAGATGACAACAACTATGGAAAGCAGTAATTGCAGTGGATGCAGTCAAGAGATTCAGAGTGCGTATCTTGTCACAGTTACCACCTGACGAGGCCAGAGGAGTAGTTGGCCAAAACGTGGTGAGACGACAACAACTATGGAAAGCAGTAATTGCAGTGGATGCAGTCAAGAGATTCAGATTGCGTATCTTGTCACAGTTACCACCTGACGAAGGCCAGAGGAATAGTTGGCCAAAACGTGGTGAGACGACAACAACTATGGAAAGCAGTAATTGCAGTGGATGCAGTCAAGAGATTCAGATTGCGTATCTTGTCACAGTTACCACCTGACGAAGGCCAAAACGTGGTGAGACGACAACAACTATGGAAAGCAGTAATTGCAGTGGATGCAGTCAAGAGATTCAGAGTGTGTATCTTGTCACAGTTACCACCTGACGAAGGCCAGAGGAATAGTTGGCCGAAACGTGGTGAGATGACAACAACTATGGAAAGCAGTAATTGCAGTGGATGCAGTCAAGAGATTCAGAGTGCGTATCTTGTCACAGTTACCACCTGACGAGGCCAGAGGAGTAGTTGGCCAAAACGTGGTGAGACGACAACAACTATGGAAAGCAGTAATTGCAGTGGATGCAGTCAAGAGATTCAGATTGCGTATCTTGTCACAGTTACCACCTGACGAAGGCCAGAGGAATAGTTGGCCAAAACGTGGTGAGACGACAACAACTATGGAAAGCAGTAATTGCAGTGGATGCAGTCAAGAGATTCAGAGTGCGTATCTTGTCACAGTTACCACCTGACGAAGGCCAGAGGAATAGATGGCCAAAACGTGGTGAGACGACAACAACTATGGAAAGCAGTAATTGCAGTGGATGCAGTCAAGAGATTCAGATTGCGTATCTTGTCACAGTTACCACCTGACGAAGGCCAGAGGAATAGTTGGCCAAAACGTGGTGAGACGACAACAACTATGGAAAGCAGTAATTGCAGTGGATGCAGTCAAGAGATTCAGAGTGCGTATCTTGTCACAGTTACCACCTGACGAAGGCCAGAGGAATAGTTGGCCAAAACGTGGTGAGACGACAACAACTATGGAAAGCAGTAATTGCAGTGGATGCAGTTAAGAGATTCAGATTGCGTATCTTGTCACAGTTACCACCTGACGAAGGCCAGAGGAATAGATGGCCAAAACGTGGTGAGACGACAACAACTATGGAAAGCAGTAATTGCCGTGGAGGCAGTAAAGAGATTCAGATTGCGTATCTTGTCACAGTTACAACCTGACGAAGGCCAGAGGAGTAGTTGGCCAAAACGTGGTGAGACGAAAACAACTATGGAAAGCAGTAATTGCAGTGCATGCAGTCAAGAGATTCAGAGTGCGTATCTTGTCACAGTTACCACCTGAGGAAGGCCAGAGGAGTAGTTGGCCAAAACGTGGTGAGACGACAACAACTATGGAAAGCAGTAATTGCAGTGGATGCAGTCAAGAGATTCAGATTGCGTATCTTGTCACAGTTACCACCTGACGAAGGCCAGAGGAATAGTTGGCCAAAACGTGGTGAGACGACAACAACTATGGAAAGCAGTAATTGCAGTGGATGCAGTCAAGAGATTCAGAGTGCGTATCTTGTCAAAGTTACCACCTGACGAAGGCCAGAGGAATAATTGGCCAAAACGTGGTGAGACGACAACAACTATGGAAAGCAGTAATTGCAGTGGATGCAGTCAAGAGATCCAGAGTGCGTATCTTGTCACAGTTACCACCTGACGAAGGCCAGAGGAATAGTTGGCCAAAACGTGGTGAGACGACAACAACTATGGAAAGCAGTAATTGCAGTGGATGCAGTCAAGAGATTCAGAGTGCGTATCTCGTCACAGTTTCCACCTGACGAATGCCAGAGGAGTAGTTGGCCAAAACGTGGTGAGACGACAACAACTATGGAAAGCAGTAATTGCAGTATGAAGTCAAGAGATTCAGAGTGCGTATCTTGTCACAGTTACCACCTGTCGCAGGCCAGAGGAATAGTTGGCCAAAACGTGGTGAGACGACAACAACTATGGAAAGCAGTAATTGCAGTGGATGCAGTCAAGAGATTCAGAGTGCGTATCTTGTCAAAGTTACCACCTGACGAAGGCCAGAGGAATAATTGGCCAAAACGTGGTGAGACGACAACAACTATGGAAAGCAGTAATTGCCGTGGAGGCAGTAAAGAGATTCAGATTGCGTATCTTGTCACAGTTACAACCTGACGAAGGCCAGAGGAGTAGTTGGCCAAAACGTGGTGAGACGAAAACAACTATGGAAAGCAGTAATTGCAGTGCATGCAGTCAAGAGATTCAGAGTGCGTATCTTGTCACAGTTACCACCTGAGGAAGGCCAGAGGAGTAGTTGGCCAAAACGTGGTGAGACGACAACAACTATGGAAAGCAGTAATTGCAGTGGATGCAGTCAAGAGATTCAGATTGCGTATCTTGTCACAGTTACCACCTGACGAAGGCCAGAGGAATAGTTGGCCAAAACGTGGTGAGACGACAACAACTATGGAAAGCAGTAATTGCAGTGGATGCAGTCAAGAGATTCAGAGTGCGTATCTTGTCACAGTTACCACCTGACGAAGGCCAGAGGAATAGTTGGCCAAAACGTGGTGAGACGACAACAACTATGGAAAGCAGTAATTGCGGTGGATGCAGTCAAGAGATTCAGAGTGCGTATCTTGTCACAGTTACCACCTGACGAAGGCCAGAGGAATAGTTGGCCAAAACGTGGTGAGACGACAACAACTATGGAAAGCAGTAATTGCAGTGGATGCAGTCAAGAGATTCAGAGTGCGTATCTTGTCACAGTTACTACCTGACGAATGCCGGAGGAGTAGTTGGCCAAAACGTGGTGAGACGACAACAACTATGGAAAGCAGTAATTGCAGTGGATGCAGTCAAGAGATTCAGAGTGCGTATCTTGTCACAGTTACCACCTGAGGAAGGCCAGAGGAATAGTTGGCCAAAACGTGGTGAGATTACAACAACTATGGAAAGCAGTAATTGCAGTGGATGCAGTCAAGAGATTCAGATTGTTTATCTTGTCACAGTTACAACCTGACGAAGGCCAGAGGAATAGTTGGCCAAAACGTGGTGAGACGACAACAACTATGGAAAGCAGTAATTGCAGTGGATTCAGTCAAGAGATTCAGATATGGTATCTTGTCACAGTTACCACCTGACGAAGGCCAAAACGTGGTGAGACGACAACAACTATGGAAAGCAGTAATTGCAGTGGATGCAGTCAAGAGATTCAGAGTGTGTATCTTGTCACAGTTACCACCTGACGAAGGCCAGAGGAATAGTTGGCCGAAACGTGGTGAGATGACAACAACTATGGAAAGCAGTAATTGCAGTGGATGCAGTCAAGAGATTCAGAGTGCGTATCTTGTCACAGTTACCACCTGACGAGGCCAGAGGAGTAGTTGGCCAAAACGTGGTGAGACGACAACAACTATGGAAAGCAGTAATTGCAGTGGATGCAGTCAAGAGATTCAGATTGCGTATCTTGTCACAGTTACCACCTGACGAAGGCCAGAGGAATAGTTGGCCAAAACGTGGTGAGACGACAACAACTATGGAAAGCAATAATTGCAGTGGATGCAGTCAAGAGATTCAGAGTGCGTATCTTGTCACAGTTACCACCTGACGAAGGCCAGAGGAATAGATGGCCAAAACGTGGTGAGACGACAACAACTATGGAAAGCAGTAATTGCAGTCGATGCAGTCAAGAGATTCAGATTGCGTATCTTGTCACAGTTACCACCTGACGAAGGCCAGAGGAATAGTTGGCCAAAACGTGGTGAGACGACAACAACTATGGAAAGCAGTAATTGCAGTGGATGCAGTCAAGAGATTCAGAGTGCGTATCTTGTCACAGTTACCACCTGACGAAGGCCAGAGGAATAGTTGGCCAAAACGTGGTGAGACGACAACAACTATGGAAAGCAGTAATTGCAGTGGATGCAGTTAAGAGATTCAGATTGCGTATCTTGTCACAGTTACCACCTGACGAAGGCCAGAGGAATAGATGGCCAAAAAATGGTGAGACGACAACAACTATGGAAAGCAGTAATTGCCGTGGAGGCAGTAAAGAGATTCAGATTGCGTATCTTGTCACAGTTACAACCTGACGAAGGCCAGAGGAGTAGTTGGCCAAAACGTGGTGAGACGAAAACAACTATGGAAAGCAGTAATTGCAGTGCATGCAGTCAAGAGATTCAGAGTGCGTATCTTGTCACAGTTACCACCTGAGGAAGGCCAGAGGAGTAGTTGGCCAAAACGTGGTGAGACGACAACAACTATGGAAAGCAGTAATTGCAGTGGATGCAGTCAAGAGATTCAGATTGCGTATCTTGTCACAGTTACCACCTGACGAAGGCCAGAGGAATAGTTGGCCAAAACGTGGTGAGACGACAACAACTATGGAAAGCAGTAATTGCAGTGGATGCAGTCAAGAGATTCAGAGTGCGTATCTTGTCAAAGTTACCACCTGACGAAGGCCAGAGGAATAATTGGCCAAAACGTGGTGAGACGACAACAACTATGGAAAGCAGTAATTGCAGTGGATGCAGTCAAGAGATCCAGAGTGCGTATCTTGTCACAGTTACCACCTGACGAAGGCCAGAGGAATAGTTGGCCAAAACGTGGTGAGACGACAACAACTATGGAAAGCAGTAATTGCAGTGGATGCAGTCAAGAGATTCAGAGTGCGTATCTCGTCACAGTTTCCACCTGACGAATGCCAGAGGAGTAGTTGGCCAAAACGTGGTGAGACGACAACAACTATGGAAAGCAGTAATTGCAGTATGAAGTCAAGAGATTCAGAGTGCGTATCTTGTCACAGTTACCACCTGTCACAGGCCAGAGGAATAGTTGGCCAAAACGTGGTGAGACGACAACAACTATGGAAAGCAGTAATTGCAGTGGATGCAGTCAAGAGATTCAGAGTGCGTATCTTGTCAAAGTTACCACCTGACGAAGGCCAGAGGAATAATTGGCCAAAACGTGGTGAGACGACAACAACTATGGAAAGCAGTAATTGCCGTGGAGGCAGTAAAGAGATTCAGATTGCGTATCTTGTCACAGTTACAACCTGACGAAGGCCAGAGGAGTAGTTGGCCAAAACGTGGTGAGACGAAAACAACTATGGAAAGCAGTAATTGCAGTGCATGCAGTCAAGAGATTCAGAGTGCGTATCTTGTCACAGTTACCACCTGAGGAAGGCCAGAGGAGTAGTTGGCCAAAACGTGGTGAGACGACAACAACTATGGAAAGCAGTAATTGCAGTGGATGCAGTCAAGAGATTCAGATTGCGTATCTTGTCACAGTTACCACCTGACGAAGGCCAGAGGAATAGTTGGCCAAAACGTGGTGAGACGACAACAACTATGGAAAGCAGTAATTGCAGTGGATGCAGTCAAGAGATTCAGAGTGCGTATCTTGTCACAGTTACCACCTGACGAAGGCCAGAGGAATAGTTGGCCAAAACGTGGTGAGACGACAACAACTATGGAAAGCAGTAATTGCGGTGGATGCAGTCAAGAGATTCAGAGTGCGTATCTTGTCACAGTTACCACCTGACGAAGGCCAGAGGAATAGTTGGCCAAAACGTGGTGAGACGACAACAACTATGGAAAGCAGTAATTGCAGTGGATGCAGTCAAGAGATTCAGAGTGCGTATCTTGTCACAGTTACTACCTGACGAATGCCGGAGGAGTAGTTGGCCAAAACGTGGTGAGACGACAACAACTATGGAAAGCAGTAATTGCAGTGGATGCAGTCAAGAGATTCAGATTGCGTATCTTGTCACAGTTACCACCTGACGAAGGCCAGAGTAATAGTTGGCCAAAACGTGGTGAGACGACAAAAACTATGGAAAGCAGTAATTGCGGTGGATGCAGTCAAGAGTTTCAGAGTGCGTATCTTGTCACAGTTACCACCTGACGAAGGCCAGAGGAATAGTTGGCCAAAACGTGGTGAGACCACAACAATTATGGAAAGCAGTAATTGCAGTGGATGCAGTCAAGCGATTCAGAGTGCGTATCTTGTCACAGTTACCACCTGACGAAGGCCAGAGGAGTAGTTGGCCAAAACGTGGTGAGACGACAACAACTATGGAAAGCAGTAATTGCAGTGGATGCAGTCAAGAGATTCAGAGTGCGTATCTTGTCACAGTTACAACCTGACGAAGGCCAGAGGAGTAGTTTGCCAAAACGTGGTGAGACGACAACAACTATGGAAAGCAGTAATTGCAGTGGATGCAGTCAAGAGATTCAGATTGCGTATCTTGTAACAGTTACCACCTGACGAAGGCCAGAGGAATAGTTGGCCAAAACGTGGTGAGACCACAAACAACTATGGAAAGCAGTAATTGCAGTGGATGCAGTCAAGAGATTCAGAGTGCGTATCTTGTCACAGTTACCACCTGACGAAAGCCAGAGGAGTAGTTGGCCAAAACGTTGTGAGACGACAACAACTATGGAAAGCAGTAATTGCAGTTGATGCAGTCAAGAGATTCAGATTGCGTATCTTGTCACAGTTACCACCTTACGAAGGCCAGAGGAATAGTTGGCCAAAACGTGGTGAGACGACAACAACTATGGAAAGCAGTAATTGCAGTGGATGGAGTCAAGAGATTCAGATTGCGTATCTTGTCACAGTTACCACCTGACGAAGGCCAGAGGAATAGTTGGCCAAAACGTTGTGAGACGACACCAACTATAGAAAGCAGTAATTGCAGTGGATGGAGTCAAGAGATTCAGAGTGCTTATCTTGTCACAGTTACCACCTGACGAAGGCCAGAGGAGTAGTTGGCCAAAACGTGGTGAGACGACAACAACTATGGAAAGCAGTAATTGCAGTGGATGCAGTCAAGAGACTCAGATGTCGTATCTTGTCACAGTTACAACCTGACGAAGGCCAGAGGAATAGTTGGCCAAAACGTGGTGAGACGACAACAACTATGGAAAGCAGTAATTGCAGTGGATGCAGTCAAGAGATTCAGAGTGCGTATCTTGTCACAGTTACCACCTGAGGAAGGCCAGAGGAATAGTTGGCCAAAACGTGGTGAGATGACGACAATTATGGACAGCAGTAATTGCAGTGGATGCAGTCAAGAGATTCAGATTGCGTATCTTGTCACAGTTACAACCTGACGAAGGCCAGAGGAAAAGTTGGCCAAAACGTGGTGAGACGACAACAACTATGGAAAGCAGTAATTGCAGTGGATTCAGTCAAGAGATTCAGATTGCGTATCTTGTCACAGTTACCACCTGACGAAGGCGAAAACGTGGTGAGACGACAACAACTATGGAAAGCAGTAATTGCAGTGGATGCAGTCAAGAGATTCAGAGTGTGTATCTTGTCACAGTTACCACCTGACGAAGGCCAGAGGAATAGTTGGCCGAAACGTGGTGAGATGACAACAACTATGGAAAGCAGTAATTGCAGTGGATGCAGTCAAGAGATTCAGAGTGCGTATCTTGTCACAGTTACCACCTGACGAGGCCAGAGGAGTAGTTGGCCAAAACCTGGTGAGACGACAACAACTATGGAAAGCAGTAATTGCAGTGGATGCAGTCAAGAGATTCAGATTGCGTATCTTGTCACAGTTACCACCTGACGAAGGCCAGAGGAATAGTTGGCCAAAACGTGGTGAGACGACAACAACTATGGAAAGCAGTAATTGCAGTGGATGCAGTCAAGAGATTAAGAGTGCGTATCTTGTCAAAGTTACCACCTGACGAAGGTCAGAGGAATAATTGGCCAAAACGTGGTGAGACGACAACAACTATGGAAAGCAGTAATTGCAGTGGATGCAGTCAAGAGATCCAGAGTGCGTATCTTGTCACAGTTACCACCTGACGAAGGCCAGAGGAGTAGTTGGCCAAAACGTGGTGAGACGACAACAACTATGGAAAGCAGTAATTGCAGTGGATGCAGTCAAGAGATTCAGAGTGCGTATCTCGTCACAGTTACCACCTGACGAATGCCAGAGGAGTAGTTGGCCAAAACGTGGTGAGACGACAACAACTATGGAAAGCAGTAATTGCAGTATGAAGTCAAGAGATTCAGAGTGCGTATCTTGTCACAGTTACCACCTGACGCAGGCCAGAGGAATAGTTGGCCAAAACGTGGTGAGACGACAACAACTATGGAAAGCAGTAATTGCAGTGGATGCAGTCAGAAGAATCAGATTGTGTATCTTGTCACAGTTACAACCTGACGAAGGCCAGAGGAATAGTTGGCCAAAACGTGGTGAGACGACAACAAATATGGAAAGCAGTAATTGCAGTGGACGCAGTCAAGAGATTCAGATTGCGTATCTTGTCACAGTTACCACCTGACGAAGGCCAGAGGAATAGTTGGCCAAAACGTGGTGAGACGACAACAACTATGGAAAGCAGTAATTGCAGTGGATGCAGTCAAGAGATTCAGAGTGCGTATCTTGTCACAGTTACCACCTGACGAAGGCCAGAGGAATAGTTGTCCAAAACGTGGTGAGACGACAACAACTATGGAAAGCAGTAATTGCAGTGGATGCAGTCAAGAGATTCAGATTGTGTATCTTGTCACAGTTACCACCTGACGAAGGCCAAAACGTGGTGAGACGACAACAACTATGGAAAGCAGTAATTGCAGTGGATGCAGTCAAGAGATTCAGAGTGCGTACCTTGTCACAGTTACCACCTGACGAAGGCCAGAGGAATAGTTGGCCAAAACGTTGTGAGACGACACCAACTATAGAAAGCAGTAATTGCAGTGGATGGAGTCAAGAGATTCAGAGTGCTTATCTTGTCACAGTTACCACCTGACGAAGGCCAGAGGAGTAGTTGGCCAAAACGTGGTGAGACGACAACAACTATGGAAAGCAGTAATTGCAGTGGATGCAGTCAAGAGACTCAGATGTCGTATCTTGTCACAGTTACAACCTGACGAAGGCCAGAGGAATAGTTGGCCAAAACGTGGTGAGACGACAACAACTATGGAAAGCAGTAATTGCAGTGGATGCAGTCAAGAGATTCAGAGTGCGTATCTTGTCACAGTTACCACCTGAGGAAGGCCAGAGGAATAGTTGGCCAAAACGTGGTGAGATGACAACAACTATGGACAGCAGTAATTGCAGTGGATGCAGTACAGAGATTCAGATTGCGTATCTTGTCACAGTTACAATTTGACGAAGGCCAGAGGAATAGTTGGCCAAAACGTGGTGAGACGACAACAACTATGGAAAGCAGTAATTGCAGTGGATGCAGTCAAGAGATTCAGATTGCGTATCTTGTCACAGTTACCACCTGACGAAGGCGAAAACGTGGTGAGACGACAACAACTATGGAAAGCAGTAATTGCAGTGGATGCAGTCAAGAGATTCAGAGTGTGTATCTTGTCACAGTTTCCACCTGACGAAGGCCAGAGGAATAGTTGGCCGAAAATGGTGAGATGACAACAACTATGGAAAGCAGTAATTGCAGTGGATGCAGTCAAGAGATTCAGAGTGCGTATCTTGTCACAGTTACCACCTTACGAGGCCAGAGGAGTAGTTGGCCAAAACGTGGTGAGACGACAACAACTATGGAAAGCAGTAATTGCAGTGGATGCAGTCAAGAGATTCAGATTGCGTATCTTGTCACAGTTACCACCTGACGAAGGCCAGAGGAATAGTTGGCCAAAACGTGGTGAGACGACAACAACTATGGAAAGCAGTAATTGCAGTGGATGCAGTCAAGAGATTCAGAGTGCGTATCTTGTCAAAGTTACCACCTGACGAAGGCCAGAGGAATAGTTGGCCAAAACGTGGTGAGACGACAACAACTATGGAAAGCAGTAATTGCAGTGGATGCAGTCAAGAGATCCAGAGTGCGTATCTTGTCACAGTTACCACCTGACGAAGGCCAGAGGAATAGTTGGCCAAAACGTGGTGAGACGACAACAACTATGGAAAGCAGTAATTGCAGTGGATGCAGTCAAGAGATTCAGAGTGCGTATCTCGTCACAGTTACCACCTGACGAATGCCAGAGGAGTAGTTGGCCAAAACGTGGTGAGACGACAACAACTATGGAAAGCAGTAATTGCAGTATGAAGTCAAGAGATTCAGAGTGCGTATCTTGTCACAGTTACCACCTGACGCAGGCCAGAGGAATAGTTGGCCAAAACGTGGTGAGACGACAACAACTATGGAAAGCAGTAATTGCAGTGGATGCAGTCAAGAGATTCAGATTGCGTATCTTGTCACAGTTACCACCTGACGAAGGCGAAAACGTGGTGAGACGACAACAACTCTGGAAAGCAGTAATTGCAGTGGATGCAGTCAAGAGATTCAGAGTGTGTATCTTGTCACAGTTACCACCTGACGAAGGCCAGAGGAATAGTTGGCCGAAACGTGGTGAGATGACAACAACTATTGAAAGCAGTAATTGCAGTGGATGCAGTCAAGAGATTCAGAGTGCGTATCTTGTCACAGTTACCACCTGGCGAAGGCCAGAGGAATAGTTGGCCAAAACATGGTGAGACGACAACAACTATGGAAAGCAGTAATTGCAGTGGATGCAGTCAAGAGATTCAGAGTGCGTATCTTGTCAAAGTTACCACCTGACGAAGGCCAGAGGAATAATTGGCCAAAACGTGGTGAGACGACAACAACTATGGAAAGCAGTAATTGCAGTGGATGCAGTCAAGAGATCCAGAGTGCGTATCTTGTCACAGTTACCACCTGACGAAGGCCAGAGGAATAGTTGGCCAAAACGTGGTGAGACGACAACAACTATGGAAAGCAGTAATTGCAGTGGATGCAGTCAAGAGATTCAGAGTGCGTATCTCGCCACAGTTACCACCTGACGAATGCCAGAGGAGTAGTTGGCCAAAACGTGGTGAGACGACAACAACTATGGAAAGCAGTAATTGCAGTATGAAGTCAAGAGATTCAGAGTGCGTATCTTGTCACAGTTACCACCTGACGCAGGCCAGAGGAATAGTTGGCCAAAACGTGGTGAGACGACAACAACTATGGAAAGCAGTAATTGCAGTGAATGCAGTCAGAAGAATCAGATTGCGTATCTTGTCACAGTTACAACCTGACGAAGGCCAGAGGAATAGTTGGCCAAAACGTGGTGAGACGACAACAACTATGGAAAGCAGTAATTGCAGTGGATGCAGTCAAGAGATTCAGATTGCGTATCTTGTCACAGTTACCACCTGACGAAGGCCAAAACGTGGTGAGACGACAACAACTATGGAAAGCAGTAATTGCAGTGGATGCAGTCAAGAGATTCAGAGTGCGTACCTTGTCACAGTTACCACCTGACGAAGGCCAGAGGAATAGTTGGCCAAAACGTGGTGAGACGACAACAACTATTGAAAGCAGCGATTGCGGTGGATGCAGTCATGAGATTCAGAGTGCGTATCTTGTCACAGTTACCACCTGACGAATGCCAGAGGAGTAGTTGGCGAAAACGTGGTGAGACGACAACAACTATGTAAAGCAGTAATTGCAGTGGATGCAGTCAAGAGATTCAGATTGCGTATCTTGTCACAGTTACCACCTGACGAAGGCCAGAGGAATAGTTGTCCAAAACGTGGTGAGACGACAACAACTATGGAAAGCTGTAATTGCAGTGGATGCAGTCAAGAGATTCAGAGTGCGTATCTTGTCACAGTTACCACCTGAAGAAGGCCAGAGGAATAGTTGGCCAAAATGTGGTGAGACGACAACAACTATGGAAAGCAGTAATTGCAGTGGATGCAGTCAAGAGTTTAAGAGTGCGTATCTTGTCACAGTTACCACCTGACGAAGGCCAGAGGAATAGTTGTCCAAAACGTGGTTAGACGACAACAACTATAAAAAGCTGTAATTGCAGTGGAGGCAGTCAAGAGATTCAGAGTGCGTATCTTGTCACAGTTACCACCTGACGCAGGCCAGAGGAATAGTTGGCCAAAACGTGGTGAGACGACAACAACTATGGAAAGCAGTAATTGCAATGGATGCAGTCAAGAGATTCAGAGTGCGTATCTTGTCACAGTTACCACCTGACGAAAACCAGAGGAATAGTTGGCCAAAACGTGGTGAGACGACAACAACTATGGAAAGCAGTAATTGCAATGGATGCAGTCAAGAGATTCAGAGTGCGTATCTTGTCACAGTTACCACCTGACGAAGGCCAGAGGAATAGTTGGCCAAAACGTGGTGAGACGACAACAACTATGTAAAGCAGTAATTGCAGTGGATGCAGTCAAGAGATTCAGATTGCGTATCTTGTCACAGTTACCACCTGACGAAGGCCAGAGGAATAGTTGGCCAAAACGTGGTGAGACGACAACAACTATGGAAAGCAGTAATTGCAGTGGATGCAGTCAAGAGATTCAGAGTGCGTATCTCGTCACAGTTACCACCTGACGAATGCCAGAGGAGTAGTTGGCCAAAACGTGGTGAGACGACAACAACTATGGAAAGCAGTAATTGCAGTATGAAGTCAAGAGATTCAGAGTGCGTATCTTGTCACAGTTACCACCTGACGCAGGCCAGAGGAATAGTTGGCCAAAACGTGGTGAGACGACAACAACTATGGAAAGCAGTAATTGCAGTGGATGCAGTCAGAAGAATCAGATTGCGTATCTTGTCACAGTTACAACCTGACGAAGGCCAGAGGAATAGTTGGCCAAAACGTGGTGAGACGACAACAACTATGGAAAGCAGTAATTGCAGTGGATGCAGTCAAGAGATTCAGATTGCGTATCTTGTCACAGTTACCACCTGACGAAGGCCAAAACGTGGTGAGACGACAACAACTATGGAAAGCAGTAATTGCAGTGGATGCAGTCAAGAGATTCAGAGTGCGTACCTTGTCACAGTTACCATCTGACGAAGGCCAGAGGAATAGTTGGCCAAAACGTGGTGAGACGACAACAACTATTGAAAGCAGCGATTGCGGTGGATGCAGTCATGAGATTCAGAGTGCGTATCTTGTCACAGTTACCACCTGACGAATGCCAGAGGAGTAGTTGGCGAAAACGTGGTGAGACGACAACAACTATGTAAAGCAGTAATTGCAGTGGATGCAGTCAAGAGATTCAGATTGCGTATCTTGTCACAGTTACCACCTGACGAAGGCCAGAGGAATAGTTGTCCAAAACGTGGTGAGACGACAACAACTATGGAAAGCTGTAATTGCAGTGGATGCAGTCAAGAGATTCAGAGTGCGTATCTTGTCACAGTTACCACCTGAAGAAGGCCAGAGGAATAGTTGGCCAAAATGTGGTGAGACGACAACAACTATGGAAAGCAGTAATTGCAGTGGATGCAGTCAAGAGATTAAGAGTGCGTATCTTGTCACAGTTACCACCTGACGAAGGCCAGAGGAATAGTTGTCCAAAACGTGGTTAGACGACAACAACTATGGAAAGCTGTAATTGCAGTGGAGGCAGTCAAGAGATTCAGAGTGCGTATCTTGTCACAGTTACCACCTGACGCAGGCCAGAGGAATAGTTGGCCAAAACGTGGTGAGACGACAACAACTATGGAAAGCAGTAATTGCAATGGATGCAGTCAAGAGATTCAGAGTGCGTATCTTGTCACAGTTACCACCTGACGAAAACCAGAGGAATAGTTGGCCAAAACGTGGTGAGACGACAACAACTATGGAAAGCAGTAATTGCAATGGATGCAGTCAAGAGATTCAGAGTGCGTATCTTGTCACAGTTACCACCTGACGAAGGCCAGAGGAATAGTTGGCCAAAACGTGGTGAGACTAAAACAACTATGGAAAGCAGTAATTGCAATGGATGCAGTCAAGAGATTCAGAGTGCGTATCTTGTCACAGTTACCACCTGACGAAGGCCAGAGGAATAGTTGTCAAAAACATGGTGAGACGACAACAACTATGGAAAGCTGTAATTGCAGTGGATGCAGTCAAGAGATTATGATTGCGTATCTTGTCACAGTTACCACCTGACGAAGGCAAGAGGAATAGTTGTCCAAAACGTGGTGAGACGACAACAACTATGGAAAGCTGTAATTGCAGTGGATGCAGTCAAGAGATTCAGAGTGCGTATCTTGTCACAGTTACCACCTGACGAAGGCCAGAGGAATAGTTGTCCAAAACGTGGTGAGACGACAACAACTATGGAAAGCTGTAATTGCAGTGGATGCAGTCAAGAGATTCAGAGTGCGTATCTTGTCACAGTTACCACCTGACGAAGGCCAGAGGAATAGTTGTCCAAAACGTGGTGAGACGACAACAACTATTGAAAGCAGTAATTGCAGTGGATGCAGTCAAGAGATTCAGAGTGCGTATCTTGTCACAGTTACCACCTGACGAAGGCCAGAGGAATAGTTGGCCAAAACGTGGAGAGACGACAACAACTATGGAAAGCAGTAATTGCAATGGATGCAGTCAAGAGATTCAGAGTGCGTATCTTGTCACAGTTACCACATGACGAAGGCCAGAGGAATAGTTGGCCAAAACGTGGTGAGACAACAACAACTATGGGAAGCAGTAATTGCAGTGGATGCAGTCAAGAGATTCAGAGTGCGTATCTTGTCACAGTTACCACCTGACAAAGGCCAGATGAATAGTTGTCCAAAACGTGGTGAGATGACAATAACTATGGAAAGCTGTAATTGCAGTGGATGCAGTCAAGAGATTCAGAGTGCGTATCTTGTCACAGTTACCACCTTACGAAGGCCAGAGGAATAGTTGTCCAAAACGTGGTGAGACGACAACAACTATGGAAAGCTGTAATTGCAGTGGATGCAGTCAAGAGATTCAGAGTGCGTATCTTGTCACAGTTCCCACCTGACGAAGGCCAGAGGAATAGTTGGCCAAAACGTGGTGAGACGACAACAACTATGGAAAGCAGTAAGTGCAATGGATGTAGTCAAGAGATTCAGAGTGCGTATCTTGTCACAGTTACCACCTGACGAAGGCCAGAGGAATAGTTGGCCAAAACGTGGTGAGACGACAACAACTATGGAAAGCAGTAATTGCAGTAGATTCAGTCAAGAGATTCAGAGTGCGTATCTTGTCACAGTTACCACCTGACGAAGGCCAGAGGAATAGTTGGCCAAAACGTGGTGAGACGACAACAACTATGGAAAGCTGTAATTGCAGTGGATGCAGTCAAGAGATTCAGAGTGGGTATCTTGTCACAGTTACCACCTGACGAAAGCCAGAGGAATAGTTGGCCAAAACGTGGTGAGACGACAACAACTATGGAAAGCAGTAATTGCAGTGGATGCAGTCAAGAGATTCAGAGTGCGTATCTTGTCACAGTTACCACCTGACGAAGGCCAGAGGAATAGTTGTCCAAAACGTGGTGAGACGACAACAACTATGGAAAGCAGTAATTGCAGTTGATGCAGTCAAGAGATTCAGAGTGCGTATATTGTCACAGTTACCACCTGACGAAGGCCAGAGGAATAGTTGGCCAAAACGTGGTGAGACGACAACAACTATGGAAAGCAGTAATTGCAGTGGATGCAGTCAAGAGATTCAGAGTGCGTATCTTGTCACAGTTACCACCTGACGAAGGCCAAAGGAATAGTTGGCCAAAACGTGGTGAGACGACAACAACTATGGAAAGCTTTAATTGCAGTGGATGCAGTTAAGAGATTCAGAGTGCGTATCTTGTCACAGTTACCACCTGACGAAGGTCAGAGGAATAGTTGGCCAAAACGTGGTGAGATGACAACAACTATGGAAAGCAGTAATTGCAGTGGATGCAGTCAAGAGATTCAGAGTGCGTATCTTGTCACAGTTACCACCTGACAAAGGCCAGATGAATAGTTGTCCAAAACGTGGTGAGATGACAACAACTATTGAAAGCTGTAATTGCAGTGGATGCAGTCAAGAGATTCAGAGTGCGTATCTTGTCACAGTTACCACCTTACGAAGGCCAGAGGAATAGTTGTCCAAAACGTGGTGAGACGACAACAACTATGGAAAGCTGTAATTGCAGTGGATGCAGTCAAGAGATTCAGAGTGCGTATCTTGTCAAAGTTACCACCTGACAGAGGCCAGAGGAATAGTTGTCCAAAACGTGGTGAGACGACAACAACTATGGAAAGCAGTAATTGCAGTGGATGCAGTCAAGAGATTCAGAGTGCGTATCTTGTCACAGTTACCACCTGACGAAGGCCAGAGGAATAGTTGGCCAAAACGTGGATAGACGACAACAACTATGGAAAGCAGTAAGTGCAATGGATGTAGTCAAGAGATTCAGAGTGCGTATCTTGTCACAGTTACCACCTGACGAAGGCCAGAGGAATAGTTGGCCAAAACGTGGTGAGACGACAACAACTATGGAAAGCAGTAATTGCAGTGGATGCAGTCAAGAGATTCAGAGTGCGTATCTCGTCACAGTTACCACCTGACGAATGCCAGAGGAGTAGTTGGCCAAAACGTGGTGAGACGACAACAACTATGGAAAGCAGTAATTGCAGTATGAAGTCAAGAGATTCAGAGTGCGTATCTTGTCACAGTTACCACCTGACGCAGGCCAGAGGAATAGTTGGCCAAAACGTGGTGAGACGACAACAACTATGGAAAGCAGTAATTGCAGTGGATGCAGTCAGAAGATTCAGATTGCGTATCTTGTCACAGTTACAACCTGACGAAGGCCAGAGGAATAGTTGGCCAAAACGTGGTGAGACGACAACAACTATGGAAAGCAGTAATTGCAGTGGATGCAGTCAAGAGATTCAGATTGCGTATCTTGTCACAGTTACCACCTGACGAAGGCCAAAACGTGGTGAGACGACAACAACTATGGAAAGCAGTAATTGCAGTGGATGCAGTCAAGAGATTCAGAGTGCGTACCTTGTCACAGTTACCACCTGACGAAGGCCAGAGGAATAGTTGGCAAAAACGTGGTGAGACGACAACAACTATGGAAAGCAGCGATTGCGGTGGATGCAGTCATGAGATTCAGAGTGCGTATCTTGTCACAGTTACCACCTGACGAATGCCAGAGGAGTAGTTGGCGAAAACGTGGTGAGACGACAACAACTATGTAAAGCAGTAATTGCAGTGGATGCAGTCAAGAGATTCAGATTGCGTATCTTGTCACAGTTACCACCTGACGAAGGCCAGAGGAATAGTTGTCCAAAACGTGGTGAGACGACAACAACTATGGAAAGCTGTAATTGCAGTGGATGCAGTCAAGAGATTCAGAGTGCGTATCTTGTCACAGTTACCACCTGAAGAAGGCCAGAGGAATAGTTGGCCAAAACGTGGTGAGACGACAACAACTATGGAAAGCAGTAATTGCAGTGGAGGCAGTCAAGAGATTAAGAGTGCGTATCTTGTCACAGTTACCACCTGACGAAGGCCAGAGGAATAGTTGTCCAAAACGTGGTTAGACGACAACAACTATGGAAAGCTGTAATTGCAGTGGAGGCAGTCAAGAGATTCAGAGTGCGTATCTTGTCACAGTTACCACCTGACGCAGGCCAGAGGAATAGTTGGCCAAAACGTGGTGAGACGACAACAACTATGGAAAGCAATAATTGCAATGGATGCAGTCAAGAGATTCAGAGTGCGTATCTCGTCACAGTTACCACCTGACGAAAACCAGAGGAATAGTTGGCCAAAACGTGGTGAGACGACAACAACTATGGAAAGCAGTAATTGCAATGGATCCAGTCAAGAGATTCAGAGTGCGTATCTTGTCACAGTTACCACCTGACGAAGGCCAGAGGAATAGTTGGCCAAAACGTGGTGAGACTACAACAACTATGGAAAGCAGTAATTGCAATGGATGCAGTCAAGAGATTCAGAGTGCGTATCTTGTCACAGTTACCACCTGACGAAGGCCAGAGGAATAGTTGTCCAAAACATGGTGAGACGACAACAACTATGGAAAGCTGTAATTGCAGTGGATGCAGTCAAGAGATTATGATTGCGTATCTTGTCACAGTTACCACCTGACGAAGGCCAGAGGAGTAGTTGGCCAAAACGTGGTGAGACGACAACAACTATGGAAAGCTGTAATTGCAGTGGATGCAGTCAAGAGATTCAGAGTGCGTATCTTGTCACAGTTACCACCTGACGAAGGCCAGAGGAATAGTTGTCCAAAACGTGGTGAGACGACAACAACTATGGAAAGCTGTAATTGCAGTGGATGCAGTCAAGAGATTCAGAGTGCGTATCTTGTCACAGTTACCACCTGACGAAGGCCAGAGGAATAGTTGTCCAAAACGTGGTGAGACGACAACAACTATGGAAAGCTGTAATTGCAGTGGATGCAGTCAAGAGATTCAGAGTGCGTATCTTGTCACAGTTACCACCTGACGAAGGCCAGAGGAATAGTTGTCCAAAACGTGGTGAGACGACAACAACTATGGAAAGCTGTAATTGCAGTGGATGCAGTCAAGAGATTCAGAGTGCGTATCTTGTCACAGTTACCACCTGACGAAGGCCAGAGGAATAGTTGTCCAAAACGTGGTGAGACGACAACAACTATTGAAAGCAGTAATTGCAGTGGATGCAGTCAAGAGATTCAGAGTGCGTATCTTGTCACAGTTACCACCTGACGAAGGCCAGAGGAATAGTTCGCCAAAACGTGGAGAGACGACAACAACTATGGAAAGCAGTAATTGCAATGGATGCAGTCAAGAGATTCAGAGTGCGTATCTTGTCACAGTTACCACATGACGAAGGCCAGAGGAATAGTTGGCCAAAACGTGGTGAGACAACAACAACTATGGGAAGCAGTAATTGCAGTGGATGCAGTCAAGAGATTCAGAGTGCGTATCTTGTCACAGTTACCACCTGACAAAGGCCAGATGAATAGTTGTCCAAAACGTGGTGAGATGACAACAACTATGGAAAGCTGTAATTGCAGTGGATGCAGTCAGGAGATTCAGAGTGCGTATCTTGTCACAGTTACCACCTTACGAAGGCCAGAGGAATAGTTGTCCAAAACGTGGTGAGACGACAACAACTATGGAAAGCTGTAATTGCAGTGGATGCAGTCAAGAGATTCAGAGTGCGTATCTTGTCAAAGTTACCACCTGACAGAGGCCAGAGGAATAGTTGTCCAAAACGTGGTGAGACGACAACAACTATGGAAAGCAGTAATTGCAGTGGATGCAGTCAAGAGATTCAGAGTGCGTATCTTGTCACAGTTACCACCTGACGAAGGCCAGAGGAATAGTTGGCCAAAACGTGGTGAGACGACAACAACTATGGAAAGCAGTAAGTGCAATGGATGTAGTCAAGAGATTCAGAGTGCGTATCTTGTCACAGTTACCACCTGACGAAGGCCAGAGGAATAGTTGGCCAAAACGTGGTGAGACGACAACAACTATGGAAAGCTGTAATTGCAGTGGATGCAGTCAAGAGATTCAGAGTGCGTATCTTGTCACAGTTACCACCTGACGAAAGCCAGAGGAATAGTTGGCCAAAACGTGGTGAGACGACAACAACTATGGAAAGCAGAAATTGCAGTGGATGCAGTCAAGAGATTCAGAGTGCGTATCTTGTCACAGTTACCACCTGACGAAGGCCAGAGGAATAGTTGTCCAAAACGTGGTGAGACGACAACAACTATGGAAAGCAGTAATTGCAGTTGATGCAGTCAAGAGATTCAGAGTGCGTATCTTGTCACAGTTACCACCTGACGAAGGCTAGAGGAATAGTTGGCCAAAACGTGGTGAGACGACAACAACTATGGAAAGCAGTAATTGCAGTGGATGCAGTCAAGAGATTCAGAGTGCGTATCTTGTCACAGTTACCACCTGACGAAGGCCAAAGGAATAGTTGGCCAAAACGTGGTGAGACGACAACAACTATGGAAAGCTTTAATTGCAGTGGATGCAGTTAAGAGATTCAGAGTGCGTATCTTGTCACAGTTACCACCTGACGAAGGTCAGAGGAATAGTTGGCCAAAACGTGGTGAGATGACAACAACTATGGAAAGCAGTAATTGCAGTGGATGCAGTCAAGAGATTCAGAGTGCGTATCTTGTCACAGTTACCACCTGACAAAGGCCAGATGAATAGTTGTCCAAAACGTGGTGAGATGACAACAACTATGGAAAGCTGTAATTGCAGTGAATGCAGTCAAGAGATTCAGAGTGCGTATCTTGTCACAGTTACCACCTTACGAAGGCCAGAGGAATAGTTGTCCAAAACGTGGTGAGACGACAACAACTATGGAAAGCTGTAATTGCAGTGAATGCAGTCAAGAGATTCAGAGTGCGTATCTTGTCAAAGTTACCACCTGACAGAGGCCAGAGGAATAGTTGTCCAAAACGTGGTGAGACGACAACAACTATGGAAAGCAGTAATTGCAGTGGATGCAGTCAAGAGATTCAGAGTGCGTATCTTGTCACAGTTACCACCTGACGAAGGCCAGAGGAATAGTTGACCAAAACGTGGTGAGACGACAACAACTATGGAAAGCAGTAAGTGCAATGAATGTAGTCAAGAGATTCAGAGTGCGTATCTTGTCACAGTTACCACCTGACGAAGGCCAGAGGAATAGTTGGCCAAAACGTGGTGAGACGACAACAACTATGGAAAGCAGTAATTGCAGTAGATTCAGTCAAGAGATTCAGAGTGCGTATCTTGTCACAGTTACCACCTGACGAAGGCCAGAGGAATAGTTGGCCAAAACGTGGTGAGACGACAACAACTATGGAAAGCTGTAATTGCAGTTGATGCAGTCAAGAGATTCAGAGTGCGTATCTTGTCACAGTTACCACCTGACGAAAGCCAGAGGAATAGTTGGCCAAAACGTTGTGAGACGACAACAACTATGGAAAGCAGTAATTGCAGTGGATGCAGTCAAGAGATTCAGAGTGCGTATCTTGTCACAGTTACCACCTGACGAAGGCCAGAGGAATAGTTGTCCAAAACGTGGTGAGACGACAACAACTATGGAAAGCAGTAATTGCAGTTGATGCAGTCAAGAGATTCAGAGTGCGTATCTTGTCAAAGTTACCACCTGACGAAGGCCAGAGGAATAGTTGGCCAAAACGTGGTGAGACGACAACAACTATGGAAAGCAGTAATTGCAGTGGATGCAGTCAAGAGATTCAGAGTGCGTATCTTGCCACAGTTACCACCTGACGAAGGCCAAAGGAATAGTTGGCCAAAACGTGGTGAGACGACAACAACTATGGAAAGCTTTAATTGCAGTGGATGCAGTCAAGAGATTCAGAGTGCGTATCTTGTCACAGTTACCACCTGACGAAGGTCAGAGGAATAGTTGGCCAAAACGTGGTGAGACGACAACAACTATGGAAAGCAGTAATTGCAGTGGATGCAGTCAAGAGATTCAGATTGCGTATCTTGTCACAGTTACCACCTGACGAAGGCCAGAGAAATAGTTGGCCAAAACGTGGAGAGACGACAACAACTATGGAAAGCAGTAATTGCAGTGGATGCAGTCAAGAGATTCAGAGTGCGTATCTTGTCACTGTTACCACCTGACGGAGGCCAGAGGAATAGTTGTCCAAAACGTGGTGAGACGACAACAACTATGGAAAGCTGTAATTGCAGTGGATGCAGTCAAGAGATTCAGAGTGCGTATCTTGTCACAGTTACCACCTGACGAAGGCCAGAGGAATAGTTGTCCAAAACGTGGTGAGACGACAACAACTATGGAAAGCTGTAATTGCAGTGGATGCAGTCAAGAGATTCAGAGTGCGTATCTTGTCACAGTTACCACCTGACGAAGGCCAGAGGAATAGTTGTCCAAAACGTGGTGAGACGACAACAACTATTGAAAGCAGTAATTGCAGTGGATGCAGTCAAGAGATTCAGAGTGCGTATCTTGTCACAGTTACCACCTGACGAAGGCCAGAGGAATAGTTCGCCAAAACGTGGAGAGACGACAACAACTATGGAAAGCAGTAATTGCAATGGATGCAGTCAAGAGATTCAGAGTGCGTATCTTGTCACAGTTACCACATGACGAAGGCCAGAGGAATAGTTGGCCAAAACGTGGTGAGACAACAACAACTATGGGAAGCAGTAATTGCAGTGGATGCAGTCAAGAGATTCAGAGTGCGTATCTTGTCACAGTTACCACCTGACAAAGGCCAGATGAATAGTTGTCCAAAACGTGGTGAGATGACAACAACTATGGAAAGCTGTAATTGCAGTGGATGCAGTCAAGAGATTCAGAGTGCGTATCTTGTCACAGTTACCACCTTACGAAGGCCAGAGGAATAGTTGTCCAAAACGTGGTGAGACGACAACAACTATGGAAAGCTGTAATTGCAGTGGATGCAGTCAAGAGATTCAGAGTGCGTATCTTGTCAAAGTTACCACCTGACAGAGGCCAGAGGAATAGTTGTCCAAAACGTGGTGAGACGACAACAACTATGGAAAGCAGTAATTGCAGTGGATGCAGTCAAGAGATTCAGAGTGCGTATCTTGTCACAGTTACCACCTGACGAAGGCCAGAGGAATAGTTGGCCAAAACGTGGTGAGACGACAACAACTATGGAAAGCAGTAAGTGCAATGGATGTAGTCAAGAGATTCAGAGTGCGTATCTTGTCACAGTTACCACCTGACGAAGGCCAGAGGAATAGTTGGCCAAAACGTGGTGAGACGACAACAACTATGGAAAGCTGTAATTGCAGTGGATGCAGTCAAGAGATTCAGAGTGCGTATCTTGTCACAGTTACCACCTGACGAAAGCCAGAGGAATAGTTGGCCAAAACGTGGTGAGACGACAACAACTATGGAAAGCAGTAATTGCAGTGGATGCAGTCAAGAGATTCAGAGTGCGTATCTTGTCACAGTTACCACCTGACGAAGGCCAGAGGAATAGTTGTCCAAAACGTGGTGAGACGACAACAACTATGGAAAGCAGTAATTGCAGTTGATGCAGTCAAGAGATTCAGAGTGCGTATCTTGTCACAGTTACCACCTGACGAAGGCCAGAGGAATAGTTGGCCAAAACGTGGTGAGACGACAACAACTATGGAAAGCAGTAATTGCAGTGGATGCAGTCAAGAGATTCAGAGTGCGTATCTTGTCACAGTTACCACCTGACGAAGGCCAAAGGAATAGTTGGCCAAAACGTGGTGAGACGACAACAACTATGGAAAGCTGTAATTGCAGTGGATGCAGTTAAGAGATTCAGAGTGCGTATCTTGTCACAGTTACCACCTGACGGAGGTCAGAGGAATAGTTGGCCAAAACGTGGTGAGATGACAACAACTATGGAAAGCAGTAATTGCAGTGGATGCAGTCAAGAGATTCAGAGTGCGTATCTTGTCACAGTTACCACCTGACAAAGGCCAGATGAATAGTTGTCCAAAACGTGGTGAGATGACAACAACTATGGAAAGCTGTAATTGCAGTGGATGCAGTCAAGAGATTCAGAGTGCGTATCTTGTCACAGTTACCACCTTACGAAGGCCAGAGGAATAGTTGTCCAAAACGTGGTGAGACGACAACAACTATGGAAAGCTGTAATTGCAGTGAATGCAGTCAAGAGATTCAGAGTGCGTATCTTGTCAAAGTTACCACCTGACAGAGGCCAGAAGAATAGTTGTCCAAAACGTGGTGAGACGACAACAACTATGGAAAGCAGTAATTGCAGTGGATGCAGTCAAGAGATTCAGAGTGCGTATCTTGTCACAGTTACCACCTGACGAAGGCCAGAGGAATAGTTGGCCAAAACGTGGTGAGACGACAACAACTATGGAAAGCAGTAAGTGCAATGAATGTAGTCAAGAGATTCAGAGTGCGTATCTTGTCACAGTTACCACCTGACGAAGGCCAGAGGAATAGTTGGCCAAAACGTGGTGAGACGACAACAACTATGGAAAGCAGTAATTGCAGTAGATTCAGTCAAGAGATTCAGAGTGCGTATCTTGTCACAGTTACCACCTGACGAAGGCCAGAGGAATAGTTGGCCAAAACGTGGTGAGACGACAACAACTATGGAAAGCTGTAATTGCAGTTGATGCAGTCAAGAGATTCAGAGTGCGTATCTTGTCACAGTTACCACCTGACGAAAGCCAGAGGAATAGTTGGCCAAAACGTTGTGAGACGACAACAACTATGGAAAGCACTAATTGCAGTGGATGCAGTCAAGAGATTCAGAGTGCGTATCTTGTCACAGTTACCACCTGACGAAGGCCAGAGGAATAGTTGTCCAAAACGTGGTGAGACGACAACAACTATGGAAAGCAGTAATTGCAGTTGATGCAGTCAAGAGATTCAGAGTGCGTATCTTGTCAAAGTTACCACCTGACGAAGGCCAGAGGAATAGTTGGCCAAAACGTGGTGAGACGACAACAACTATGGAAAGCAGTAATTGCAGTGGATGCAGTCAAGAGATTCAGAGTGCGTATCTTGTCACAGTTACCACCTGACGAAGGCCAAAGGAATAGTTGGCCAAAACGTGGTGAGACGACAACAACTATGGAAAGCTTTAATTGCAGTGGATGCAGTCAAGAGATTCAGAGTGCGTATCTTGTCACAGTTACCACCTGACGAAGGTCAGAGGAATAGTTGGCCAAAACGTGGTGAGACGACAACAACTATGGAAAGCAGTAATTGCAGTGGATGCAGTCAAGAGATTCAGATTGCGTATCTTGTCACAGTTACCACCTGACGAAGGCCAGAGAAATAGTTGGCCAAAACGTGGAGAGACGACAACAACTATGGAAAGCAGTAATTGCAGTGGATGCAGTCAAGAGATTCAGAGTGCGTATCTTGTCACTGTTACCACCTGACGGAGGCCAGAGGAATAGTTGTCCAAAACGTGGTGAGACGACAACAACTATGGAAAGCAGTAATTGCAGTGGATGCAGTCAAGAGATTCAGAGTGCGTATCTTGTCACAGTTACCACCTGACGAAGGCCAGAGGAATAGTTAGCCAAAACGTGGTGAGACGACAACAACTATGGAAAGCAGTAATTGCAGTGGATGCAGTCAAGAGATTCAGAGTGCGTATCTTGTCACAGTTACCACCTGACGAAGGCCAGAGGAATAGTTGTCCAAAACGTGGTGAGACGACAACAACTATGGAAAGCAGTAATTGCAGTGGATGCAGTCAAGAGATTCAGAGTGCGTATCTTGTCACAGTTACCACCTGACGAAGGCCAGAGGAATAGTTGGCCAAAACGTGGTGAGACGACAACAACTATGGAAAGCAGTAATTGCAGTGGATGCAGTCAAGAGATTCAGAGTGCGTATCTTGTCACAGTTACCACCTGACGAAGGCCAAAGGAATAGTTGGCCAAAACGTGGTGAGACGACAACAACTATGGAAAGCTGTAATTGCAGTGGATGCAGTTAAGAGATTCAGAGTGCGTATCTTGTCACAGTTACCACCTGACGAAGGTCAGAGGAATAGTTGGCCAAAACGTGGTGAGATGACAACAACTATGGAAAGCAGTAATTGCAGTGGATGCAGTCAAGAGATTCAGAGTGCGTATCTTGTCACAGTTACCACCTGACAAAGGCCAGATGAATAGTTGTCCAAAACGTGGTGAGATGACAACAACTATGGAAAGCTGTAATTGCAGTGGATGCAGTCAAGAGATTCAGAGTGCGTATCTTGTCACAGTTACCACCTTACGAAGGCCAGAGGAATAGTTGTCCAAAACGTGGTGAGACGACAACAACTATGGAAAGCTGTAATTGCAGTGAATGCAGTCAAGAGATTCAGAGTGCGTATCTTGTCAAAGTTACCACCTGACAGAGGCCAGAAGAATAGTTGTCCAAAACGTGGTGAGACGACAACAACTATGGAAAGCAGTAATTGCAGTGGATGCAGTCAAGAGATTCAGAGTGCGTATCTTGTCACAGTTACCACCTGACGAAGGCCAGAGGAATAGTTGGCCAAAACGTGGTGAGACGACAACAACTATGGAAAGCAGTAAGTGCAATGAATGTAGTCAAGAGATTCAGAGTGCGTATCTTGTCACAGTTACCACCTGACGAAGGCCAGAGGAATAGTTGGCCAAAACGTGGTGAGACGACAACAACTATGGAAAGCTGTAATTGCAGTTGATGCAGTCAAGAGATTCAGAGTGCGTATCTTGTCACAGTTACCACCTGACGAAAGCCAGAGGAATAGTTGGCCAAAACGTTGTGAGACGACAACAACTATGGAAAGCACTAATTGCAGTGGATGCAGTCAAGAGATTCAGAGTGCGTATCTTGTCACAGTTACCACCTGACGAAGGCCAGAGGAATAGTTGTCCAAAACGTGGTGAGACGACAACAACTATGGAAAGCAGTAATTGCAGTTGATGCAGTCAAGAGATTCAGAGTGCGTATCTTGTCAAAGTTACCACCTGACGAAGGCCAGAGGAATAGTTGGCCAAAACGTGGTGAGACGACAACAACTATGGAAAGCAGTAATTGCAGTGGATGCAGTCAAGAGATTCAGAGTGCGTATCTTGTCACAGTTACCACCTGACGAAGGCCAAAGGAATAGTTGGCCAAAACGTGGTGAGACGACAACAACTATGGAAAGCTTTAATTGCAGTGGATGCAGTCAAGAGATTCAGAGTGCGTATCTTGTCACAGTTACCACCTGACGAAGGTCAGAGGAATAGTTGGCCAAAACGTGGTGAGACGACAACAACTATGGAAAGCAGTAATTGCAGTGGATGCAGTCAAGAGATTCAGATTGCGTATCTTGTCACAGTTACCACCTGACGAAGGCCAGAGAAATAGTTGGCCAAAACGTGGAGAGACGACAACAACTATGGAAAGCAGTAATTGCAGTGGATGCAGTCAAGAGATTCAGAGTGCGTATCTTGTCACTGTTACCACCTGACGGAGGCCAGAGGAATAGTTGTCCAAAACGTGGTGAGACGACAACAACTATGGAAAGCAGTAATTGCAGTGGATGCAGTCAAGAGATTCAGAGTGCGTATCTTGTCACAGTTACCACCTGACGAAGGCCAGAGGAATAGTTGGCCAAAACGTGGTGAGACGACAACAACTATGGAAAGCAGTAATTGCAGTGGATGCAGTCAAGAGATTCAGAGTGCGTATCTTGTCACAGTTACCACCTGACGAAGGCCAGAGGAATAGTTGTCCAAAACGTGGTGAGACGACAACAACTATGGAAAGCTGTAATTGCAGTGGATGCAGTCAAGAGATTCAGAGTGCGTATCTTGTCACAGTTACCACCTGACGAAAGCCAGAGGAATAGTTGGCCAAAACGTGGTGAGACGACAACAACTATGGAAAGCAGTAATTGCAGTGGATGCAGTCAAGAGATTCAGAGTGCGTATCTTGTCACAGTTACCACCTGACGAAGGCCAGAGGAATAGTTGGCCAAAACGTGGTCAGACGACAACAACTATGGAAAGCAGTAATTGCAGTGGATGCAGTCAAGAGATTCAGAGTGCGTATCTTGTCACAGTTACCACCTGACGAAGGCCAGAGGAATAGTTGGCCAAAACATGGTGAGACGACAACAACTATGGAAAGCAGTAATTGCAATGGATGCAGTCAAGAGATTCAGAGTGCGTATCTTGTCACAGTTACCACCTGACAAAGGCCAGAGGAATAGTTGGCCAAAACGTGGTGAGACTACAACAACTATGGAAAGCAGAAATTGCAATGGATGCAGTCAAGAGATTCAGAGTGCGTATCTTGTCACAGTTACCACCTGACGAAGGCAAGAGGAATAGTTGTCCAAAACGTAGTGAGACGACAACAACTATGGAAAGCAGTAATTGCAGTGGATGCAGTCAAGAAATTCAGAGTGCGTATCTCGTCACAGTTACCACCTGACGAAGGCCAGAGGAATAGTTGTCCAAAACGTGGTGAGACGACAACAACTATGGAAAGCTGTAATTGCAGTGGATGCAGTCAAGAGATTCAGAGTGCGTATCTTGTCACAGTTACCACCTGACGAAGGCCAGAGGAATAGTTGTCCAAAACGTGGTGAGACGACAACAACTATGGAAAGCTGTAATTGCAGTGGATGCAGTCAAGAGATTCAGAGTGCGTATCTTGTCACAGTTACCACCTTACGAAGGCCAGAGGAATAGTTGTCCAAAACGTGGTGAGACGACAACAACTATGGAAAGCTGTAATTGCAGTGGATGCAGTCAAGAGATTCAGAGTGCGTATCTTGTCAAAGTTACCACCTGACAGAGGCCAGAGGAATAGTTGTCCAAAACGTGGTCAGACGACAACAACTATGGAAAGCAGTAATTGCAGTGGATGCAGTCAAGAGATTCAGAGTGCGTATCTTGTCACAGTTACCACCTGACGAAGGCCAGAGGAATAGTTGGCCAAAACGTGGTGAGACGACAACAACTATGGAAAGCAGTAAGTGCAATGGATGTAGTCAAGAGATTCAGAGTGCGTATCTTGTCACAGTTACCACCTGACGAAGGCCAGAGGAATAGTTGGCCAAAACGTGGTGAGACGACAACAACTATGGAAAGCAGTAATTGCAGTAGATTCAGTCAAGAGATTCAGAGTGCGTATCTTGTCACAGTTACCACCTGACGAAAGCCAGAGGAATAGTTGGCCAAAACGTGGTGAGACGACAACAACTATGGAAAGCAGTAATTGCAGTGGATGCAGTCAAGAGATTCAGAGTGCGTATCTTGTCACAGTTACCACCTGACGAAGGCCAGAGGAATAGTTGTCCAAAACGTGGTGAGACGACAACAACTATGGAAAGCAGTAATTGCAGTTGATGCAGTCAAGAGATTCAGAGTGCGTATCTTGTCACAGTTACCACCTGACGAAGGCCAGAGGAATAGTTGGCCAAAACGTGGTGAGACGACAACAACTATGGAAAGCAGTAATTGCAGTGGATGCAGTCAAGAGATTCAGAGTGCGTATCTTGTCACAGTTACCACCTGACGAAGGCCAAAGGAATAGTTGGCCAAAACGTGGTGAGACGACAACAACTATGGAAAGCTTTAATTGCAGTGGATGCAGTCAAGAGATTCAGAGTGCGTATCTTGTCACAGTTACCACCTGACGAAGGTCAGAGGAATAGTTGGCCAAAACGTGGTTAGACGACAACAACTATGGAAAGCAGTAATTGCAGTGGATGCAGTCAAGAGATTCAGATTGCGTATCTTGTCACAGTTACCACCTGACGAAGGCCAGAGAAATAGTTGGCCAAAACGTGGAGAGACGACAACAACTATGGAAAGCAGTAATTGCAGTGGATGCAGTCAAGAGATTCAGAGTGCGTATCTTGTCACTGTTACCACCTGACGAAGGCCAGAGGAATAGTTGTCCAAAACGTGGTGAGACGACAACAACTATGGAAAGCAGTAATTGCAGTGGATGCAGTCAAGAGATTCAGAGTGCGTATCTTGTCACAGTTACCACCTGACGAAGGCCAGAGGAATAGTTGGCCAAAACGTGGTGAGACGACAACAACTATGGAAAGCAGTAATTGCAGTGGATGCAGTCAAGAGATTCAGAGTGCGTATCTTGTCACAGTTACCACCTGGCGAAGGCCAGAGGAATAGTTGTCCAAAACGTGGTGAGACGACAACAACTATGGAAAGCTGTAATTGCAGTGGATGCAGTCAAGAGATTCAGAGTGCGTATCTTGTCACAGTTACCACCTGACGAAGGCCAGAGGAATAGTTGTCCAAAACGTGGTGAGACGACAACAACTATGGAAAGCAGTAATTGCAGTAGATGCAGTCAAGAGATTCAGAGTGCGTATCTTGTCACAGTTACCACCTGACGAAGGCCAGAGGAATAGTTGGCCAAAACGTGGTGAGACGACAACAACTATGGAAAGCAGTAAGTGCAATGAATGTAGTCAAGAGATTCAGAGTGCGTATCTTGTCACAGTTACCACCTGACGAAGGCCAGAGGAATAGTTGGCCAAAACGTGGTGAGACGACAACAACTATGGAAAGCAGTAATTGCAGTAGATTCAGTCAAGAGATTCAGAGTGCGTATCTTGTCACAGTTACCACCTGACGAAGGCCAGAGGAATAGTTGGCCAAAACGTGGTGAGACGACAACAACTATGGAAAGCTGTAATTGCAGTTGATGCAGTCAAGAGATTCAGAGTGCGTATCTTGTCACAGTTACCACCTGACGAAAGCCAGAGGAATAGTTGGCCAAAACGTTGTGAGACGACAACAACTATGGAAAGCACTAATTGCAGTGGATGCAGTCAAGAGATTCAGAGTGCGTATCTTGTCACAGTTACCACCTGACGAAGGCCAGAGGAATAGTTGTCCAAAACGTGGTGAGACGACAACAACTATGGAAAGCAGTAATTGCAGTTGATGCAGTCAAGAGATTCAGAGTGCGTATCTTGTCAAAGTTACCACCTGACGAAGGCCAGAGGAATAGTTGGCCAAAACGTGGTGAGACGACAACAACTATGGAAAGCAGTAATTGCAGTGGATGCAGTCAAGAGATTCAGAGTGCGTATCTTGTCACAGTTACCACCTGACGAAGGCCAAAGGAATAGTTGGCCAAAACGTGGTGAGACGACAACAACTATGGAAAGCTTTAATTGCAGTGGATGCAGTCAAGAGATTCAGAGTGCGTATCTTGTCACAGTTACCACCTGACGAAGGTCAGAGGAATAGTTGGCCAAAACGTGGTGAGACGACAACAACTATGGAAAGCAGTAATTGCAGTGGATGCAGTCAAGAGATTCAGATTGCGTATCTTGTCACAGTTACCACCTGACGAAGGCCAGAGAAATAGTTGGCCAAAACGTGGAGAGACGACAACAACTATGGAAAGCAGTAATTGCAGTGGATGCAGTCAAGAGATTCAGAGTGCGTATCTTGTCACTGTTACCACCTGACGGAGGCCAGAGGAATAGTTGTCCAAAACGTGGTGAGACGACAACAACTATGGAAAGCAGTAATTGCAGTGGATGCAGTCAAGAGATTCAGAGTGCGTATCTTGTCACAGTTACCACCTGACGAAGGCCAGAGGAATAGTTAGCCAAAACGTGGTGAGACGACAACAACTATGGAAAGCAGTAATTGCAGTGGATGCAGTCAAGAGATTCAGAGTGCGTATCTTGTCACAGTTACCACCTGACGAAGGCCAGAGGAATAGTTGTCCAAAACGTGGTGAGACGACAACAACTATGGAAAGCAGTAATTGCAGTGGATGCAGTCAAGAGATTCAGAGTGCGTATCTTGTCACAGTTACCACCTGACGAAGGCCAGAGGAATAGTTGGCCAAAACGTGGTGAGACGACAACAACTATGGAAAGCAGTAATTGCAGTGGATGCAGTCAAGAGATTCAGAGTGCGTATCTTGTCACAGTTACCACCTGACGAAGGCCAAAGGAATAGTTGGCCAAAACGTGGTGAGACGACAACAACTATGGAAAGCTGTAATTGCAGTGGATGCAGTTAAGAGATTCAGAGTGCGTATCTTGTCACAGTTACCACCTGACGAAGGTCAGAGGAATAGTTGGCCAAAACGTGGTGAGATGACAACAACTATGGAAAGCAGTAATTGCAGTGGATGCAGTCAAGAGATTCAGAGTGCGTATCTTGTCACAGTTACCACCTGACAAAGGCCAGATGAATAGTTGTCCAAAACGTGGTGAGATGACAACAACTATGGAAAGCTGTAATTGCAGTGGATGCAGTCAAGAGATTCAGAGTGCGTATCTTGTCACAGTTACCACCTTACGAAGGCCAGAGGAATAGTTGTCCAAAACGTGGTGAGACGACAACAACTATGGAAAGCTGTAATTGCAGTGAATGCAGTCAAGAGATTCAGAGTGCGTATCTTGTCAAAGTTACCACCTGACAGAGGCCAGAAGAATAGTTGTCCAAAACGTGGTGAGACGACAACAACTATGGAAAGCAGTAATTGCAGTGGATGCAGTCAAGAGATTCAGAGTGCGTATCTTGTCACAGTTACCACCTGACAAAGGCCAGAGGAATAGTTGGCCAAAACGTGGTGAGACGACAACAACTATGGAAAGCAGTAAGTGCAATGAATGTAGTCAAGAGATTCAGAGTGCGTATCTTGTCACAGTTACCACCTGACGAAGGCCAGAGGAATAGTTGGCCAAAACGTGGTGAGACGACAACAACTATGGAAAGCTGTAATTGCAGTTGATGCAGTCAAGAGATTCAGAGTGCGTATCTTGTCACAGTTACCACCTGACGAAAGCCAGAGGAATAGTTGGCCAAAACGTTGTGAGACGACAACAACTATGGAAAGCACTAATTGCAGTAGATGCAGTCAAGAGATTCAGAGTGCGTATCTTGTCACAGTTACCACCTGACGAAGGCCAGAGGAATAGTTGTCCAAAACGTGGTGAGACGACAACAACTATGGAAAGCAGTAATTGCAGTTGATGCAGTCAAGAGATTCAGAGTGCGTATCTTGTCAAAGTTACCACCTGACGAAGGCCAGAGGAATAGTTGGCCAAAACGTGGTGAGACGACAACAACTATGGAAAGCAGTAATTGCAGTGGATGCAGTCAAGAGATTCAGAGTGCGTATCTTGTCACAGTTACCACCTGACGAAGGCCAAAGGAATAGTTGGCCAAAACGTGGTGAGACGACAACAACTATGGAAAGCTTTAATTGCAGTGGATGCAGTCAAGAGATTCAGAGTGCGTATCTTGTCACAGTTACCACCTGACGAAGGTCAGAGGAATAGTTGGCCAAAACGTGGTGAGACGACAACAACTATGGAAAGCAGTAATTGCAGTGGATGCAGTCAAGAGATTCAGATTGCGTATCTTGTCACAGTTACCACCTGACGAAGGCCAGAGAAATAGTTGGCCAAAACGTGGAGAGACGACAACAACTATGGAAAGCAGTAATTGCAGTGGATGCAGTCAAGAGATTCAGAGTGCGTATCTTGTCACTGTTACCACCTGACGGAGGCCAGAGGAATAGTTGTCCAAAACGTGGTGAGACGACAACAACTATGGAAAGCAGTAATTGCAGTGGATGCAGTCAAGAGATTCAGAGTGCGTATCTTGTCACAGTTACCACCTGACGAAGGCCAGAGGAATAGTTGGCCAAAACGTGGTGAGACGACAACAACTATGGAAAGCAGTAATTGCAGTGGATGCAGTCAAGAGATTCAGAGTGCGTATCTTGTCACAGTTACCACCTGACGAAGGCCAGAGGAATAGTTGTCCAAAACGTGGTGAGACGACAACAACTATGGAAAGCTGTAATTGCAGTGGATGCAGTCAAGAGATTCAGAGTGCGTATCTTGTCACAGTTACCACCTGACGAAAGCCAGAGGAATAGTTGGCCAAAACGTGGTGAGACGACAACAACTATGGAAAGCAGTAATTGCAGTGGATGCAGTCAAGAGATTCAGAGTGCGTATCTTGTCACAGTTACCACCTGACGAAGGCCAGAGGAATAGTTGGCCAAAACGTGGTCAGACGACAACAACTATGGAAAGCAGTAATTGCAGTGGATGCAGTCAAGAGATTCAGAGTGCGTATCTTGTCACAGTTACCACCTGACGAAGGCCAGAGGAATAGTTGGCCAAAACATGGTGAGACGACAACAACTATGGAAAGCAGTAATTGCAATGGATGCAGTCAAGAGATTCAGAGTGCGTATCTTGTCACAGTTACCACCTGACAAAGGCCAGAGGAATAGTTGGCCAAAACGTGGTGAGACTACAACAACTATGGAAAGCAGAAATTGCAATGGATGCAGTCAAGAGATTCAGAGTGCGTATCTTGTCACAGTTACCACCTGACGAAGGCAAGAGGAATAGTTGTCCAAAACGTAGTGAGACGACAACAACTATGGAAAGCAGTAATTGCAGTGGATGCAGTCAAGAAATTCAGAGTGCGTATCTCGTCACAGTTACCACCTGACGAAGGCCAGAGGAATAGTTGTCCAAAACGTGGTGAGACGACAACAACTATGGAAAGCTGTAATTGCAGTGGATGCAGTCAAGAGATTCAGAGTGCGTATCTTGTCACAGTTACCACCTGACGAAGGCCAGAGGAATAGTTGTCCAAAACGTGGTGAGACGACAACAACTATGGAAAGCTGTAATTGCAGTGGATGCAGTCAAGAGATTCAGAGTGCGTATCTTGTCACAGTTACCACCTTACGAAGGCCAGAGGAATAGTTGTCCAAAACGTGGTGAGACGACAACAACTATGGAAAGCTGTAATTGCAGTGGATGCAGTCAAGAGATTCAGAGTGCGTATCTTGTCAAAGTTACCACCTGACAGAGGCCAGAGGAATAGTTGTCCAAAACGTGGTCAGACGACAACAACTATGGAAAGCAGTAATTGCAGTGGATGCAGTCAAGAGATTCAGAGTGCGTATCTTGTCACAGTTACCACCTGACGAAGGCCAGAGGAATAGTTGGCCAAAACGTGGTGAGACGACAACAACTATGGAAAGCAGTAAGTGCAATGGATGTAGTCAAGAGATTCAGAGTGCGTATCTTGTCACAGTTACCACCTGACGAAGGCCAGAGGAATAGTTGGCCAAAACGTGGTGAGACGACAACAACTATGGAAAGCAGTAATTGCAGTAGATTCAGTCAAGAGATTCAGAGTGCGTATCTTGTCACAGTTACCACCTGACGAAAGCCAGAGGAATAGTTGGCCAAAACGTGGTGAGACGACAACAACTATGGAAAGCAGTAATTGCAGTGGATGCAGTCAAGAGATTCAGAGTGCGTATCTTGTCACAGTTACCACCTGACGAAGGCCAGAGGAATAGTTGTCCAAAACGTGGTGAGACGACAACAACTATGGAAAGCAGTAATTGCAGTTGATGCAGTCAAGAGATTCAGAGTGCGTATCTTGTCACAGTTACCACCTGACGAAGGCCAGAGGAATAGTTGGCCAAAACGTGGTGAGACGACAACAACTATGGAAAGCAGTAATTGCAGTGGATGCAGTCAAGAGATTCAGAGTGCGTATCTTGTCACAGTTACCACCTGACGAAGGCCAAAGGAATAGTTGGCCAAAACGTGGTGAGACGACAACAACTATGGAAAGCTTTAATTGCAGTGGATGCAGTCAAGAGATTCAGAGTGCGTATCTTGTCACAGTTACCACCTGACGAAGGTCAGAGGAATAGTTGGCCAAAACGTGGTTAGACGACAACAACTATGGAAAGCAGTAATTGCAGTGGATGCAGTCAAGAGATTCAGATTGCGTATCTTGTCACAGTTACCACCTGACGAAGGCCAGAGAAATAGTTGGCCAAAACGTGGAGAGACGACAACAACTATGGAAAGCAGTAATTGCAGTGGATGCAGTCAAGAGATTCAGAGTGCGTATCTTGTCACTGTTACCACCTGACGAAGGCCAGAGGAATAGTTGTCCAAAACGTGGTGAGACGACAACAACTATGGAAAGCAGTAATTGCAGTGGATGCAGTCAAGAGATTCAGAGTGCGTATCTTGTCACAGTTACCACCTGACGAAGGCCAGAGGAATAGTTGGCCAAAACGTGGTGAGACGACAACAACTATGGAAAGCAGTAATTGCAGTGGATGCAGTCAAGAGATTCAGAGTGCGTATCTTGTCACAGTTACCACCTGGCGAAGGCCAGAGGAATAGTTGTCCAAAACGTGGTGAGACGACAACAACTATGGAAAGCTGTAATTGCAGTGGATGCAGTCAAGAGATTCAGAGTGCGTATCTTGTCACAGTTACCACCTGACGAAGGCCAGAGGAATAGTTGTCCAAAACGTGGTGAGACGACAACAACTATGGAAAGCAGTAATTGCAGTAGATGCAGTCAAGAGATTCAGAGTGCGTATCTTGTCACAGTTACCACCTGACGAAAGCCAGAGGAATAGTTGGCCAAAACGTGGTGAGACGACAACAACTATGGAAAGCAGTAATTGCAGTGGATGCAGTCAAGAGATTCAGAGTGCGTATCTTGTCACAGTTACCACCTGACGAAGGCCAGAGGAATAGTTGGCCAAAACGTGGTCAGACGACAACAACTATGGAAAGCAGTAATTGCAGTGGATGCAGTCAAGAGATTCAGAGTGCGTATCTTGTCACAGTTACCACCTGACGAAGGCCAGAGGAATAGTTGGCCAAAACATGGTGAGACGACAAAAACTATGGAAAGCAGTAATTGCAATGGATGCAGTCAAGAGATTCAGAGTGCGTATCTTGTCACAGTTTCCACCTGACAAAGGCCAGAGGAATAGTTGGCCAAAACGTGGTGAGACTACAACAACTATGGAAAGCAGTAATTGCAATGGATGCAGTCAAGAGATTCAGAGTGCGTATCTTGTCACAGTTACCACCTGACGAAGGCAAGAGGAATAGTTGTCCAAAACGTAGTGAGACGACAACAACTATGGAAAGCTGTAATTGCAGTGGATGCAGTCAAGAAATTCAGAGTGCGTATCTCGTCACAGTTACCACCTGACGAAGGCCAGAGGAATAGTTGTCCAAAACGTGGTGAGACGACAACAACTATGGAAAGCTGTAATTGCAGTGGATGCAGTCAAGAGATTCAGAGTGCGTATCTTGTCACAGTTACCACCTGACGAAGTCCAGAGGAATAGTTGTCCAAAACGTGGTGAGACGACAACAACTATGGAAAGCTGTAATTGCAGTGGATGCAGTCAAGAGATTCAGAGTGCGTATCTTGTCACAGTTACCACCTGACGAAGGCCAGAGGAATAGTTGTCCAAAACGTGGTGAGACGACAACAACTATGGAAAGCAGTAATTGCAGTGGATGCAGTCAAGAGATTCAGAGTGCGTATCTTGTCACAGTTACCACCTGACGAAGGCCAGAGGAATAGTTGGCCAAAACGTGGTGAGACAACAACAACTATGGAAAGCAGTATTTGCAGTGGATGCAGTCAAGAGATTCAGAGTGCGTATCTTGTCACAGTTACCACCTGACAAAGGCCAGAGGAATAGTTGTCCAAAACGTGGTGAGACGACAACAACTATGGAAAGCTGTAATTGCAGTGGATGCAGTCAAGAGATTATGATTGCGTATCTTGTCACAGTTACCACCTGACGAGGGCCAGAGGAATAGTTGTCCAAAACGTGGTGAGACGACAACAACTATGGAAAGCTGTAATTGCAGTGGATGCAGTCAAGAGATTCAGAGTGCGTATCTTGTCACAGTTACCACCTGACGAAGGCCAGAGGAATAGTTGTCCAAAACGTGGTGAGACGACAACAACTATGGAAAGCTGTAATTGCAGTGGATGCAGTCAAGAGATTCAGAGTGCGTATCTTGTCACAGTTACCACCTTACGAAGGCCAGAGGAATAGTTGTCCAAAACGTGGTGAGACGACAACAACTATGGAAAGCTGTAATTGCAGTGGATGCAGTCAAGAGATTCAGAGTGCGTATCTTGTCAAAGTTACCACCTGACAGAGGCCAGAGGAATAGTTGTCCAAAACGTGGTGAGACGACAACAACTATGGAAAGCAGTAATTGCAGTGGATGCAGTCAAGAGATTCAGAGTGCGTATCTTGTCACAGTTACCACCTGACGAAGGCCAGAGGAATAGTTGGCCAAAACGTTGTGAGACGACAACAACTATGGAAAGCAGTAAGTGCAATGGATGTAGTCAAGAGATTCAGAGTGCGTATCTTGTCACAGTTACCACCTGACGAAGGCCAGAAGAATAGTTGGCCAAAACGTGGTGAGACGACAACAACTATGGAAAGCAGTAATTGCAGTAGATGCAGTCAAGAGATTCAGAGTGCGTATCTTGTCACAGTTACCACCTGACGAAGGCCAGAGGAATAGTTGGCCAAAACGTGGTGAGACGACAACAACTATGGAAAGCTGTAATTGCAGTGGATGCAGTCAAGAGATTCAGAGTGCGTATCTTGTCACAGTTACCACCTGACGAAAGCCAGAGTAATAGTTGGCCAAAACGTGGTGAGACGACAACAACTATGGAAAGCAGTAATTGCAGTGGATGCAGTCAAGAGATTCAGAGTGCGTATCTTGTCACAGTTACCACCTGACGAAGGCCAGAGGAATAGTTGTCCAAAACGTGGTGAGACGACAACAACTATGGAAAGCAGTAATTGCAGTTGATGCAGTCAAGAGATTCAGAGTGCGTATCTTGTCACAGTTACCACCTGACGAAGGCCAGAGGAATAGTTGGCCAAAACGTGGTGAGACGACAACAACTATGGAAAGCAGTAATTGCAGTGGATGCAGTCAAGAGATTCAGTGTGCGTATCTTGTCACAGTTACCACCTGATGAAGGCCAGAGGAATAGTTGGCCAAAACGTGGTGAGACGACAACAACTATGGAAAGCTTTAATTGCAGTGGATGCAGTCAAGAGATTCAGAGTGCGTATCTTGTCACAGTTACCACCTGACGAAGGTCAGAGGAATAGTTGTCCAAAACGTGGTGAGACGACAACAACTATGGAAAGCAGTAATTGCAGTGGATGCAGTCAAGAGATTCAGAGTGCGTATCTTGTCACTGTTACCACCTGACGAAGGCCAGAGGAATAGTTGTCCAAAACGTGGTGAGACGACAACAACTATGGAAAGCAGTAATTGCAGTGGATGCAGTCAAGAGATTCTAAGTGCGTATCTTGTCACAGTTACCACCTGACGAAGGCCAGAGGAATAGTTGGCCAAAACGTGGTGAGACGACAACAACTATGGAAAGCAGTAATTGCAGTGGATGCAGTCAAGAGATTCAGAGTGCGGATCTTGTCACAGTTACCACCTGACTAAGGCCAGAGGAATAGTTGGCCAAAACGTGGTGAGACGACAACAACTATGGAAAGCAGTAATTGCAGTGGATGCAGTCAAGAGATTCAGAGTGCGTATCTTGTCACAGTTACCACCTGACGAAGGCCAGAGGAATAGTTGGCCAAAACGTGGTGAGACGACAACAACTATGGAAAGCAGTAATTGCAGTGGATGCAGTCAAGAGATTCAGAGTGCGTATCTTGTCACAGTTACCACCTGACGAAGGCCAGAGAAATAGTTGGCCAAAACGTGGTGAGACGACAACAACTATGGAAAGCAGTAATTGCAGTGGATGCAGTCAAGAGATTCAGAGTGCGTATCTTGTCACAGTTACCACCTGACGAAGGCCAGAGGAATAGTTGGCCAAAACGTTGTGAGACGACAACAACTATGGAAAGCAGTAATTGCAGTGGATGCAGTCAAGAGATTCAGAGTACGTATCTTGTCACAGTTACCACCTGACGAAGGCCAGAGGAATAGTTGGCCAAAACGTTGTAGACGACAACAACTATGGAAAGCTGTAATTGCAGTGGAGGCAGTCAAGAGATTCAGAGTGCGTATCTTGTCACAGTTACCACCTGACGAAGGCCAGAGGAATAGTTGGCCAAAACGTGGTGAGACGACAACAACTATGGAAAGCAGTAATTGCAGTGGATGCAGTCAAGAGATTCAGAGTGCGTATCTTGTCACAGTTACCACCTGACGAAGGCCAGAGGAAGAGTTGGCCAAAACGTGGTGAGACGACAACAACTATGGAAAGCAGTAATTGCAGTGGATGCAGTCAAGAGATTCAGAGTGCGTATCTTGTCACAGTTAACACCTGACGAAGGCCAGAGGAATAGTTGGCCAAAACGTGGTGAGACGACAACAACTATGGAAAGCTGTAATTGCAGTGGATGCAGTCAAGAGATTCAGAGTGTGTATCTTGTCACAGTTACCACCTGACGAAGGCCAGAGGAATAGTTGGCCAAAACGTGGTGAGACGACAACAACTATGGAAAGCAGTAATTGCAGTGGATGCAGTCAAGAGATTCAGAGTGCGTATCTTGTCAAAGTTACCACCTGATGAAGGCCAGAGGAATAGTTGGCCAAAACGTGGTGAGACGACAACAACTATGGAAAGCTTTAATTGCAGTGGATGCAGTCAAGAGATTCAGAGTGCGTATCTTGTCACAGTTACCACCTGACGAAGGTCAGAGGAATAGTTGGCCAAAACGTGGTGAGACGACAACAACTATGGAAAGCAGTAATTGCAGTGGATGCAGTCAAGAGATTCAGATTGCGTATCTTGTCACAGTTACCACCTGACGAAGGCAAGAGGAATAGTTGTCCAAAACGTGGTGAGACGACAACAACTATGGAAAGCAGTAATTGCAGTGGATGCAGTCAAGAGATTCAGAGTGCGTATCTTGTCACTGTTACCACCTGACGAAGGCCAGAGGAATAGTTGTCCAAAACGTGGTGAGACGACAACAACTATGGAAAGCAGTAATTGCAGTGGATGCAGTCAAGAGATTCAGAGTGCGGATCTTGTCACAGTTACCACCTGACTAAGGCCAGAGGAATAGTTGGCCAAAACGTGGTGAGACGACAACAACTATGGAAAGCAGTAATTGCAGTGGATGCAGTCAAGAGATTCAGAGTGCGTATCTTGTCACAGTTACCACCTGACGAAGGCCAGAGGAATAGTTGGCCAAAACGTGGTGAGACGACAACAACTATGGAAAGCAGTAATTGCAGTGGATGCAGTCAAGAGATTCAGAGTGCATATCTTGTCAAAGTTACCACCTGACGAAGGCCAGAGGAATAGTTGTCCAAAACGTGGTGAGACGACAACAACTATGGAAAGCAGTAATTGCAGTGGATGCAGTCAAGAGATTCAGAGTGCATATCTTGTCACAGTTACCACCTGACGAAGGCCAGAGGAATAGTTGTCCAAAACGTGGTGAGACGACAACAACTATGGAAAGCAGTAATTGCAGTGGATGCAGTCAAGAGATTCAGAGTGCATATCTTGTCACAGTTACCACCTGACGAAGGCCAGAGGAATAGTTGGCCAAAACGTGGTGAGACGACAATAACTATGGAAAGCAGTAATTGCAGTGGATGCAGTCAAGAGATTCAGAGTGCATATCTTGTCACAGTTACCACCTGACGAAGGCCAGAGGAATAGTTGGCCAAAACGTGGTGAGACGACAACAACTATGGAAAGCAGTAATTGCAGTGGATGCAGTCAAGAGATTCAGAGTGCGTATCTTGTCAAAGTTACCACCTGACGAAGGCCAGAGGAATAGTTGTCCAAAACGTGGTGAGACGACAACAACTATGGAAAGCAGTAATTGCAGTGGATGCAGTCAAGAGATTCAGAGTGCATATCTTGTCACAGTTACCACCTGACGAAGGCCAGAGGAATAGTTGGCCAAAACGTGGTGAGACGACAATAACTATGGAAAGCAGTAATTGCAGTGGATGCAGTCAAGAGATTCAGAGTGCATATCTTGTCAAAGTTACCACCTGACGAAGGCCAGAGGAATAGTTGTCCAAAACGTGGTGAGACGACAACGACTATGGAAAGCAGTAATTGCAGTGGATGCAGTCAAGAGATTCAGAGTGCATATCTTGTCACAGTTACCACCTGACGAAGGCCAGAGGAATAGTTGTCCAAAACGTGGTGAGACGACAACAACTATGGAAAGCAGTAATTGCAGTGGATGCAGTCAAGAGATTCAGAGTGCATATCTTGTCACAGTTACCACCTGACAAAGGCCAGAGGAATAGTTGTCCAAAACGTGGTGAGACGACAACAACTATGGAAAGCTGTAATTGCAGTGGATGCAGTCAAGAGATTCAGAGTGCATATCTTGTCACAGTTACCACCTGACGAAGGCCAGAGGAATAGTTGGCCAAAACGTGGTGAGACGACAACAACTATGGAAAGCTGTAATTGCAGTGGATGCAGTCAAGAGATTCAGAGTGCGTATCTTGTCACAGTTACCACCTGACGAAGGCCAGAGGAATAGTTGGCCAAAACGTGGTGAGACGACAATAACTATGGAAAGCAGTAATTGCAGTGGATGCAGTCAAGAGATTCAGAGTGCATATCTTGTCACAGTTACCACCTGACGAAGGCCAGAGGAATAGTTGGCCAAAACGTGGTGAGACGACAACAACTATGGAAAGCAGTAATTGCAGTGGATGCAGTCAAGAGATTCAGAGTGCGTATCTTGTCACAGTTTCCACCTGACGAAGGCCAGAGGAATAGTTGGCCAAAACGTGGTGAGACGACAACAACTATGGAAAGCTGTAATTGCAGTGGATGCAGTCAAGAGATTCAGAGTGCGTATCTTGTCACAGTTACCACCTGACGAAGGCCAGAGGAATAGTTGGCCAAAACGTGGTGAGACGACAACAACTATGGAAAGCTGTAATTGCAGTGGATGCAGTCAAGAGATTCAGAGTGCGTATCTTGTCACAGTTACCACCTGACGAAGGCCAGAGGAATAGTTGGCCAAAACGTGGAGAGACGACAACAACTATGGAAAGCAGTAATTGCAATGGATGCAGTCAAGAGATTCAGAGTGCGTATCTTGTCACAGTTACCACCTGACGAAGGCCAGAGGAATAGTTGGCCAAAACGTGGTGAGACAACAACAACTATGGAAAGCAGTAATTGCAGTGGATGCAGTCAAGAGATTCAGAGTGCGTATCTTGTCACAGTTACCACCTGACAAAGGCCAGAGGAATAGTTGTCCAAAACGTGGTGAGACGACAACAACTATGGAAAGCTGTAATTGCAGTGGATGCAGTCAAGAGATTATGATTGCGTATCTTGTCACAGTTACCACCTGACGAGGGCCAGAGTAATAGTTGTCCAAAACGTGGTGAGACGACAACAACTATGGAAAGCAGTAATTGCAGTGGATGCAGTCAAGAGATTCAGAGTGCGTATCTTGTCACAGTTACCACCTGACGAAGGCCAGAGGAATAGTTGTCCAAAACGTGGTGAGACGACAACAACTATGGAAAGCAGTAATTGCAGTGGATGCAGTCAAGAGATTCAGAGTGCGTATCTTGTCACAGTTACCACCTGACGAGGGCCAGAGGAATAGTTGTCCAAAACGTGGTGAGACGACAACAACTATGGAAAGCTGTAATTGCAGTGGATGCAGTCAAGAGATTCAGAGTGCGTATCTTGTCACAGTTACCACCTGACGAAGGCCAGAGGAATAGTTGTCCAAAACGTGGTGAGACGACAACAACTATGGAAAGCTGTAATTGCAGTGGATGCAGTCAAGAGATTCAGAGTGCGTATCTTGTCACAGTTACCACCTTACGAAGGCCAGAGGAATAGTTGTCCAAAACGTGGTGAGACGACAACAACTATGGAAAGCTGTAATTGCAGTGGATGCAGTCAAGAGATTCAGAGTGCGTATCTTGTCAAAGTTTCCACCTGACAGAGGCCAGAGGAATAGTTGTCCAAAACGTGGTGAGACGACAACAACTATGGAAAGCAGTAATTGCAGTGGATGCAGTCAAGAGATTCAGAGTGCGTATCTTGTCACAGTTACCACCTGACGAAGGCCAGAGGAATAGTTGGCCAAAACGTTGTGAGACGACAACAACTATGGAAAGCAGTAAGTGCAATGGATGTAGTCAAGAGATTCAGAGTGCGTATCTTGTCACAGTTACCACCTGACGAAGGCCAGAGGAATAGTTGGCCAAAACGTGGTGAGACGACAACAACTATGGAAAGCAGTAATTGCAGTAGATGCAGTCAAGAGATTCAGAGTGCGTATCTTGTCACAGTTACCACCTGACGAAGGCCAGAGGAATAGTTGGCCAAAACGTGGTGAGACGACAACAACTATGGAAAGCTGTAATTGCAGTGGATGCAGTCAAGAGATTCAGAGTGCGTATCTTGTCACAGTTACCACCTGACGAAAGCCAGAGTAATAGTTGGCCAAAACGTGGTGAGACGACAACAACTATGGAAAGCAGTAATTGCAGTGGATGCAGTCAAGAGATTCAGAGTGCGTATCTTGTCACAGTTACCACATGACGAAGGCCAGAGGAATAGTTGTCCAAAACGTGGTGAGACGACAACAACTATGGAAAGCAGTAATTGCAGTTGATGCAGTCAAGAGATTCAGAGTGCGTATCTTGTCACAGTTACCACCTGACGAAGGCCAGAGGAATAGTTGGCCAAAACGTGGTGAGACGACAACAACTATGGAAAGCAGTAATTGCAGTGGATGCAGTCAAGAGATTCAGAGTGCGTATCTTGTCACAGTTACCACCTGACGAAGGTCAGAGGAATAGTTGGCCAAAACGTGGTGAGACGACAACAACTATGGAAAGCAGTAATTGCAGTGGATGCAGTCAAGAGATTCAGATTGCGTATCTTGTCACAGTTACCACCTGACGAAGGCAAGAGGAATAGTTGGCCAAAACGTGGTGAGACGACAACAACTATGGAAAGCAGTAATTGCAGTGGATGCAGTCAAGAGATTCAGAGTGCGTATCTTGTCACTGTTACCACCTGACGAAGGCCAGAGGAATAGTTGTCCAAAACGTGGTGAGACGACAACAACTATGGAAAGCAGTAATTGCAGTGGATGCAGTCAAGAGATTCAGAGTGCATATCTTGTCACAGTTACCACCTGACGAAGGCCAGAGGAATAGTTGGCCAAAACGTGGTGAGACGACAACAACTATGGAAAGCAGTAATTGCAGTGGATGCAGTCAAGAGATTCAGAGTGCGTATCTTGTCACAGTTTCCACCTGACGAAGGCCAGAGGAATAGTTGGCCAAAACGTGGTGAGACGACAACAACTATGGAAAGCTGTAATTGCAGTGGATGCAGTCAAGAGATTCAGAGTGCGTATCTTGTCACAGTTACCACCTGACGAAGGCCAGAGGAATAGTTGGCCAAAACGTGGTGAGACGACAACAACTATGGAAAGCAGTAATTGCAGTGGATGCAGTCAAGAGATTCAGAGTGCGTATCTTGTCACAGTTACCACCTGACGAAGGCCAGAGGAATAGTTAGCCAAAACGTGGTGAGACGACAACAACTAGGGAAAGCAGTAATTGCAGTGGATGCAGTCAAGAGATTCAGAGTGCGTATCTTGTCACAGTTACCACCTGACGAAGGCCAGAGGAATAGTTGACCGCAACGTGGTTAGACGACAACAACTATGGAAAACAGTAATTGCAGTGGATGCAGTCAAGAGATTCAGAGTGCGTATCTTGTCACAGTTACCACCTGACGAAGGCCAGAGGAATAGTTGGCCAAACGTGGTGAGACGACAACAACTATGGAAAGCAGTAATTGCAGTGGATGCAGTCAAGAGATTCAGAGTGCGTATCTTGTCACAGTTACCACCTGACGAAAGCCAGAGGAATAGTTGACCGCAACGTGGTTAGACGACAACAACTATGGAAAACAGTAATTGCAGTGGATGCAGTCAAGAGATTCAGAGTGCATATCTTGTCACAGTTACCACCTGACGAAGGCCAGAGGAATAGTTGACCGCAACGTGGTTAGACGACAACAACTATGGAAAACAGTAATTGCAGTGGATGCAGTCAAGAGATTCAGAGTGCGTATCTTGTCACAGTTACCACCTGACGAAGGCCAGAGGAATAGTTGGCCAAACGTGGTGAGACGACAACAACTATGGAAAGCAGTAATTGCAGTGGATGCAGTCAAGAGATTCAGAGTGCGTATCTTGTCACAGTTACCACTGACGAAGGCCAGAGGAATAGTTGGCCAAACGTGGTGAGACGACAACAACTATGGAAAGCAGTAATTGCAGTGGATGCAGTCAAGAGATTCAGAGTGCGTATCTTGTCACAGTTACCACCTGACGAAGGCCAGAGGAATAGTTGGCCAAACGTGGTGAGACGACAACAACTATGGAAAGCAGTAATTGCAGTGGATGCAGTCAAGAGATTCAGAGTGCGTATCTTGTCACAGTTACCACTGACGAAGGCCAGAGGAATAGTTGGCTGACACGTTGTGAAACAACAAAGAAAGATAAGGATAATAGTCTGCAATAAATAAATTAATAAAAAAACTCATCTCAATAATGAATTCCAATTAAATAATATAAGTCTGCTGTTGGCATCCAGTTTGCTCATGATTCTCCCTTCCTTTAACTAAGCCGAAGGTGGGCAACCGTGGAGTTCACATTTTACCCACTTGTTGAGCCATGTGAGATCTACAGATTCCCATTTGCTTTTGGTATTACCACCATGAGAGAACACTATTCAGTGGGTTTGTTAATCTTGCTTATGTCCCCCAACCTTTTCATTCTCTGGAGTTCTGCCTGTGTTTTCCTCATCACTGGTATATGTTGTGGTTTGAGTACTGGACTTGCATCTGCATGTAATCATATGCATATATATCTTTCCTAAATGTGCCTAAACCTGTGAATAAGTCTGACAGTTCTTTTTTTGGATCATATGGTTATGTTTTGCTTCTCATGTAAGCTTTTGTTAACTGCATCAATGGCTGATCTATGTAATAGCAGCTCCTCAAGATTGGTGATAATGAATATTCGTTGTTCTATTGTAAGTTCTTTATGTGAGATGTTTGCAGTGATCATTTCAGTCACTTTGGGTGGAATGTGGCATGTACCATACAGAGTTTTGTGGGTATCTGAGAAAGCTGGTAGGCCTGTCTTTAGTTTGTTCAGGGATCATAGTTACATTTGCACCATGGTTGAATTGCAGTGGTATTCCATTGATGGTGATGTTAGTTTACCAAGGTTTGCTAGGCTGATTTCTGATATCGCCAGGTCACCAAGATATGCACTTTGGTTGCTTTCGTGCATTAACTTCACATTCTTCTCGCATGACAACATTGGCTATAATGTCCAATCATGCCAAATTTGGTCATGTACGTCTCTGATGATAGATTTGTCCCACAATAATGGCATCCAGCTTCTGGTCCATGCTGCTATGTATGATCATTCGTCTGCTGCTTTTTGAAGTGAAACTCTCATCTGGTTTGGCCTTGTATTTACTCTGCCCTTGTCTACGAGTTCTATTGTGACAAATGGAATGGAACCTTACTATCAGCTAATCGTTCACTACTGATTTGTTCTCGTGATTGCAGGAGACAGTGTGATTTGATTGTTTCACATTGGCATGCGCGACTGATGACCCTATCTAAGCTAAGATCTGAAATCGTTTGCTGACTTTCTGACAGCTTAAGATCTGTGCATCCAACTATAATATTGTCATGAATTAGTTTTTTTTTAAACTTTTTTTTTTACATGGTAGTCACCACTTCGCTACTCGCGGATAAGGGTTATTGCGTGTATAGTAATCAATGGGATAATATCATAGTAATCATTAGTAATGGAGATTTGATAAAGTGTTTTACTTAAGGGAGCAGTTTATCAGTAATTTGTTTATGTTGGACTTGAAGACATCCAGGTTATAGTCAGGTGGGTAACAGGCAAATGGAAGAGAGTTCCACAGGTGTGCACTTCTAAGAAAGAAGCTTTGTTCATGGAATCTACGTTTTGATTTAGGCACAGATAAAGAGTGAGAAAATTATTGACAGTGGTTTCAGCTAGACAGTTGTTTTTTGCGAAAGATTGGCAAGGGGGGACCAGAGATTGGAGCTCAGACGAGTACTTGCCATGGAAATAACGATAAAACAAAGACAGGCTTGCAACATCTCTTTTGTGGGAGAGAGGTTGCAAGGAAGAGAAAAGAGCATCCTCCACTAAGCCACGAAGTCTATTTTGTACTCTGTCTAGGCAGGATAAACTGTTTTCAGCAGCTCCTGTTCAGATGTATGTACTTGGCTTTTATATAGATAGAGAATGCATCAGCAGTGAGATATCTTCTGGAGCGTTAGAAGGATCCTACCATTTTTCCAGCGACCTTGGCAACAGACTTGATGTACATGTTCCATTTCAGATCAGAAGTAAAGGTCAATCCCAGAAGCTTGTCAAAACATGGAGCCTCCCCAAGACGAGAGCCATCCATTTCAATTGATGCCAGATGGGGATCAGAGCGTTGATGATGTAAAGATAGGAGCTTGTTTTTAGACGCATTAAAAGTAACCAGCCACTTCTTCCTCCATTGTACCACATGCTCAAGATCAAAGGAGAGAGAATCAGAGAGAACTTTGCCATTTACAGCCTTTGATGTGTTGCCATAGATGGTCGTGTCATCAGTATAGATGCTAACGAATGATTTAAGTATGTGTTTTGGGAGATCATTGATGTAGATCAAGAAGAGATTGAGCCCAGGATGGACCCCTGAAGGACTCCAGCATTAATACTGTGGGCCTCTTATTTCTGCCCATCAACCACTACTCTTATGAGCCCATCAGAGAGAAATGATTTAATAATTGAGAATTTAATTCCTAAAATTGCAGTTTTTAGCCAGTACATAATAAAAGAATCAACATGTCTGGTTGAACTGGACCCGTTCATACATTATGTTCGTATTGCCTTTTAAAGTAGTTGTTGAACTTTTATCTAATCATGTTAGTTTTGAGCTTCTTTGGATGAGAGCTTAAATGTGGCAATAATGTTTTCTGCTCTATCATGTAGTATATCAGAATAGAAATTAATTAGAAATTGATAAGGGATTGGCTTCTCATCTAATCCAGACACTGTCTTATAATGACTGAACCATTGAATCCATTTTTCTCATAATTCAGGCTGGTCGAATATAAAGGATTCTGGAGTCATACTGAGGTTTTATTTGTGGAATTTTACTTTTTTTTGTTGTATGACTTTTAGGTTTGATACTTTGTTAAACTCCTCTCTTATGTATTGATCATGTTCATTGTAAATCCCTTATTCTGACACCATATTTTAATTTTTGGTCAGGAAAATAAGATCAAGATGACTGACAGCCAGTCTCATTTTATTAATATTTATGTGAGAAGTTACATTTCAAGGAAGGCAACTCTTATCGGTACAGAATGTTTACTAACATAACAAAGTATATCGCCTGTTTTGATACTATATTTTATCATTTCTGGCCTTGGTTAGTGAAGGAGAAACCCCTTTTTGGGGAGAGGACAGAGAGATTTTCGTACATTAAAACCTTGCATTGAACAATCTATATTGCAATGGTTTTTGTTTTTATATGTGAAAAATATTTTATCTTTTTCTTTTTAAATTTGCTGAAAAATATACTTTTAAATAAAATGGCATATTTTAGTTAAGTAAAACTCCTGTAACAGTGTGAACTGTAGTTTTATTGAGGTATTGATATTTATTGCACATTAGAAATAGTAATCCACACTGAGAATTAAATGTAATAATAAATGTAAAATTAGTAAACATTTTTTTTTTTCTATTGTAAACCTTTCAAACTCAGGGGCCAGATTCTGATTCCGCAGACATCAATTATAACATTTAACTCAGTGTCTTACCAAATATAACATTGGGACCCAGTCGGTTATCCTTGAGCTTTAGGATCCAGCATCAGACACTAAATGTGATTTTCATTACACACCCATTTTGTATCCGGGTCACAGGTCACATGGCCAAGATGGTAGTCACAAAGACCCAGTCTCCTTCCAGTTACCAACCTGAACTGAAGACCCAGTCTCCTTCCAGTTACCAACCTGAACTGAAGACTATTTATGATAAACTTGAGATGGCAGTTACAAGTTAGCCATCATTTATCACCAAATCTCTGCTTGGATTGTAGCTAAGTCCAATACCAAAAGAGCCAGAATTGAGGAAGGCACACATGCAAGTTTTTGCTCAAACTTTTCATTCTCGTGAAGTACAGTTTTTCAAATTTTCTTCTGTACAATTAACATTTTTTTGTATCATCCATTTGTTTACCCAGTAAGATTGTTTTAGATACTGTACACACTTGTCATGTCCCTTCTTGCAAACCAACTATCACCATATTTTGTTTCAGAGCTTATCCTCGATTTACTGCATTTTCATATGCGAAAATGTAACTTTTTCTGGGGTAAAATTAATCCCAATAATGTACCTGCTTCCACACGAGGGCAGAGTTAGACACAAGGTTTTTATTGTAGGGGAAAATCCAGATTTTCAAAAAGACATATTTTGATTAGGACAAAAATTAAAATTGCCTCAGTCTAAAAGGGTTTCCCCTCCACTGACCAGGACAGGCTAGATCAAGTGTACTATTAAAATCCATACTACACTTTGCTCCTAGCCAAAATGATAAGGAGCGAAATAGACCATCTATCTTAAAAGAACTTTACCAAAGTAAATATTTGCTAAAAATGTTTTTAGGTGATTATATTGAAGTGGTTAGCTGGCAAAATGACTACCAAATTTTATTGACTACGTTTGTCTTCTTTTCAAGCAGTTACAGGGCAAATTAATCCACCATATTAATTTGTTTGAATTTGTTTTGCTTATTTTGTAAATATTAATTTCTTTTCTGCTTTTTTGTGGATTAAAAAAACAAACAAACAAAAACAAACTAGCATGCCAAAACCAGTCGATGAAAAATTTCAGCTATTTCAATCTAACCATAATATTTTATTGATTGAAATTGATAATTTATTTAATTCTCTATATTAATTCTACATCAAAATATGATCGGGTGTGTGAGGAATCGAAAAATGTAAAGTTTAATAAAAGATTTTAAAAAATAGTGGTGGATTAGGGTTTCCTTGGTGAGATTGTGAGACGATTGAAATATAAAATGACTACTGATTTGTACAGCTTGAGAAAGAGTTTCATATGATGACTAGAGAGGAAATGAATACGGAAAGTAGGTTAACTGAAATCTGAGATTGCGGGTGTGTAGGTTTCACACAATAGCTTCAGATTTTACAGAAAAATAAATAAATAAATAAAATAATAAATAAAACCGCTAGCCGTTAGATAAAAGTTTTACTCGCTAGATTCCAAACGAAATCTCCAGAAAACCGCTAAATTGGCAACACAACACTGAACTGAGATTAGTTTAGTTAACCAAATGAAATATAAGTGACGTACTGGTGGTGGGGGCAGTAGGCAAAGGGAAATAATTAATTATTACTCAAGTGAAATACAAGACGTACACATGGCCAGATGCGTTACTGTGGCTTTCATAGACTCGCTAACATGAACATTCTAACAACGTTTGCTCCAATAGCCTCAACGTTTGTAAAGTTAATAATCCGAAAAGCGTTGAAAAATAATGAATGACTATCACTATCAAATGGAAAGGTGTCGTTGCATAGTTAGGAGTTGTTGAGTCAGTTATTTATCGACATCATAAAATGTCGTTACGTTCACAAAAAATCAGAAGACGAGCGAACCACACACACACACACACACACACACACACACACACACACACACAACTATAGCTTCAGCTGCTAACTACTACGCAAAACCGTAGCGCATCAAAAAGTGATTCCACTAAGAGACATTTGAACGTGGCCGACAGCAATGGAAATAGAACAATCGCTATTAAAATATTTATGATTATGAAAGAATTGGCCACACAAAAATAAGGGTGCGTTAATTTTGGATTCTGCTTGCTCCTTAACCGGCCACTTTCTCATATCAACACTTTATGAGCATTACTTCTTGATTCATAATAGTAGCAGTATTAATTTGGTGCATTGAGAGAGAGAGAGAGAGAGAGAGAGAGAGAGAGAGAGAGAGAGAGAGAGAGAGAGAGAGAGAGAGTGTGTGAGTGAGTGAGTGTGTGTGTGTGTGTGTGTGCGTGTGTTATCGTACGCGCACCTGCTGCAGCATGTTGATCTGTTGATAACTAGATGGGGTAGAAAAGAAGAAACGCACATTAAAAATACAAAGACACGAATGATCGGAACTCTCTTTTCCTTAAAGAGTCGGTAACCGTTTATTTGGCTTTTTATTAGCTTTTTATTTGCTAATAGATTATTACGTATTCTTCGATACTAACACTCTCGCGTCGCTTTGATGCTTACAACAGACTATTAGTTCTTCTCTACCAACGTAGCTCGATTTACACGAGGACAAAGTTAGATATAAGTTCGGTTTTTCATATCAAGCTGAACATAAATATAAATTATCTCAGTCTAGAAGGATTTCTCATCTGACCGAAGACAGAACAGATTTTACACGTTGATCTTAGTCTGCTGTAGTCAACTTGTAATTCGTCTTCAGAGCTAATTGACTGTTGGAAGATACCGGTCATCCGTGTCTGTTGCTTGCTCAATCCAGGAATTAAGTTGAAATGGATTGCAATATCTTTGTACTTTAATCGTTTATTCGAAGATGAACACATGACTGAGCCGTTAAATGACAGCATTGCGCGACACACGACCTCCATTATCTTCACACCGTGACTGTTTTTCGTGAAAATATTGTCGCAGTATCAAGTATACCGCTTTATGCATATTTTTTGTCTTGTTCATGAAGTGACTACTCGAAGTGCTGCTTAACAACAGCAACAAATTTTGAAATAAAGTATATAACGCTAAACACTAATCAAATATTTATCTATCAAAATCATGACAGTTCTTCGACGGAACATGTTTCGATATCGACGCTCGCGAACTGTTCAGGGTTGCGCCTTAGGGATTGGGTTTATGTTAATATTTGCTTGGAAACTTTACTGGCCTCCTCTTTCTCGAACTGATGCAATGATATCTTTGCAAAACCAGGAACATTCTCTTTTTGACACTCTGAATAAGGATGACGTTCTCGGATTGTCAGACCAACTTTTCGTTTGGCGAAGTAAAGGTAAGTAGTAACAATTTTGTTTTCTTTAGTGCATGTGTGTGTGTGTGTGTGTGTGTGTGTGTGTGTATAGATATATAGATAGATAGATAGATATAGATATATGTATATCTCTGCATATGTGTATATGTATGTATGTATATGTATATATATATATATATATATATATATATATATATATATATATATATATATATATAGTAAGTTATAAAACATATATGGAAAATAAGCTACTCACACACATAATATATATATATATATAAAAGTCGGTCAATTTAGCTCTTATGCGTAGATCATCGTATAACGATTTGATCACTGTCTGTCTGACGTAATGAACATTTAAATTAAAATGTTTAAAATTCAACGCTATTTCACACGGTTAATAGTAGCCGAATGGATACGGCCTCCGCTAATCGAGCCAGAGATGTCTCGTGTCGCGGGGTTCGAATCGTTCGACTGGTAGTAATCGTGACACCCTGCACTGAAGAATCCCGAAAGGATGAAACACTAGTGTCTGTAGGTATTTAATTATTATAGTAAAAAAAATAATTATATATATATATATATATATATATATATATATATATATATATATATATATATAAAGAAAATAATGGTATAAAACTATATACTACGTCAAATAGGGGTGTTGGGTAAGTAAGAACTCTTTGTACCATGGTATTTCGAAGCCCCAAAAGAGGAGAGAAGATGCTATGTAACATAATAGGGATGCGATGTCTAAGTTACACTAGGAGCGAAATAAAATATTGAAGCTATAAGCCCCAAAACAATTTGTTGAGCTTGCATTATCCTGATAAGTCTCTCTTAAAGAAATCTTATTCTTTTCTCTCTCTCTCTCTCTCTCTCTCTCTCTATATATATATATATATATATATATATATATATATATATATATATAACTACTTAATTTACTCACACAAAATTAATATACGAAAGTATAGATTTATGCGTAAACTTTAAGTATTTACTTAAAAAATGCTCAATACGTAGGTAGAGCTAGTTAGTAATTTATAAAAAATATATATGGCGATTAAGCTACACTGAATATTCCGCGTTTCACCCACTCTAGGACTCTAGCAAATTCGCGCATAAGCCTGAAGAGTCCTAGAGTGGATGAAACGCGGAATATTCAGTGTAGCTTAATCGCCATATTTCATAACTTACTATTTGGAATTTTATATCATTTAAAAATTTTCAAATTTACATCATCAGATATGATTGGAAAAGAATACAAAATTCGTGTATATATATCTTCTCCTATAATATAAAGTTGAACGTCTGTGTGTGTGTCTGGTCACGAATAGGCTCCTATATGGTTGACTATATTAGAAAACTAATCACATATAATGATATAAGATGTATCGAGACACAGGAATGGGTATGTTTGATCTGGCATAATGATGATTCATCAAAATTGTAGGGTCTGCGTACGCGCCTGGTCCACAAAGCATGGTGATTAAAAAAAAAAAAAAAAAAACGTTTACAAGTGTTTTTGATGTAGATGTACATAATAATACTTTGATAAGTATGTTTTAACTTAAATAGGGATGGTATAATAAAATTGTGGGGTCTGCGTTCGCGCCTGGCCTCCATAAAATGGAAATAGGCAAACACTTTAATAAAGACTTTTCATATCTATCTACGTAAGTATACTTTGATAATTATGTTTCAGTTTGAAGAAATATGGTATAATAAAATTATGGGGTGTTCATTCGCGCCTGACCTCCATAGAATGTAAATATGTCATAAAATTCAACAAGGTTTTTTTTAATATAGATCCACAGAATATTGTGATAAATGTTTCAGTGTGAACATGTATGGTATAATAAATTATGGGGTTTATCTATTTTTTTTTTTTTACTTTCATCATATTTTGCTTTGGTTTTGATACCCCCAAATTCGAAGCTAGCTTTTTACAACCCTTCCTTTTCATAACCTATCATACTTTCATAAATCAGAGTCCATTTTATGTAGGCTGTTTTTAACCCAGTCAATGACGGGTACTTTTGCTAGTATGGGGGAGTTGTACAACCCCCATGCGTAATTTCTATACTGATAGGTTTTTAAAAAATTTTTCACTGGATTATTATTGATTGGACACTAATTAACCAGATTATGAAAAAAAAAAAAAATGAAAAAAAAAAAAAAATGAAAAAAAAAAAAAAATCATTTCGACATTTGAAAGGGATGCACACTTTTTAGTTCTGGTAAATCGGTCACCCTATTTTTTTTTTTTTTTAATATGGAAGTGTCTCCGGGAGATATGAAATGGTCCCATGTTGACGAAGTAATGTATCGGGAGGCGTACGATATGAAAATTGACAACGGGATGGAAAATTATGAAACATTTCTCCAGCATGTTAGTGAAATTAATTAAAAAAAAAAGAACACGTTACATTAAATAAAAACACTAAAAACATCCAGTTAGGTAGAAAAGTAACTTTTATTGCCTTTGATAACATTTATTTGTTATATATTTGTTTTTGACAACTTTTTCGAATCTATGTGTTGTAAGAATTTCTCTTACTCGTTTTTGCTTTTGGCAGAATGAAAGAGACATTCAGAAAAGCAACAAAGGCTCACCTTAAATTCCAAGAATATTTTATTGACAAGAAAGGTAAAATGAGTCCATAATTGCAAAAGAGTGCACCTCTTTAGCTTCGGCCAAATGGCGGGTAGTTTATGCCTCGAAAGGTGTAGGTAGTTTTCTTCTGTGGAGATGCTGATTGAATTCGGCCGCTCGTAGAAGTGGTTGAGGGTTCCTCGAAATCCTTCCAGACTGGTCAAATAAGAACAATGCACATTGCGATCGATGTTCCATAATAAAGGATGCCCTCCTGCGGGCAATGATGATGAATGTAATTAGTCCATAAACATTTTTGCCTCAGGCTTGTATCCGCACTTAAGTGAGCGGAGATAACAAATAGAATAGAACCCTGCCTTATAGTACATTTGGCACGGAGCGAGACACCACGCGTCTGCTTTGCTCGACACGGAATGGAAATCTGTTTGAAGAAACACAATATTCCCGCCAATTCCTGAATCCTCCGCAGCAACTGAAACAATGCAATTTCATTGGTCAAAATAATCGCGTGATTGTAACAATCCAGCAGTTATCGCCCTTGCATTCTGAAATTTCTAACACACTGCCAAAGGAAGGAAGAGAAAGAAATGGATTACTCATTTTTTTCTTTTTTTTTGGGGGGGGGGGAAATTAATGATTGTCGCCTATTTGGACAAGTTATTACAATGAAATTCTGTCCCAAAGGACTTAATATTAACACAATAATAGCAATTAAATTCAATGTGTGTCTGTTGTCAATCTGAACTTATAACGATCTCTCTATGGCAAACAGAGAATTTATTAGTAATAAAAGGTATGACTCTACTGATGAGTCTATAAAAGGAATATACAATTATTAACTTGGTGCTTGGTCCGCACAATCCGGATACACCCAATCTTCAACGGTAACTTGTTGGTTGACCCCGACACAACCAAAATGGTTCCACTCATTGCACGAGTCGCAACACACCATAGGTGTTGTTCCATCGTTGGCGACTGAACATGTAGGGCAAAAGAAGGGGCCTCCTTCTTCCGCTAATTCTGCTAATGCAGGTTCAGGGTTATGTTTTATCTCTAAAGGATAAATATTTTTTAAGGAATGAATTTGGACACACCCGTCTTTCAGCATTGAGGCTGAACGAACCCTGTTGTCCTTTCCGACCAATAATTTTACTACCTTACCCAACCCCCAGAAGGGCCAGGACTTATTAGGAGCTTTGATAAGAACAATTTCACCCTCTGATATTTTAGAGGTTTCATTTTCTGTAATGTGGGCGTCTACTTCTCTAATTGAGAGCAAGTAGTCATTATGCCAACTACGTTTAAATTTACTGACAAATCATCCCTCATTTCAAGGGAATGTAAGAGCGAATTTCTATTTGGAGGTTCTGGACAAGGGTCCTCTGAACCGCTAAGATTGATAAGCAGGCGGGGATGATATCCTGTCTGCAAATAATGGTTGGGAGTCAACCCATCAAGGCCTCTATCAGAAGCTGAAATAAATGTTAGTGGCCTATCATTTATGGCCTTTTGAACATCTGAAAGGGCGGTTAGGAACTCGAAATAACCGACCCTCCTCCTACCCAACAACTTGGAAAGACACTGTTTCACAGTTTTAATTAATCTCTCCCATACTCCACCATGCCATGCAGAGTACAGGGGAATTGTATAATGAACAATAGTAGTGGATTTGAAATGTTCTCTAAATTCATCAGACACAAATATGTCTGATAATATAATACCCGACGCTATGAAAGATTTAGCATTGTCGGAATACATATGAGTTGGTACACCAAATAAGTTGGTGAACCTAACGAACGCTAACAAGAAGGATCTTGCGCTTATGTCCGGTACCAATTCCAAGTGTATGGCACGTAAACTCATGCAAGTAAACAGTAGGATGTACATTTTGACATCCTCATTATTGTTTTTGACAAAAAAATGTCCAGTAAAATCCACCCCTACACATTTGAAGGGCCGGACAAAATTTACTCTATCAGAAGGCAGTTGAGACCCAGAGGGTGCTTTGTACGGTAGAGAATTAATTCTCTTACATATAACACAGTCACGGAGAACCGATTTCACTGCCTGTCTCCCTTGGGGGATCCAAAAACCCGATAGCCTCACCTTGCTAGGGGTTGAATTTGCTCCCATATGACAACAATTCTGGTGAGCTTCAATAATGACCAATTTGGTCAGGTGGGTATTTTTTCCTAACAATATAGGAAATTTCACTTCATATGGAAAAACCTCGGAGTTCTGAATACGTCCTTGAGTCCGTATCAGTCCCTCCCTATCTAGGAATAACCCAAGGGCCGTAACTCTTGGGGGAGCAGCCCTATTAGAGGGTTGTTGCAAATAAGCAAGTTCTGTGGGAAAGGCTTCCCTTTGTAAATGAGAGAAGAGCAACAATTTAGCTCTCTTGACGGTGTCAGTCTTTCGGTGACGTAATTTATCACCGAATCTCACAACTTTTTCTAAGACATTAATAGCCTTAGTTAATGAGGAAAAATCAGATATTTTAATTGGCAAGTGATTCTCGTTAGAAGCAGTTTTATCCGAGAACATACATGTTACCATCTTCCTGTTAACATTGTTAAGACAAGGCAAGGGGGACGTGGGCCAGCTGATTTCAACTTGATTAAGCCAATCTGGTCCGCAGGTCCAAAATTTGAAAAATTGTTTGAACTTAGAGGCAGTAATACCTCTGGTTAAAAGATCAGCCGGATTATCCGACGAAGGAACATACCTAAATTTAGGGTTTATCCCATATTTAAGTTTAATGTTTTCAATGAACTTATTAATGTCTGACACGCGATTTTCTACAAATATATTTTTTCTCGCAACCTTCTCATTCAAAATCCATGACAGGGCTACTTGTGCATGAGACACAACAAAAAAGAATTTGATATTGATGGGCGCTAGAGCACCCAAAACTTGTGAAATAACTTTAAACACTAGAAATATAGCTAATAATTCCAAAACAGGTAGTGATTTTCCCTTGATGGGTGCCACTTTTGCCTTGGCGAATATCAAGGAACACTGAGCACCTTGTTTCGCATACACGGAAAACCCATAAGCGTGCTTAGAAGCATCGCTAAAGCAAATAATTTCAACAGGGGATTCCACTAGGAGAGTACATCTAGGAAATTCAAAGTCCCCTATACAATTCAGCTCGTTGGCATGTGCTTGCCACGTGGCCTTAACATCTTCAGGGATTTGTTGATCTCAAGACAACTCCTTTTTCCACAGTTGACTAATAATAATCTTCCCCTGCACGGTGACAGGAAGAAGTAAAGATAATAGATCATATACACTTAAAACTTGAGATAATATCTTGCGTTTGGTATTGGCATTGCCATCTATTACAGATGGAGCGAGTTTAAGGGTATCCCTTTCAACAGAATATTGATACCCCAGCACCTTTTCAAAGGTGGGGGAAGAAGACGAGATAGTACCATCTTCCATCATTTTATTTTGTATGCTCGTGCAATTGGAGTTGCAGGATTGGAGTTCAAACCCCGCTTCTCCGAGTCTGTCGCGGACTTTATTATACACATGGGTTAGAGTATCTCGGTCACTATTAGTAGTAACTAAATTGTCAACATAGAAATTATTGGAAATCGAATGTGAAGCTAAATCGGCTTCATATTTTTTGGCATGATGCTTAAGTATAAAGCTTAATATAAAAGGGCTGGCATTGAACCCAAATATAATAGTATTAAATCGGTAGGTGCACAATTTGCCATCTACCTTGAGGAAAAAACAAAATCTATTTTTATCTTCAATAGATTTTAACCTGATCTGTAAAAAAGCTTTGCGCAAATCGCCCAAAAGCACATATTTTTCTTTTCGGAAAGCTAGTAGAATATCTAGCAACAATGCAGTCATGTTAACACCCGAATAAGCAGCGTCGTTAATCGAAATGCTACCTTTACGTTTCAACGAATAATTGAAAACAAGGCGGATTTTTGTAGTTATTCCCAGACCTTCTTTAATTACTGGCCGATGGGGAATCCATTTATAATTCTCATAAGTTCCATGGGGAACGGAGAAAGGTTTGATAATTCCGCAGTCTTCGTATTCTTTGAAGACCTGTATATAATCGTTATACAGTTCTTTTCCTTCCAAGGACTGGGCCACCCTATGCATTATTCGCAGTGAAGGCACATAATTGGACTCCACCTTGAGAAGCTTGTCATGCTCCCAAGGCAGCTCAACGTAATATTTTCCTTCCTTGAGAACTATAGCCTCTTCAAAGGCATTTATTTTTTCTTTAACTGGTTGGCATCCTCGATACCTATGGAGTCCAGATAAAAAACTTTTCTACTCCACGTTCAACAGCAGGACCATCAAAAAAAGGTTGCAGCACATCCTCGTAAGATGTTACTGGCTTTAATACACTATCAATTAAATATGACTGACACATAGGGAGTGTTTTAATAACTTGATCGAAGGCTGCCAATTTTTCCACAGCCTTATCATTTTTGTTTAAAAAACTTGACCCCTCACCGAAGGGAATGATATAATTGGGGAGTTTCCAAGCGGAACCTCCCAAGCACTTAATTAAACTGAGATTATGGATTCTAGGAATAAGATCCAGGCCAATGATACCGAGAATGTTAGAACCGTTTAGTTCAGAATAACCAGGGCAAAACTTATACCCTTTTTCAGTAAAATTCGACGTAATCTCGTCGAACCTGTTTACGTTAAATTTCAATTTCAAATTTTCAGCAAACAATGCAGAATGATAAAAAGGACGCTGATGTCCCAATTTAATAGACACTTCCAGCTCTGAAAGATGTAAGGACTTATTCCCCACAAGGGTATTGACGGACATTTGTACCATCTCAGGATTTAGATTACGGTTGTGAATCAACCGGTCCAGAATTATTTTAGAGAAAAAGGATCTATCAGACAGAAAAAATAAACTGGGTGCCCTTTAACCTTCATAGATATCTTGAGTACAGTGTAACAAAATGTGTAAGGAAAGTCCTTTAAAAGAAAAAGAATTACTGCGCCCTCTGTAGATGTATAAGGAAAAATTCAAGATAGCGCCCGACTCTCTCTTTAACACGGTAAGTTCAGGAAAAGATGTTATAAATGTTGCAGCGATTCAATAACCATTATACACCGGTTCTGCACGGAATCCAACTAGCAAGGTGCCTAGACGGACGCGAACGGTTACTCAGACCGGACCCAACAGCGGTAAAATATCCTCACACGGCACGAGAAGCAACAGCAACATGATTTCCCGACCAACTCAATCGTCGCTTTCCCCACGTCTTTTTCATCACCCGCTTTTATCGTCGTTGTAGGCCGGCTAAATTTGCATATTGCGAGAATTCATGTGACTTTGCGAGACATCGTACTTTACAAAAGACGGCGGCCGCCATCTTGGTCTTTCTTTTGTATTTTCGGTCGGTCACGCCGAGCTGGTCTCAAGGTAAGTCTTTTCCCCTCGTCCGTCTCTCCCACGTACCCACACAACACGCAAACACGTGGGCGCTTATCTCCTGGATGCACGTTACATACAGGACTAATACTCTTGTCCTGATCCGCCACGAAAGTACATCCCACAAAGGACCTAGAGCCTTTAGGACACCTTAAGGAATAATGTTTTTTTAGACCACAATTACTGCAATGGAAGGGGAACCCCTTAACCTCCCTGCAAGTGGACTCTGAGTGCTCAATGAGGCACCGGAGACATAATCTTAATTCTTTCGCTCGAATAATTTTAGATTCCGAATTTGAAATTTTAGAACAAACTCTTGTCAGGTGACCATCAACCTGACACAATTTACAAAATTTATTTTCGCCATTTTTGACGAAAGACTTAGAGTTATTATTACTCTGAAAGGACTTGACTTGTTTTGGCTCCGAATTCTTCGCCACGAGGGTTCCAGCATTGAACGAACCCGACATGTTTGGTGGGAAATTTTCCCACCTTGACACATTTAAAGGCGACGCCATTATTATGTCTATAACGTCAAACGTATACGTTAAAATAGACTTTAAAGAAGGAAACCGTTTACAGGATTTATTTATTATTTCTCTGCGAACACTGCTGGGAAATTTAGCGAACAGATCTATTAATCTTCCTGAGGTGGATTTATCTGTAAGAAAATCCGTGCCAAAGGAATTATCCATCTCCATCAGTTCTAGTTTGACATGCTGGAGGAGGATTCTGATATCCTTCAAAGACGCATAATGCTCTGGTTGCGGAATAATATCATCGAATATTTTGTTCATAATTGCTGAAGGATTTAAATATTTTTCCTTCAGACACTCCAAAGCTGCGTCGTAATTCTCGGGAATCACATCAAACCTAGAAATAATATTAAACGCCTCTCCTGATAATTTGGATTTTAGCAATAATAATTTATCTGCACTTTTCATGTTCGCAGTACAGAATTTAAATTTCCTTAGGAACCCACGGAATTCAAACCTATTGGGAGTTGGATCCCCACTAAAGGGGGGGCACTCCAACTCCATTTTCATGGGAACAATATCCCTTGATTTCTCAATCTCCGGCTGGAGCTCAGCCAGTCTGTCATGGACTCCCGCCTTAAATATTTCGAAGTCACGACAGATATTTAGTCTTTCCTCATCTGGGGACTCCAAAATTAACTGATCTAATAAATCGTCCACTTCAGACAACCGTTTCTCGATGTCGGAAGAAAAATTATTTATACAACGCCCACCTCCTCTCTCGTTCATCAAATCCAAAGAAGCTGTTATACGAAACTTCTTAGCCTCTATTCGACCAAGGAGATTTGAATTTGACATGTTCGAAGGACACAACACGAGAAAAAAAAATGGCCGTTCCCACGTGGGGAAATAAAAGCAAAGGGCGCGAAAAAGATTCTCCGACGAGAACCAACTATTATCTGAAGGGGGTTACGTCAACAAATTCGAAACTCTCAATGAACAAGGAATTTAAACCCATAAGGAAAGTTCAGACCGACATTATGACAACACATTTTAACAATGAATCAATTATAAATTCAAGAATTAATATATAATTGCTTTCCATACATTATTTAATCGATTACAATTATCGTTAATATTTGAAAGGTTTTTTTTTTATGAATTAAAACTTCAGTTTACAATTTACATGAAATAATATTTTTTTTTTTTCAAATGAACTTCAGTTACAATTTACATGAAATAATATTTATTTTCAATGAATAAGTTCTTTTATAGACCATTACAATTTGATATAAGAATGAATATTCAATATATCATTTTTTTTTTCAAAGCACATGGTCTTTTAAGGACCATTACAAATTAAATATAAAAATGAATATTAAATATTATTTTTTTTTTAAAGGCGACACAATGAAAGGAAAAAATCCATAATAATGGGGGGGGGGAATCGAAATCTTACGCAATAAGAACGTTATTACTCATAAGAAAAAAAAAATTGGAGGGGGGATTTCTTTTGCAATAAAAACGGTGTAAGAATTTTTCTTACTCGTTTTTGCCTTTGGCAGAATGAAAGAGACACTCAGAAAAGCAACAAAGGCTCATCTTAAATTCCAAGAATATTTTATTTACAAGATGAGTCCATAATTGCAAAAGAGTGCACCTCTTTAGCTTCGGCCAAATGGCGGGTAGTTTATGCCTCGAAAGGTGTAGGTGGTTTTCTTCTGTGAAGATGCTGGTTGAATTCGGCCGCTCGTAGAAGTGGTTGAGGGTTCTTCGAAATCCTTCCAGACTGGTCAAATAAGAACAACGCACATTGCGATCGATGTTCCATAATAAAGGATGCCCTCCTGCGGGCAATGATGATGAATGTAATTAGTCCATAAACATTTTTGCCTCAGGCTTGTACCCGCATTTAAGTGAGCGGAGATAACAAATAGAATAGAACCCTGCCTTATAGTACATTTGGCACGGAGCGAGACACCACGCGTCTGCTTTGCTCGACACGGAATGGAAATCTGTTTGAAGAAACACAATATTCCCGCCAATTCCTGAATCCTCCGCAGCAACTGAAACAATGCAATTTCATTGGTCAAAATAATCGCGTGATTGTAACAATCGCCCTTAATTTAATATCTCAAAGTGTATTATCTGTTCCGACAGATACTGCTAGCAAAGACCAGATGTGGGGGCAACCCCACATACCTGACCTTTAACCAGCTCCCATTTCCCACCTCTCGGAAGCTGGTCCCCTTTTTCCCTTCCCCCTCCTTTCACTCCACACATAAAAACTTGGCCTTGTGCCTAATTTGCTCGGTGGGGGAACAAATAAATACCCACTACGAGACAATATTTTGACTGAATGTACCTATTTTCATTCTTTGAAATAAATAACTTCATATCGAATCTTGAACGATTTTTTTTACAGGCAATGTCAGTGTTCTTTTAATAATATCATTATTTTTTTTACATGCAATGTCAGTGTTCTTTTAATAGTATCATTATTTTTTTTACACGCAATGTCAGTGTTCTTTTAATAGTATCATTATTTTTTTACACGCAATGTCAGTGTTCTTTTAATATCATTATTTTTTTTACACGCAATGTCAGTGTTTTTTTAACAGTATCAGTATTTTTTTTACACGCATTGGCAGTGTTCTTTTAATAGTATCATTATTTTATTTGGCACGCAATATCAGTGTACTTTTAATATCATTATTTTTTTACACGCAATGTCAGTGTTCTTTTAATATCATTATTTTTTTTACGCGCAATATCGGTGTTCTTTTAATAATATCATTATTTTTTTTACACGCAATGTCAGTGTTCTGTTAATAATAATACCCACTACGAGACAATATTTTGACTGAATGTACCTATTTTCATTCTTTGAAATAAATAACTTCATATCGAATGTTGAACGATTTTTTTTACACGCAATGCCAGTGTTCTTTTAATAGTATCATTATTTTTTTACACACAATGTCAGTGTTCTTTTAATAGTATCATTATTTTTTTACACGCAATGTCAGAGTTCTTTTAATAGTATCATTATTTTTTTACACGCAATGTCAGTGTTCTTTTAATAGTATCATTATTTTTTTACACGCAATGTCAGTGTTCTTTTAATAGTATCATTATTTTTTTACACGAAATGTCAGTGTTCTTTTAATAGTATCATTTTTTTTTACACGCAATGTCAGTGTTCTTTTAATAGTATCATTATTTTTTTTACACGCAATGTCAGTGTTCTTTTAATAGTATCATTATTATTTTTTACACGCAATGTCAGTGTTCTTTTAATAGTATCATTATTTTGTTTACACGCAATGTCAGTGTTCTTTTAATAGTATCATTATTTTTTTTACACGCAATGTCAGTGTTCTTTTAATAATATCATTATTTTTTTACACGCAATGTTAGTGTTCTTTTAATATTATTATTTTTTTTACACGCAATGTCAGTGTTCTTTTAACAGTATCATTATTTTTTTTTACACGCAATGGCAGTGTTCTTTTAATATCATTATTTTTTTTACACGCAATGTCAGTGTTCTTTTAATAGTATCATTATTTTTTTTACACGCAATGTCAGTGTTCTTTTAATAGTATCATTATTATTTTTTACACGCAATGTCAGTGTTCTTTTAATAGTATCATTATTTTTTTTTACACGCAATGTCAGTGTTCTTTTAATAGTATCATTATTTTTTTTTACACGCAATGTCAGTGTTCTTTTAATAGTATCATTATTATTTTTTACACGCAATGTCAGTGTTCTTTTAATAGTATCATTATTTTTTTTACACGCAATGTCAGTGTTCTTTTAATAGTATCATTATTTTTTTTTACACGCAATGTCAGTGTTCTTTTAATAGTATCATTATTTTTTTTTACACGCAATGTCAGTGTTCTTTTAATAGTATCATTATTTTTTTTACACGCAATGTCAGTGTTCTTTTAATAATATCATTATTTTTTTACACGCAATGTTAGTGTTCTTTTAATATTATTATTTTTTTTACACGCAATGTCAGTGTTCTTTTAACAGTATCATTATTTTTTTTTACACGCAATGGCAGTGTTCTTTTAATATCATTATTTTTTGTACACGCAATGTCAGTGTTCTTTTAATAGTATCATTATTTTATTTTGCACGCAATATCAGTGTACTTTTAATATCATTATTTTTTTACACGCAATGTCAGTGTTCTGTTAATAATAATACCCACTACGAGACAATATTTTGACTGAATGTACCTATTTTCATTCTTTGAAATAAATAACTTCATATCGAATGTTGAACGATTTTTTTTACACGCAATGTCAGTGTTCTTTTAATAGTATCATTATTTTTTTACACACAATGTCAGTGTTCTTTTAATAGTATCATTATTTTTTTTACACGCAATGTCAGTGTTCTTTTAATAGTATCATAATTTTTTTTACACGCAATGTCAGTGTTCTTTTAATAATATCATTATTTTTTTACACGCAATGTCAGTGTTCTTTTAATAGTATCATTATTTTGTTTACACGCAATGTCAGTGTTCTTTTAATAGTATCATTATTTTTTTACACGCATTGTCAGTGTTCTTTTAATAGTATCATTATTTTTTTTACACGCAATGTCAGTGTTCTTTTAATAGTATCATTATTTTTTTTACACGCAATGTCAGTGTTCTTTTAATAGTATCATTATTTTTTTACACGCAATGTCAGTGTTCTTTTAATAGTATCATTATTTTTTTTACACGCAATGTCAGTGTTCTTTTAATAGTATCATTATTTTTTTACACGCAATGTCAGTGTTCTTTTAATAGTATCATTATTATTTTACACGCAATGTCAGTGTTCTTTTAATAGTATCATTATTTTGTTTACACGCAATGTCAGTGTTCTTTTAATAGTATCATTATTTTGTTTACACGCAATGTCAGTGTTCTTTTTATAATATCATTATTTTTTTACACGCAATGTCAGTGTTCTTTTAATAGTATCATTATTTTTTTTACACGCAATGTCAGTGTTCTTTTAATAATGTCTGTTTTTTTTTACACGCAATATTAGTGTTCTTTTAATAGTTTCATTATTTTTTTTACACGCAATGTCAGACTAACCGTAGCCCTCGGCGCAAGAGGGTCCGTGTGTGCCTGGCGTGTGGGGTGGTGGCTGATCCTGTGGTCAGGGCAGCGGAAGAAAGAGTTTCAAGATGGCGCCTGCCTGCTTTTATTAGAGACGGAATCTCGCAGGATCGCGCGAGATCTCGCGGGGATGCAAATTAGCTAGGCCATCTTGAGGAATAAAAATCGGTCCATTTGAGGTGCGAGGCAGTCGGGTTCTGACGTTCGTGGCGATTAGTACAGTGACCGTTGGGTTCCGTTTCTATTCGTGCAGTCAGCTGAGCTTTGTTAGTTACCTTCGCGCCGTGGCTGTCATTGTTTGTTGGTTTGCTGTGTGTTGCTGTGGTTCTTCAGTGAAACGCTTCGTCGCCCACGACGAGACCCCCCGTCTCCTACACAAGATACTCTTACAAGCTATTTCGGCCCCCCCACTCTGAACTTGGTTTTCTTTTCTTCAATGGCGGATAGGTTAGATCTAAAGTTGATACCGGAATTCGACGGATCCGACCCGGTACTCAGCTGGGTTGAGAAGGTCGAGTTACATTGTCAGTTGTCCGGCGTGAAAAATGTCGAGCGCGTGATTCCTCTGCGGCTGACCGGCGGGGCCTTCGCTGTATATCAGCAACTCAGCGCTGAGGAGAAGTGTGACTACTCGAGTATCAAGGCGGCGTTGTACAGGGCGTTCGCCACTGACCCCGCCACTGCATGGGAGCAGTTTGAGATGAGGTCTATACGCTTGGGCGAAACTGTGGACGTGTATCTCTCCGAACTTAAGAAGCTGACGGTGTTGTTCGGCGGTCTTCCCGAGAGGGCCCTAGCCTACAAATTCCTGTCAGGACTCCCCGCTGGAGCAAAGCAGCTCCTGCGAGCAACCTCTACCATGTCCTCACTACCGCTGAGTGACCTAGTGGACAGAGCCAGGACAATAATGAAGGATGACTCGACGGTGCAGGAACCGGTAGTCGCCGTCGCACAGGCCCCACCAAGTGGCGAAGGACCGTCTCAGGGACCCAGCCCGCAAGGTGATGTCATCTGCTACAGATGCAACGGGCGGGGCCACATGGCAAGAAATTGTAGAAGGCGGTCGACGGCTGTTCGCTGCTACCGCTGTAACAAGACTGGGCACATGGCCCGAGACTGTGCGGGAAACGGGGACAGGGACAAGGTGCCAGTGCCGACCTCTTCCCCGAACAGAAAATAAACAAGGCGCTCCCTGTCATTCAGGTCCGAGTTAATGACACATTATGTTCAGCCCTCCTTGATTCCGGTTGCTCCCGCACCATAGTGTGTGCGGACTTCTGTCGGGCGTGGAAAAAGAAGAACGTCAGGATAACTACCATTACTGGAAAAATACGAATGTGTTGCGGCGTGGGTGTGGTACACATTCGCACAAGAACTGGGAACTCGGCCAACGTCGAAGCGCTGGTGACACGCGAAAAGCCGCTGAGTTTCGACCTGTTGCTAGGCTACGATGCCATCAAAGCCCTGGGCGGTGTGCGCATAACGCGCGCTGGCGTTGTAGAGTTTCAGGATAGGCCCCCGGTGTGCGCAGCACTAAGAGTCGACCAGCCGGACTTCAGTGTGGAATTCGACGACCAACAGAAGGCGTGGACCGCCACTTGGAGGTGGTCAGAAGACAAGGAACCGGCCAAACTACAAAACAAAGTGGCAGAGTACCGTATGCCCGACCAGATAAGGCCTGCATACGAAAGCGAGCTCCGTGAATGGATTAAGAACGGTTGGCTGATTCCATACCCCTATGACAAACTTGGACCCCCCAAGGGCCTGATACCGCTGATGGCAGTTGCCCAACCTAACAAGTCAAAGGTGAGGCCGGTAATGGACTACCGTGAGTTGAATGCGCACGTTGATGCGTTCACAGCGGACGCTGACGTCTGTGCCAGCAAGCTGCGAGAGTGGCGCCGGCAGGGGTCCAATGTGTCCCTACTGGACTTGAGAAAAGCATACTTGCAGGTCCGGATCGGCGAGGCGATGTGGCCTTTCCAGATAGTGATGTTTTCCGGGAAGAGATACTGTCTTACGCGACTCGGATTTGGGCTAAACGTAGCACCCCAGATAATGAAGGCTATCGTCAATGCCGTGTTGTCACAAGAAGAATGGATCAGAAAGGGAACATCGGCATATATTGACGATATATACGTGAACGAAGATATCGTGTCCTCTTCGCGCGTAAGATCCAAACTTGCCGAGTTTGGTCTAAACTGCAAGGACTCTGAGCGGCTTGAGGATGGTGCCCGCGTATTGGGCTTGAGCGTTCAAGAGGAGCGAGGGATCCTGAAGTGGAGGCGTGGAACCGCAGTTCCCGACGTACCCGACGTTTACACAAGACGTGCCGTGTTCTCCCTGTGCGGGAAACTTGTGGGGCACCTTCCAGTATGCGGATGGGTTCGTGCAGCGACAGGCATCATAAAAAGGAGGGCAAATGCGGTCACCAAAGGCTGGGACGATGAGATAACCGACGAACTATTGGTTCGAATGTTAAAGGAGACCGTCGCTAGTGTGAAAAAGAATGACCCCGCCACAGGGGACTGGTGCGTGCAGGGAGACGAACTGAGCGTGTGGGTGGACGCAAGTTCTCTAGCGATCGGTGTAGTTTTGGAGAAAGATGGGGCCGTAGTTGAGGATGCCTGCTGGCTGCGACCGGCGAATGATGCTGCCCATATCAACCTGGCAGAACTCGACGCTGTAATAAAGGGCATTAACCTGGCACTTCAATGGGAAGTGAAGAAACTGCGTGTGCACACTGACTCACTTTGCGTGCACCACTGGGTGTCGGACACACTCACGAGCAAGGCCAGGGCACGCACCAAGGCAGCCAGCGAAATGCTGATAAGACGGAGGCTCGAGACTGTGAAAAAACTGGTGACGGAGTACAACCTGTCCGTAGAAGTAGTGCTCGTCACCTCGGACTACAACCTTGCCGACAAGCTCACTCGGGTACCACGGAGATGGTATGAGGCTATGAAGAAAGAAGCTAAGCCATTGCCTCTGTGTGCTGCCTCCGTCGAGGAGGACGAAATCAGGAAGATACATCACGACAGTGGGCACCCCGGAGTACAACGGACCTACTACTTTGTGAAGTTGGCTAGACCATCAATACCAAAAAGCGCAGTAAGAGCAGTGGTCAGGGAGTGCCAAACGTGCCAGTCCATCGACCCCGCCCCAGCCAGATGGCGGAAAGGACAGCTGGGAGTGGACGCGACTTGGAGTCGGTTGGGTATGGATATAACCCACTACGGCAGCCAACACTTCCTCACGCTGATAGACTGCGGGCCAACGAGGTTCGCGATTTGGCGCCAATTAGCGAGGCAGGATTCCACCAGTGTCATCCACGAATTGGAATCCATATTCTACGAAAGGGGGCCGCCTGAGGAGATCCTCACGGATAACGACACGGCGTTCTGCAGCAGGGAATTTAGGCATTTTATGGACAACTGGGGGATCCGCCTTCGACACCGATGCACATATGTGCCGAGCGGCAACGGCATAGCGGAGCGATGCCACCGAACCGTGAAGAAGATCGCGGCCAGGAAGAAGTGTACGATCGCGGAGGCGGTTTACAGATACAACACAACGCCTAAGGACACCGTGACTGGCGGCAGTGCGCCTGCTGATGCGATTCATCACTACCACGTGCGCGTCAAGGACGTTGAAGTGTGTCTACCCGACCAACGAGAACCCCAGGGGACGTACCAAGTGGGAGACACCGTCTGGGTGGAGCCACCCGGCGGCCGGTGCACCAGCAGCTTTTGGAGGGGGCGGGTCACTGGCGTGATCAGTGAACAGGCCATACTAGTCGATGATACTCCGCGCCACGTAAGGGATGTCCGGCCCGCTCTAAGCGCTGACCAATCGGCAAGCAGTGGAAGTAGCGAGTCATCCGACGATGAGCGATGGATCCAACCTGTGCCCCATGGACCTGATGACTCAACTGCGAGCTCTAATGCTGATGCTGATGCTTCCGATGCCACTTCTGAGAGCTCCGATGAGGAAGTCCCGGCAATACCCCTCCGCAGGAGTGCTCGAATCAAACGGTCACGTCCGCCGTGTCACGTATGTGATCTGGAGACTAGGGGGGAGTGTGAGACTAACCGTAGCCCTCGGCGCAAGAGGGTCCGTGTGTGCCTGGCGTGTGGGGTGGTGGCTGATCCTGTGGTCGAGGCAGCGGAAGAAAGAGTTTCAAGATGGCGCCTGCCTGCTTTTATTAGAGACGGAATCTCGCAGGATCGTGCGAGATCTCGCGGGGATGCAAATTAGCTAGGCCATCTTGAGGAATAAAAATCGGTCCATTGGAGGTGCGAGGCAGTCGGGTTCTGACGTTCGTGGCGATTAGTACAGTGACCGTTGGGTTCCGTTTCTATTCGTGCAGTCAGCTGAGCTTTGTTAGTTACCTTCGCGCCGTGGCTGTCATTGTTTGTTGGTTTGCTGTGTGTTGCTGTGGTTCTTCAGTGAATCGCTTCGTCGCCCACGACGAGACCCCCCGTCTCCTACACAAGATACTCTTACAGTGTTCTTTTAATATCATTATTTCCCATCTAAACGGTTCAGTTATCATCCTCTCCTCAATTCCTTTTTTTTTTTTTTTTTTGAGGGGGTGTATTATTTTGTAGACCTCAAATGATGTGCTATTCATGAGAAAACATTTTAAGAATTCATTTTTTTTTTAATCTGGGTAAAAAATCCGATTTTAAACATTATTATTTGTCTGGCAAATCTGGCTAATAAATGTACGTTTTTTAATTTGCCGTGAAAGAAAAGGAACAACTTTTTTTTTTCTTTTTTCGGTACTTGTACAGTTTAATCAAGACATTAAAAAAAATGAAAATATACATATATTCCCCTCCTACTTTTTTCATCTCCGATTCATTGTTCCCCCCTTTTTCTTTTTAAAACGTAATTAAGCTCGATTTTAGCTCTGTTGAGCGAGCTTCGAAACCGGTCAGCTGACGCATTCATTTTTATTTTTTAATTTCACGATCTTAAATAAATAATGTTTTCGAACAAGTTTAAATTTAGTCTTTACATAGCCATAATAAAATTTTGTACCCCACAAAAAATATTTAAATATCTTAAGACTAGGTACTCACTTTAATTAATCAGTGGATTACATTCATTGTTGAAAATTAGGAGTAAAATAAGAACTATGCAGACTAACGAGTCCTTTTTATATATGTGCCAGAGCAATAAAGTCTGTCCCTCTTTTATTTTGTTTAAAATAAAAACAGCAAATTTACATCCTGGACAACAGACTGAAGATGCATTATTTCCAATTTTTTATCTAAACTTTCTTGCGATCTGGCGTACTTGAGAAGGAAGTACTTGAGAAGGAAGTACTTGAGAAGGAAGTACTTGAGAAGGAAGTACTCTGAATTATGGAGAAATTATGTAGGCAGTTTATCCTTGTTTGATAAAATACGATTTATTCGTTATGTTGCAAGAATACACGAACGAAACCTTTCCAGGTTGAAGTCAAAACACCAGAATAAATTGCAACATTTAATATTTAAAAAATTTGGTTGCTCGACTAGCTCGGATATTTCTAGAAACGTCCTTAATATCTCTTCCTCGCAGTTGTCCCAACTCGAATTGAATATATTTTCACATGGGTTGGACTTTTGCATTCCCCTTTCTAATCCCAAACGGGAAGAGATTTATTCTGAATTCGAAGTATTTTTTCCTCAATTAGCAAGACTTTCCCCTGTTTCTAACAATAAGGTTAGTGACCTTAAGGCGAAATTGAATGATATTGCTCATTCATATGCAGATACACCTGTCTCGTTTAGTGAATCCAAATGGCGTAATGAACATTTTCATGTTATCAAAACACTACGCCAGAATAAATCTCTTACTATCACTAAACTGGACAAAGGCTCTGGTGTTGTTATACTTGACCACCAGGATTATATCAATAAAATGATGACAATTCTCAATGACACCTCTAAATTTGTACAGCTAGGTCCCGTAGAGACACACGACTCTACTGTATCTATTGAATCTAGATTCCAAAGACGTCTGGTTAAATGGGTGAAGAGTGGGGTACCTTTAAGACCTATATTATCCATGATAGGTTCCGCCCAACATAAAGTAGCCAAATGGCTTACTAATATTTTAGAACCAGTTTTGGAAGATAATAATAATAATAATAATAATAATAATAATAATAATAATAATATTTTTCTAGTTCTTTTTTCGTGTCCTTCACACAGTCTTCTATACAGATCAGTCCTCTCCTGCCGTCTTTCCTTTTCACGTAGAGCCTGTCAATATCGTCCTTTTGGTGTAGTGCATTATGCATAGGCATGTTTCCTGGTTTTCTGGTCGAGTTGTCTCAGTTCTTCGTTTATAGAGTGGACAAAAGAAGAACTAAGACAACTCGACCAGAAAACCAGGAAACTCATGACTATACATAATGCACTACACCCAAAGGACGATATTGACAGGCTCTACGTGAAAAGGAAAGACGGCGGGAGAGGACTGATCTGTATAGAAGACTGCATGAAGGACACGAAAAAAGAACTAGAAAAATACATAATGCAAAACACTGAAAAGATAATTATGACAGCGAGAGACACTAAAAAAAACAACAGAACAGAAAACAGAGAGACAAATGACAAAATGAAAAAAGAGAAGTGGGAAGCGAAACAACTCCATGGAAGATTCATAAGAATGACAAAAGATGAGAATAACGAAAACACCTGGACATGGATGCGAAAAGGACATATAAACCGAGAAACTGAATCTCTAATAACTTCAGCACAAGATAACTCGATAAGAACCAACCATATCAAAGCAAGAATCGATAAAACACAAGAAAACAGCAAATGAGTTGGAACACTTACATCGAGGGCATTGCCAGGGCCGCTGCAAGGAAGGTGGGCTCTCTCTACCGTGCTAGAAAACTTTTAACACCCGAAAGTATCCTGTACCTCTATAAGGCCACTATTCGCCCATGTATGGAGTATTGCTGTCATATTTGGGCCGGTGCATCGGCTACTAGTCTCTCGCTCCTTGACAGGGTTCAAAAGAGAGTCGCAAATCTGATAGGCCCTGAACTGGCATCTAAACTTCAGCCTCTGTCCCATCGTCGAAACGTTGCATCCCTCTGCCTGTTCTACAAGTATTATAATGGTGAATGCTCTGAAGAACTGCAAGCACTTGTGCCCCCACGACGTGAACACCCTTGACAAACCCGACAAGCTGCAAAATCCCACCCCCACACTGTAGAGATCCCTAGATGTAAAAGATCTTTCTACTCCAGTAGTTTCTTCCCCAGAACTGCTAGACTTTGGAATTCCATTCCAGGTCACTGCTTCCCCAACTGTACTGACATGCATAAGTTCAAGTGCAACGTGAACCAACATCTCGCTGCCCTAATCCCTACATAGTACCCCAGTAGATGTTTCCCCTGATAGTAGCCCCCTACACCAAAGTGGCAATGTGCCTTGTTTGGGGTGAAAATGTAAAAAAAAAAAAAAAAAAAAAAAAATATAGTAAGTGAATGCAGCAAACTGGCCTAAAAGGAATACAAAAACAGGCATGACCAAGTGGTGAGGGCGGTGCACTGGGAATTGTGCAAACGACTACATTTTGAGCGTATAAACAAATGGTACAAGCATAAACCCACAACAGTACTCGAAAACGAGAACCACAAAATCCTATGTGACATGGACATGCAGACGGACAAACCCATTCAAGCAAGAAGACCAGATGTCGTAATAATTAACAAGAAAGAACACTGAAACTGCATATCTACAAGTTCTACATCCCCATCATGCATTCCCCCCATAGTTTCACCACCGCTCCTCCCAATAAAAAAGTGACCCCAAAGAGCTGAGAAGGGTCAAGAAGGACTGATAGACCGAGGAGAGAGCGCCAGCCAGACCTCGGTTGGACAAAGAGAACTGGGACTTTCGGGAGGCTTAGTGCCACTCAAATTCCAGTATAAACCAATAGCCACTGCTGGCGAGAAATCAATGGTAAGAGGCTGTTGCGATGATGCAAATTCATTTGCAAATGCTATCGAAGGAGGTGGAGAGAACTAGACGTCTGGGGAGACTTGTTGTCACTCAGCCTCCAGAGAACACCACAGGTTTCTAATCAGATCGTTTGTTGACTTGTGTGAAAGCTCCATGGAGCCAATAATAATAATAATAATAATAATAATAATAATATGTAACGCCTCCTTCGAGGAGGTGGTTAAGGACTCTTATTTCTCTGGATTCTCGGCACGTGTCGTCTAGACTCCTCGGAGGTTGTTACATAAATCTGGTATGCTGAAAGCGAATATCGAAGCGGCAGGCAGGAAGAAAGACAAACAATTGTAGTCTATCTACAAAGCTCAATTTTCACAAAATTATGTACAAAATGTTTTTACAATTCTCATTCAGATTTTGTAAGTTCTTTTCAAAGTCTCTTCACAGACAGCGACAGACGGATGGATGAGGTGGGGAGGGGGTCACCTCTCCAGGGAACGGCGGGTTTATACAACCTGTTCTCCCCGAATTCAACAGACAATCTGTTTAATTTTAGAGCGCATCGACCCGATGTGGGTGGGGTGGAAGTCTCCCCAGCCAATCAAATCACGCTAAGCCCCAACGATCTGAGACCCCATTCAAGGCTAAAACATCCTCGCATTTCCTGTTGTTGAGTTTTTCCCAAATAACAAAATATCTCAGGTCTTCCAACCCCCCCCCAAAAACAAATATATCCATTTTGACAGTGAATTAAAATATATCTATATTTATCTTCTCTATCTTAAATACTTGGGTTTTCTGGCGTCACCCGGGAATACAAAGCTACCTCAGCATAGTTCTAACGCTCCTCAATGGGGGATTACGTTACAATAATAATAATAATAATATACCAACTCTGGACAACAATAACCATACTAGAAATAAAAATAAAAAATACTAATAACGAACAAGATAAATGCAACTGTAGATACCGCGAATTTTGCCCACTTCAAAATAAATATCTAACCAAAAGCATAGTTTACCAGGCCACAATATTTGTGAAAGAAAACCCGAATAACAAGAAATATTATCTAGGTATGACTTCCTTAGATTTTAAAACTCGATATTATGACCACAAAAGTACATTCAACAATAAAAAAACACCGTATGAAAACAAAGCTAGCAAATAAACACTGGGAACTCAAGGAAAGCGGCTGTTCGTCCGTAGTCGAATAGAAAATAGTAAGACAAGCAAACACCTGTAGAGACCTAAACGACCCATGCAGATTATGCCTTCATGAAAAATTTGCTACCTGTACTTTAAAGAACCCCAACACCTATTAAACTATAGGAGAGAAATAACGAACAACTGTATTCACAGGATAACATTTACTCTAGGATAGAGATACAAAATAGCTTTAAAACTAACAAAAACAATAGAAGATAAATAAATAAATAAATAAAATAAATAAACATGCATATACATAAACTATCATACATATATATATATGTATGTATGTATATATATATATATATATATATATAAACTAACATAAAAAAAAACTAACTTATATTTAAAACAGGGCAAGACACTAGATATCCAGGCTAAATAGAACACACACAAAGAATCAGGTCAACCAAAGGTCAAATGGGCCTTTTTCCTTTAAGTGCATGTTCATTGGCTGATAGGAAGGGCGCGGTGGATACTAGAAAGCTGATTGGCTAACTAAAATCTCAATAGAAGGTGCGTATATAAAAACGACAGACAACCACAAAATTTGCGCATAAGCTTGAAGAATCCTAGTGTGGATGAAACGCGGAATATTCAGTGTAGCGTAATCGCCACATATATTTTATAAATTACTAAATATGTTCCTACATATATATATATATATATATATATATATATATATATATATATATATATATATATATATATATATATAGTGTTATAATGGAATAAATCCAGAGGAAATCCGGGCATGAGAGCTCAATGTGGTAAACAGAGCAATAAGATAAAAAATATAACACGGAAATTGCATAATTGTCGATGCAATAATTTATTTCAACCTTATGGTATTTTCAAGCATCTAAATCAGACAATTACATTTTTGATACTGAAAAAAAGAAAAGAAAAGATCGGGCTTCGACCCTCAAAAAACCAGAGGTGGTGGTAGTAGCAATCCACTTAATACATTTAATAGAGAGGGTGGTAGGGATTTAAAAATTAAAAATAACAAATAAAAATATTAGATTAGACACTTATAAGCGGCAGCTCGATGTAACCATAGATACACACACACACACACACACTCACACACGCAACACATACACATACACCTACACCCACATACACACACACACATGCCTCTAAGATGTACGTTCTGACATGTAAATGCCTTGACACGCGTTTACTAACCTAGGAAGAAAGGGGCGAAAGTATACGGATATATAGTGAAAGAAATAGAACAGCGCGTAATGGAAAAAAGAAGAAAAAAAGAGGAAGAAAAAAAGAGGAGACAGTGATCAAATGTTAACTGTCATATTAGTCTAGAAACTCTGAGAAAGATAATGGAAATAAACTGGATGTTGTACACGCGTCCTATAGTTAATTGAGTCATGGAAAGTAGGTCTATTAAAAGATAAATAAAAAATAATAAAAGTAAGAAAATAAAAATAAAAAGAATATTATATACAAAGTTTTAAAACTATCTGTATGTTATTATGTAAAAATTAGTTAGAAATAAATATTATCTTATAATTCATTTAAATATTGTATTTGTAATATAATACTATGAATTAAAAAAATTAAGTCTTATGTATTTAATATTTTATATATTTTCATGTAAATAATTTTATTGGTGATCATAGCGGTCGTTGTAATTAATATTTCAATTCTTAATTGATTAAGAAGTGGAAAATTGTAATATTGGCCGCCCCCAATTCGATAGGACGTATCTAGTTTCGGTTAATATATACTTTTATTCACTCCGTACAATAAAATTATTCTCATGCACGCATAAAGAAATAAGTAAAATAATTATATTTTTGTGTTGATTTGTATCAAATCTAATAATATCTAGTTTTAGTATTTGGTCTTTTTGACTTAACTCAGTTTAATAACTAATGTATTATCTGCAGAGAAAAATTATTTTCTTAAGGCTATCTCATTTATTTATAAGTAATTTGGATAAACCAGGTACTTCGGGGAAAAAAAAATATATATGCCTAACTTAGATTTCGAACAACAAATCGTAAAGTAGTTATTATCGAGTATATACCGGACAACACTATAATTGCCAGTGGGGTGGGGTGGGATGGTTTATCGTAACTAATCTAGTGGTGTTAGATTCGGTGTCTTTACCATTATAGAATTCTCTGTTCGTCGGATCTAGAGTTATTGGTTATTTTAAATTTACATTTATGTCTACATCTGGCCATCAGTTCATCTCGTTTGTTTAGGAGATTATTGTGTTGGTACTTCAGGATTCTTATTTTTTCCTCGAGGCATAAACTGCATCTCTGCCTAAAGCCGTTTGGAACGTCCGAATGACATAGGATTGACCATGAAATCACTGGGGATCGATTCTCATTTTTTAATAGCCACCATTGTTTAGCTAACTCGGTTTTATTCTTAAGTTCTGGGTTATTGAAAGAATGTTTGTGGTCATAAAAACGTTGTTTCCAGCTCCCGGCGGAGATACCGAAGTAAACTTTTTTGTCCCTGTTATTATCTTCTGGGTGGATCGTGGCCTTATAAACCATGCACTCAACTTTACAATTACCGTCCAGTGGGCAGTTATTTTTCACTTGGCAGTTACATTTGTCTACTGTAGCCTCATTTCTATTAGAGTTGTTTAATATTTTATTATTATGAGTGCTAATTATTATGTCCATGTTTTTAGTGCACGAGTAACTTATTTTAATTGTTTTTCTATTAAATATCTTCCTAAGTGGATTATTTATGGTAAAATGCTTATCTATTAGGTTCAAAAATACTTTCCCTATGTTTATGTTGGATAGTTGACAGTAAGGGGGATTAAACCATATTATTTTCCGGCCTCTGTTCTTAGATTTATTTTTGTTTTTATTTTCCTTCTTAATATATGTGAGTTTTTCACTGTATCCGCTTATCTCTAGTGCTCTATTGTATAATTTTTTATTTGCTTCAAAAATTTCTTTGTTAGCTGAAAGTTTATTAATCCTAGTGTTAATCGTTTTAGGCATTTGTTTAATTATGCAACTTGGATGGTTAGATCTAGTATTAATATAAGAAGGTGTGTTATTATCTTTATTGAACGGCTTGTATATCCCCTTTCTTAAGTCTAGAGTTATGTCTAGATAATTAACTTCTTTACAATTTGGGGTAATATCTATTTTAAATCCTAGGTATTTGAAGGCTCTTACTAATTTTTTTATGTATTTTCGATACCATGGGGCCGTCACTATTAGGGATAACAATTAGTCCATCATCCCTGTATAATCCCACTAAGTTAGGCTCAATAATTCTGCTAATAGTGTACATTATAAATATGCCCACTAAGTCGGCAATCTGGGCTGAGTCAAAAGCCCCCATTGGGACGTCAAACTCGTTGTTATTCGATTTGATCCATGTTTCCTGATTGTTTAAAAGGATGGATCTGCGACAAGCCATAATTAGTTTTACCTAATCATCGGATACATCCACGAAATTCCTAGTATAATTAATGCTGTTCATGAGTAATTCCTTGGAAATTGAGGGATAGAAATCCATGATATCGAATTGGATGAAACAAGCATTTCTCTTATTTTCAATCGATTTAAACCATTCGATAGTATCCGAAGAATCCTTCCACAGATTGAATTTAGTGGCCTCCAGGGTTACCTTAATAATGTTCTTGATAATCTCCCTAGATACATGACCGAGTTCCGATTTAGTGGAGTTGATCAGTCTAGACTGCTTCTTGATGTGGAAATTTTTCTTGTGGTCCTTGATGAGTATGTATGCGTTTCTCTTATCTATTTTTCCCACTCTATCTTCTATACCCAGTTTGGATGCAAATACTTTGGTTTCTTCATTGATTGTATTTTCAGTGTCGAGGGTATCCTTTTTATAACTATTACAGATGTTCTCCAGAATAGTTTTCTTGTATTCAGATGGGCACATCTTGTAAATATTCGTTGATTTATCAGCCTTCACCCACACTTTGTTAGACTTTTTAATCTTTGCGATGTCACTTTTAAGGATTGACTGGAATTTGTTTGAATGCCCCCGGAACTTAATTCTTTTAACTAAGTCAAATAGATCAGTCTCGAATGGCTTTAAAGCCTCGATGGGTTTACAGGTATTCTGAGATCTGAAATTATAGGTTTCCTTGGAGTTATAATCCTCATTTCTTAAATAGAAATACGCTTTCCATCTCATTCTATTGGTAAAATCCGTTATTCTGTCCATCAGAGAGAAAGTGAAGCTGTGTAAGCTGGGAAAAGGTATATTTTTCAGCGAATACGATGGTGTGAATTTTTCCATCTTCAGTTCAAAATTGAAGTAATTCCGATACTAGAATTCCTGGGAGAGCTCAACACGGTGTGGGGCCAATTATAGTGTTATAATGGAATAAATCCAGAGGAAATCCGGGCATGAGAGCTCAATGTGGTAAACAGAGCAATAAGATAAAAAATATAACACGGAAATTACATAATTGCCGATGCAATAATTTATTTCAACCTTATGGTATTTTCAAGCATCTAAATCAAACAATTACATTTTTGATACTGAAAAAAAGAAAAGAAAAGATCGGGCTTCGACCCTCAAAAAACCAGAGGTGGTGGTAGTAGCAATCCACTTAATACATTTAATAGAGAGGGTGGTAGGGATTTAAAAATTAAAAATTAAAAATAACAAATAAAAATATTAGATTCTCCGGCACCCTTTGTTCGTATTCTGCCACTCTCCTCCACAGTAGAGTTCACCCAACTGAGTACAGTGGCTGAATCAGTTCTTATTTCAATATTTGTCAGTCTCCATTTGATAGCTAAATTGACACCCTTTAGAACAGCATCTAATTCAGCTATGTTAATGTGATTAAAGTCATCACTTTTCCTCAGCCAAGTTGCATCTTCCGCCACCACACCGCCAATCTCGACAACCACGCCAGTTGCAACATTGCTTGCATCACACCACACGACTCCTGTGCTCACTTCAGGTATGTGCCAAGCGCCATTAACAGGGTCTTCTTTTTTCACCTCAGCTAGAACCTCCTGCATCACTTTCATGGTTTTGCAATCAACTTTTTCTTCCCAATCCATTCCATTTGCTCTTCTTTTCACATAACTGCATGCTAATCGCAGCCATCCAGCAATTGGATAGTGCCCCAATAATTTACCACAGATCGAAAATAGCTCCCGCCTACTAATTTCTCCTCCCATCTCTGGGATCTCGTTGCCTCTCCTGAACATTAGTGCACCCATCTTATCTTTTCATCACATACATCTATTATGTCGCTCCCTGTATGACACGCCACAAAACGGTTCAACTCACGAAAGTCGAACACTGGCCTAACTTTCCCTTTTGTGGCCTGAAATACTGCCATCAATGGCAACACGCCTTTTCTTTCTCCTTTCCATGGTAACAGAATACCATCCGATATCCATCTTTCCACCTCTTTCTCGAATTCTAATTTCTTATCGCCTTCCAGAGAGTTTTTATAATATTGGACTGTTCTGCAATACTGGAGGCTCTCCCTTCCATGTCCATCTTACTGTCCATTTATCTCCATCGAAGTTTGCTTCAAAGTCTTTATCCTCGATTTTGCAAACATTCAGCTGATGGGCAGCCACGGCACATTGTATATCTCCAAACTTCACTTTGGCTTTCTTTATAGTTACACCTCCCAGCTCATTAATCACGTCCATACCAATTATGACGTCGATCCCATCAACGATGTGATTCATCAAGATTGCCCTCACCTTTACGTGCATTCCACAGACTTTTATCTCCACTTGTCTGGCTCCTTTACATTCTATATTCCTCCCATCAACTGCTTTCACTGTACCGCTCCTTGCATATCCCTTCAAAAGTTTGGAATTGATTAAAGTAGTGGTGCACCCAGTATCGACAAGTGCAGTCATTACAGAATCATTCACCTCTACTTCTATTATAGGAAGAGGCCAGTATCGCGCCTTCATTTCATTGCTAGGGTAGCTTGCGGCGCAGAAGCTCCCCCTTGCCCGTTTCCCTGAATCTGAGGACAATATCTCGCAATGTGGCCAAATTTTCCACAATTGTAGCATGTTGCCCTGGCCCTAGGGATCTCTGTGCAATCTTTTTCTAGGTGCGGTCCTTGACATCTAAAGCACTGAAGGCTTGATTCTTTCTTTCCCTTATTAGTCACTAGTTTGCGCACTTGCGGCCAATGTCCGAGTTTCTACGACCCTTTTGCTGACTAAAAGCCGTGCAGTCGGTATCAGTTTGCTGACATCCATTCTCTCTATGTTCGGTAGCTGCTGTAATGCCACAGATACATCGTCTGGGAATCCAGTTATGAATGCCAGTTTGGCTGTATGTTCCAGCCCTCTTCCCAGATATCCTGCCAGTCCAGCCAATCTTTTGATTTTATTAGCATAAACATCCACCAATTCTCCTGTCCACTTGAATCGTTGCAGTTTTTCGTATGCCTCAAAAGGCCCCTCAGTGAAGGCGGTTACGAGTCTCATCTCTATCAGTTCTGCATCTTCTTGTTCTGCATTATTCATCTCAAGATAGAGAGCGAGTGCATCTCCCTGCAAAAAAAGTGGAATAAAACTGGCAAGGTCTGGCACATGTTGAAGCTTAGCCACCAGTTTTACTTTCTTTATCCATCCGACTACATCACCTTCTCCACTAAAAGGTGGTATCACATCTTTTCCCAATCTCAACATCCCAGATTCCATGATCTGTTCTTAGCCGGAATAGCTTGTGGTTAAATACAATGACCCCACAACTCAATCTTCACTCTTCAATCCTGCAGTCCAATGCACTTCTGACAGCAATTGCTTCTGCCAAACAAAAAAGACACCCTCTCTCCCAAATACAGGCGTTTTATAGGACAAAACCGTCCAAAGTTATTTGCATACTCTTCCCATGATCTCTAGTCTATAAATAGACGCAGTGGCCATTCTCTTCTTCTTCTTTCTTCTTTCACTTTCTGAAGCGGGCGTTGCCAGTGGTAAAAGGTTTGCACGATTTTTTTTTTTTTTTTTACTACATATATTTTTACTACATATATTTTTTTACTATATATTTATATATAAATTAACAATAAAAAAAACACTAACCTAGTTTTAAAACAGATCCTTTGTCCGATAAATGCATGCCCATTGGCTGATAGGAAGGGCACGGTGGATACTAGAAAGCTGATTGGCTAACTAAAATCTCAATAGAAGAGGAGCATATAAAAACGATAAACAACCACAGAATTTGCGCATAAGCCTGAAGAGTCCTAGAGTGGATGAAACGCGGAATATTCAGTGTAGTTTAATCGCCATATATATATTATAAATTACTATATATATATATATATATATATATATATATATATATATATATATATATATATATATATATATACTAGCAGACCGCCCTTAGCCATTATTTATCTTTCCAGCCTTGATAACGTCTGAGCTACTGACAGATGGATACGAAAAGTTACAAATTAAGTGACTTTGAACTATGACTGTTTAATTTAGCGCATGTGGAAAAGTACCAGCATCTGTAATCTTTTATTCGACTTAACCAAGCTAATCAAAAACCTTGATTCCAGTAAAGCAACTGGCCCTGATGGTATTCCAATTATAGTACTCAAAAAACTTCAACCTGAACTAGCGCCCATACTTACAAAACTGTTTAAACGTTGTCTTAAGGAGAATAGTTTCCCATCTCCCTGGAAAATCTCATCAGTATGTCCTGTATTTAAGAATTCAGGTGATCGCTCATCCCCCTCTCAGTACAGGCCAATAAGTCTCCTGTGCGTCATGAGTAAGTTGCTAGAATCTGTATTAAATACAGAAGTAATCAAACATCTCAACAAAAATAACCTTCTTAGTGACACTCAATATGGTTTCCGTTCTGCTAGATCTACAGCAGATGTCCTTACAGTTATATCGCATAGGATTAGCAAATCTCTCGACGGTGGCAATCTTTCTAGGGCAATTGCTCTTGACATATCTAAAGCCTTTGATAGGGTATGGCATAAAGGTTTACTTCATAAGATCGCTAGCTATGGTATAGCTGGAAAAGTCTTCTCAATTATTAAATCATTTCTTTCTGATAGGTTCATAAGAGTAGTAGTTGAGGGGCAAAAATCAGAAGCTCACAGTATTAATGCCGGTGTCCCTCAGGGATCCATCCTGGGCCCAACTCTTTTCCTGATCTACATTAATGATCTTCCAAATCATATCCTTACATCATTTGTAGACATTTATGCTGACGACACTACCATTTATGGTACCACATCTAAGACAGTAAACGACCAAGTTCTCTCCAATTCTCTCTCCTCTGATCTTGAGCACGTAGTACAATGGGGAAAGGAGTGGCTGGTTACTTTTAATGCATCTAAAACCAAGCTTCTCTCTTTACATCATCAACATTCTAATCCACATTTGTCATCAATTGAAATGAATGGCTCTCGTCTTCAGGAGGCCTCAAGTTTTGACAAGCTTCTGGGCTTGACCATTACTCCTGATCTTAAATGGAACACGTATATCAAATCTGTTGCCAAGGCCGCTGGAAAAATGGTGGGATCTTTCTATCGATTCAGTAGATATCTCACTGCTGATGCTATTCTCTATCTATATAAGAGCCAGGTACGTCCAAGGATGGAATACTGTTGCCACATCTGGGCAGGAGCTGCTAGAAAGGACTTGGCCTGCCTTGATAGAGTTCAAAATAGACTTCGTAGCCTCGTAGGAGATGTCCTTTTCTCCTCCTTGCAACCTCTATCTCACAGAAGAGATGTTGCGAGTTTGTCTCTGATGTATCGTTATTTTCATGGAAAGTGTTCAACTGAGCTTCAATCTATGGTCCCCCCTCGCCAAACTTTCACAAGAAACACTCGTCTAGCTGTAAACACTATCAATAATTTCCCCCACTCTTTATCTGTCCCTAAACCTAAACGTAGATTCCATGAACAAAGCTTCTTTCTTAGAACTGCACGCCTGTGGAATTGTCTTCCGTTTTCCTGCTTTCCGGCTGACTACAATATGGTTTTGTTCAAGTCTAAAGTAAATAAGTTCTTGATGAGCCGTTCCATATAAGTTATTAAATTTACCAAATTTTCATTACTAATGATTACTATATTGACCAACTTCTACTGTACACTCTTTAACCCTTATCCTTGAGTGGCCTCTGGGCCTTGATAATGTGGTGATGCCTTTGTAAAAAAAAAAAAAAAAAAAAAAAAAACACCCAAAGGCAACTGTTTTGTTTTCAATTTGGATCTTAGTAGCAATTTTTGCTGGTTAAAAACCAAATCAAAAGTGTGCTACAGGTCCAAATACCTTACATATTAAATTTCAAATCTGTACACCAAATGTTCATAGAGGAGTTTGGTAAAGAATTTTCACGCACACACACACACATTGACAATTCACTGATCTATCTATCTATCTATATTGGTTGAGAGATTCCAATGAGAGAAAGATGTATATTTAAATGAAAAAGGTCACCAACAATTGGTATGTGTTTTTTAACATTATTTTATTATGCCGTGTTTTGATTTTTTGATTTAAAAAGGTATCATATTTAGATCATTGTAATAATGTTTTTAAATCATTGAAATAGTTTTTTACGCATTTCAGACGTTCTGTGAAGTGTCCTCTTCAGAAAGTATTCAAAGTGTAAAATATTTAAAATATATTTAAAATGTGTTTAGAATGTATAAAAGCATTTTCGCAGTCCATTTTGGTGACATCTTTCTGAGCGGTGGAAATGTCTGTAAATGATTCTAAAGGTCTTCACACTACACTTGCTTATTGGGGGTCAGACTATGGTCATTGCTGTCTTTTGCTTTACCATCTCTTTTCTTGTTTCTCCTTTTACTACTTTTTTAATTTATTTTTTTATTACTTGGGTGGAAGTGAGGGCCACGTTGGTACTTGGTAAAATAAGTGTGTGTGTGTGTGTTTCCTTGTATTTGTAGAATGTATGTTATATGTTTTATAACATTATAAATTTATTTGCTTTCCTAAGAAAGCAAATGTGATACAAGTTCGGTTTTAATGTGTGTGAGGTGCGTGTCTGGGGGGGCAGCTCCTCTGAAACAAGGGTAATTGGTAAGGATATTTTCATTTAATTTTGACTTTGATTTTTTGGATTTTTAGATTTTAGTTTCTTTCTATAGTATTTTCGTTTTAATCTTAGTCAGTTGGGGTCCAGAAGTGTAAGCCATGTTTAGTTTCAGAACAGTTTCAGATGGTTCGTTGTTCTAAACAAGTTTTGAGAGGTAGACAGAACAGTTTCCGATGGTTCGCTGTTACACACAAGTCCTGAGAGGTGACTGGTTTGCAGTAGACAGTTCCGCAGAGCAAAATATTCTTACCGTGTCGAGACGGAAAAAAAAAACCATATGAAATTGCTACAGAAAAGGTTTAATATTTATGGAGCAATTCTGGTTTCTGATTGGTTGGTAGCAGAACGTGAGTTAATTCGATTCGTCAGTTCCTAGCAGCATCGTTTATAAATAGAATCGTCCTACTGTGTGGGATCATAAGATTTATATGTCCAAAATATTGTAACATCCTCCCTATTTTTTATAATGAGGAAGTCCCTTGTGTTCGTTCTGCTCAAAAATAAATATATATTTTTATATTCAATTATACATAACAAAAATTAGAAATCATTTGGATCTTAGAATTTTAGCAGGTAAAAAGACGCCATTTTTAATTGTGTTCAAATCTCAAAACAGATATATGTGTACAGAGAAGAGAAACAAAAGAAATGGAAGGTATTTCAACCTTAAAAAGGGGTGGGTATGTGAAAAAGAAGCCATTTCTTAAATTTGATTATGCAGTTTTGTAAAAAAAAAGAAACGAAAAGAAAAACGTATGCATATAAATAAATATACATAAAACATACATGCAATATGTACCCGTTCAAAGAGTTTTTTTTTTGTTAATGAAAACAATGCAAAAAAATATAGGACATTTTTGAAAAATAAGGAAACTAATGTGCACAAAAAAAGTCAATTGTAATTTCTGCGCGCCTTAAAATAAGCATGCAAAAAGTATTTTGTCGTAAAGGAAAATTACAAAGAGTTTTTATTTTATTTTTTATTTCAGCAAAAGTATTAGTTACGCATTAGTAGGTTAAAATGTTAATACAAATAAAATGGATACAGTTTAACTTCTTGTACAGGACTACTTTTTTTTTGTTTTTGATATATAGAAATGTATATACATACAGGGCCGTGAAAAAAAAAATTATTCAGTCGAATCCCCCAACAAGTTTTGAGAAAAACGCTGTAACTTTATTCTTGTTGCGGGTTTCATGAATACATCAGCGATATTTTGTTCTGATGATATGTAGTTCAAAATAATGGATTCCCTTTTCACCTCGTTTTTTATAAAATGGTATTTTATATCTATATGCTTAGATCTTTGGTTGATTATCGTGTTCTGTGCTAACACTATACTGGCTTGATTATCACAATTAATTACTACGGGGCTTTTAGTTAATTCTGGCTCTAAAATAGTCTTTAGGATATTTTTAAGGTAGAGTGCTTCCTGGGTCGTGTATGTGATCGCGATAAATTCTGCTTCACACGTAGAGAGAGGTACAATCTGTTGCTTTTTAGATTTCCATGAAATAATCGGCCCATTTTCTGAGAGTCTGAAACAATATCCAGATATACTCTTGCGATCTTCGTTTTTTCCTCAGTCTGAATCCGAAAAGGCTTCTAATCTATAATAGGGGATTTCTTGATTTTCTAAATACTAATTTCTGTTCTTTAGTTCCTTTTAAATAACGCAGGACTTGTTTAGCTCTGTTTAAATCCTTCATTGTCAGTCGTGATAATTTTTGTGACAGTTTTGTTACTGTATAGCATATGTTGGGCCTGGTTGCAGTCATTAAATATATAAGACTACCTATAATTTCGCGATACTGTTTGTCATTTATTATTTCAGATTCTGTGTGTATATTTTTATTAATATCATTTTCGACCGGTGTAGAGCGTTTCTTGCACTCTCCCATTCCAAATTTTAATAGTATTTTGTCAATATATCTCGATTGATTCATCGTCCTTTGCTTTGAGTAAATTCCAAATTTTAATAGTATTTTGTCAATGTATCTCGATTGATTCATCGTCCTTTGCTTTGAGTAAATTCTATCCCCAGAAACCAGGATATTTTGCCGAGATCGGTCATTTTGAATCTTTTACTTAATTTGTTCTTAACATCAGTTAACATTATGTCACAATTCGATGCGATTAAAATATCATCGACCCACAAAACCAAAATCAGTAATTTATCGTCTTAATGTTGGGTATATAAACAGGGGTCTACAGTGCATTGTCTAAATTGTTGTTTAATAATATAATCATGAAATACTGTATTCCAACACTGAGCACTCTGCTTTAGACCATATAATGACTTGTTAAGTCGCCACACACTATTTTTATTTTTCATTATAAATCCCTCTGGAGGGGTTATATAAATTTCACAGTCTATTGGGGCATTCAAATAAGCATTTTTTACGTCCATTTGATGGATGTTTAGGTCATATTGTGATGTGACTTGCAGTAAAATTCTGATTGTCGTTAGATTTGTGATCGGTGAAAAAGTAGCAAAATATTCTATACCGTAAATCTGAGAATACCCTTTAACAACAAATCTAGCTTTGTACTGTTCTACGCCTGATGCTGTAGTCTTTTTTGTAAAGAACCATCTTGTAGAAATAACATGTTTATCTCTTGGGAGAGGCACTGCCGTATAGGTATCATTTTCGGTTAAGGCATCTATTTCTTTTTTCATGGCAATTTTCCATTCATCACAATGTTCTGAATTAATTGCTTCGTTAAAGCTTTTTGGCGCATTTTCCATTGAATAGCAATAGTCGATTTGATAATCCTTTATATTGTCGACCACAAAAAAATCGGGTCACCTTCTATTTCTTTTGGGATATCTTTCGACTTTATCATCATCATCATGGACACTCTCGTCTCCGTCATTTTTATTGTCTTCGTTTGTTTTAATTATTTGAGGGAATATAATTTCATCTTCTTCATATGACGGGTTTTCGTCTATAAAATTAAACGTGTCTATGAATTTTACCCATCGGATTCTTTTTATTTTATTTTTTTCGGGAAAAAATACTAAATTGGCTGGACTGTTTTTATCGTATCCAAGAAATATACCTCTGTCAGCTTTAATATTCAATTTACTCTTATTATCTATATATGCGAAGCAAGTTGAACCAAATATATGCATTCTGCTTAAATTCGTTTTTTTACCGCAGAAAGATTAGATAGTGTTTTGTTAAAGCACCTGTTGCATATATAGGCTGCCGCCATAAGTGCGTACGCCCAGAGGTTTTTAGGGAGTTTTGATTCAATGAGTAGGCATCTTGCCATTTCAAAAAGTGTCCGCCACACACGTTCAGTAGTCCCGTTTTGGTGTGGCGATCTAGGGGCTGATGTTTCATGCCTGATATGATGATTAATTAGTAAAAGTTCAAAGTCTTTATTGGTGAATTCCGTACCGTTGTCAGAGCGAATACGCTTAATTTCACCATAGGGAGCCATGTCGGCTAGATATTTTTTAGTTGCTAGCAGGGTATCAGATTTGTTCTTTAAAAAGTAAACCATTATTAAACCTGAATGGTCATCTACGAAATTCAACACATATCTATAATGTTCTCTGCCCATCGGTTCTACGGGACCATTCAAGTCACAATGCACCATTGATAGGATTTTTTTGGCCTTTTTGTCTGGTATCTTGCTTTGATAGTTTGTCATTTTCCCTTGCGTACAGATGTCGCAGTTGAAGTTTTTTGATGTTTGTATTTTCATTCCATCAACTACAGTCGGCAACTTTTTGATATCAGGAATATTGCAGTGTCCAAGAATTTTATGCCATGTCTGTAGATCATGGCAGGCGGTTTTCGAGGGGACTACGCTATTTAAATAATATAGTCTTCCATTTTCTTTAATGTCAAATACAGTTCCATTCGGGTATACCAGTTTTGATTTATTGGGGCTAAAGTTTATATTTGCACCTTGTTTTGTGGCAGCTTGTACAGAAAATATATTTTGTTTAAATTTTGGGATTAGAAGAGCGTTTTCTAGAATACAGAAGCAAAGTTCACCTTTATTGTTCTTTAGCGAGATTTGCGCATTGCCTCTTTTCAAAACGATATCATTGACTCGACTCCCGTCGGCTAGTTCTACAAAATGATTTTGTGGCTTAAAGTTGGGGTCAAAATTGATAAAATTAGATTCCTTTGTAATCACATGTGCAGTGGCACCACAATCGACAAGAAAATTATTATTGTTTGTTGAAGTATTGAACGTACACGAAAATAAAAATGTATGTTTGCTAACAGAGCTCTCTATATTTTTAATGGAGTCGCCATTTTGAGTCCTGTATCTACATTGGAAACTCTTGTGATTAGGTCGTCCACAATTATAGCAAATAATTTTTGTACTTTTCTTGAGAGAAAAATTGTCTTTGGCAAAGTTGCGGTTTTAATAAAAACCTGGCATGGGTATAATTTAATTTTGGTGTTTTTATGTGCGTATTTTTAAATTTCATGATATTTGTGGATTCGTTTTTTTCTGTGATCATTTTTTTCAGTTTCTTCGTAACTTCTGAGTGCTACCTTGAATTGGCTAAAAGTCATGGGCTTTTTCTTTCTGGGTTATCACGGTGGTAAATGGCTTGAAATCACTCGGTAATCCCTTAAAGACCATGGAAGTTAACAGACTGTCATTTATAACTTCACCAGACATTTTTAAAGAATTTGCAGTCGTTTCAGCTCTTATAATATAATCAGTAATAGTTTCGGCTTCCATTCGTTTTAGAGAGGTCAGTTCAGTGTATAAAGAAATAATTTTGGGTTTCCCTTTTGATAAATAATGCTCTCTCAATATGTTCAATGCTTTGCAGCCATCGTCCAGGGCTTCTCTCATTACCAGTGATAGACTTCGGTCATCTAAACACTGTATTAATTCCGCAAAGACAGTTGTGTTCTTTTCAATGAAGTCGGGGTCGTTTCTGTTTTCAGGTTGTGTTTGAAGTACTTTGTATAGCTTTTGGATTCGTAGATATCCTAGAAATTTAACTTGCCACAATTCGAATTTTGATTCGGATCCATCGAAATAAAGACGCACGCTGGGCCCATAACCTCTAGAAGTGTAAGCCATGTTTAGTTTCAGAACAGTTTCAGATGATTCGTTGTTCTAAACAAGTTTTGAGAGGTGACTGGTTTGCAGTAGACAGAACAGTTTCCGATGGTTCGTTGTTCTAAACAAGTTTTGAGAGGTGACTGGTTTGCAGTAGACAGAACAGTTTCCGATGGTTCGTTGTTCTAAACAAGTTTGGAGAGGTAACTGGTTTGCAGTAGACAGAACAGTTTCCGATGGTTTGCTGTTACACACAAGTCCTGAGAGGTGACTTGTTTGCAGTAGACAGTTCCACAGAGCAAAATATTCTTACCGTGTCGAGACGGAAAAAAAAACCATATGAAATTGCTACGGAAAAGGTTTAATATTTATGGAGCAATTCTGGTGTCTGATTGGTGGGTAGCAGAACGTGAGTTAATTTGATTCGTCAGTTCCTAGCAGCATCGTTTATAAATAGAATCGTCCTACTGTGTGGGATCATACCCCATTATATGTCCAAAATATTGCATTCATGATATTATATTTGTTTAAATAAAAAGGCTTATAAATAGGCATAGAGGATTTTCTAATGTTCCTATTTATTTATCTCCCCATGTGGGTAGGGCAAGATCCAGGATCGCTTTTTAGTGTGGGGAAGATCTCGCTCCCCAGAAGTGAGGGGGCACCTGGAAAGGCACAAGTATAAGAATTAGAATTATCTCAGTCATGAAGGATTTCTCCTCCACTGACTGGTAGGAGAGGTGGGTGCAGTGTTGGAACAAATACTACACTGTGGTTCTAGGTATTTTTTAGTGTTGTAGGTTTCGAGGTAAGGTTGGTATTGTTTAATGTGTTATACTAGAGATAGAAGTGTTGTGCCTGTGTGTGTCTGTATGCGTGTGTGTGTGTTTTAATGTATCGATTCTGATTTATGTGTGGGGGTATACATGTATATTAACGTGCATGTGAGTGTGCTTTGCATTTCATTTGTTTGTGCGTTGATATTAAGCTCTGTTTAATTCGGGAGTGAATCTTGTTATGAAATTTTTTTCCTGTGTAAGTAAATAAAAGTAATTGTCTGTTTGGAAGATTGGCATTATTTTGAAGCTATTTCCACTGCATGTATGCACTTATTTTGAAACATAGAGGTGTCTGTTATCTGCGATTTTAATGTTGCTCTTATGTAAGGCCACTCTATTGCTGAGGTTTTTGGAGGCGCCTATGTAAGATTTGTCACATGCTGTGCATCTTAGTGCAGTTTAGGTCCTTTTTTATTCTGAATGTTTGTGTTGGATTTTTGAATGTGTATGTGTTTCCTTCTATTATTATGTCACAAACTCCACATTGCTGTTTATTGCATTTTGTGACTCCTTTTATAGTGTGTTGAACGAGTTTAGAGGAGGTTAGGATGTGTTTTAAGTTTTTGGGTTGGCGTTTGCTTTTTATTATTTTTGTTGTTTTAAGTATGTTGTTTAGTTTATCGTTCTGACTGAGAAGGATAAGGTTTTTTGTTATCTCTATAAATAGTTCTGGGTTGTTTGTGTTGTGTGAGGACACGTATGCTAGAATTTGTTCATTGTTGTGTTTTTTTTTGGTTTCTTAGTTGGTCTACTGGGATTTTTTCTGCCAGTTCAATACCTTTACGTATTACTGGTGGTGGATATCCTCTTTTCTACAGGGTTATTTTCAGTTCATTTAGTCGAGTCGAATGGAGGTGTCTGTCTGTGACTATAGTGCAGACTCTACATGCCAAGGAGTAGGGTATGGATTTTAGTTTTTGAGATGGTGGCTTTTGAAGTGGAGGTATTGTTGAGTGTCTGTGGGTTTGTGGTAGATGTCTGTGATTATGTTGTTGTTTTTAATTGTTACTAGAATGTCTAGAAAAGGTAGTTCTATGGGGCTCTGTTCTAGGGTGAAGTTTATTTTGGGGTGTCGGTTTTGTAGTATAGTGTGGAGCTCTCTGATATCCTCCCATGTGGTTTTCCAGAGGATAAAGCAGTCGTTCAGGCATCTTTTCCAAGATTTTATGAAGAGTATTTTGATATTGTGTCCATATTTCTGTTCTATTCTTTCATAAAGGATCTCTTCCAGGAAGGTGAGTGTAAGGGTGCCATATGCTGGTGCCATTTTAGTACCCATTGCTGTGCCCAGTGTTTGGATGCATATATATATATATATATATATATATATATATATATATATATATATATATATATATACATATATATATATATATATATATATATATATATATATATATGGCATAATATATATTTCCATGTTCTAGAACGTTTTCATATGAAATTAGAATTTAAGATTATGCGATTATGCAATTATGCAGAATGTAGAAACTATGTATAAATAGAATTGAACCTATTAGTGAAATGAAACCAATCATCAAATAAAATATCATAAAAGTGAACATTTAATTAATTATACTCGTTTTGCAAAGGAATATGCGATTTAGTTAACCTTTATGTATTTGCTTGCATGTCCATGACTGAGTATATTAAGAAGTTCGTTTTAATAATTTTTAAATAGAAAAAGTAGTCTTTTAATATTACTGTCAGAGCAAGAACAAACCCTCAGCTTTATATATATATATATATATATATATATATATATATATATATATATATATATATATATATATATATATATATAATGTTTATCTATACAAACATTATTGGCTACATATGTGCAGACATGTTTCTGCTGCAATTCCTTTAGAAAACAGCAGCACACCAGATTTTTTAAACAATGAAACCAGATTACAAATCGTAATTTTTTGATACAAAATCTTTCATTATTTAAAAAGAAATTGAAAACCAAAATAAAGAAAAAAAAAACAAACAAACAAACAAAAAAACAATAAAATAGAGAGTAGTGGTCAGATAGGGGGTTTAAAAGTTTGGAGGTAAAAATTTCCTTGCATAAATTTACTATTTCTCTCTTTTTTTGTTTTTATTTTACCATTTCTTTTTTTTTTACATTCTCTGTAGATGTTTATCTATGCTAATGTCTGCTGCTTGGCCGATTTGAAATTTTTTACCTATTTCTGGGTTTTAGTTCTCTCCCACTGCAAGAACTTAGACACCAGGGTCGGAAAGTGGAATTGAGAAGTTAGCGACCCCGAGGAGAGGCACTCTAACCTGCAAAAACTGCCTGGGCAGCCTCATCGACATTCCTCAGTAAGAGCGCCTCAGGCGATTAGCAATAAACTAACTCCTTCTCAAAGAGCCTCCTAGAACTGCACAGAACTAAACTCCCACTGCAAAATCATTACAGGAACAGTTCAATAGGGGCCAAGGGTAAAAATCCCTTTCTGACCAAATGCCACCCACGAATCATAATATGACAGTGACTCTTAGCTCTCCTTCTATATACATACTTACGTGCACCTATATTCAACCTTTTACAAGCATATACAACAGTGCAAACATGTACATATACCCATATTCTCATGGATTTACATTAATTTAACATCAAGAAGTTTAATATTTTGTAAATAATAATTTATATAGAATGCACTAATTTTAATAAGTCTTGTTTAGTTTTCCGAGAACATTACTTGACTTTTTTTACAAAACTTTCAACAGTATGTCTCTGCAACAGAATTGTTAAAGCATTAGCATAATAAATTGAATGATAAGCATTTGATTCCCATTGAGCATGAGATCTTTTACTTTTTATTCAAATATTATTAATTTAATTTAATTATTTAAGTTCCCTCAGCCTATACTTTGATTGGGGGGGGGGTGCGGAGGATAGAGAGAATTTGTTAAATTGAACTTAAGTTTTCCTCCATCCTTACATAGCAATTTGTAAAAAACTGTTATTTAAGCTCTCACACCCCCAAAACATAATCATGATAAGTATTTAATTTTGATTAGGTTGAAGTTTTAACAATTAACATGTCTGTTTTCTCACCTTAACATAATTTTGATAATTACGTGTAAAAATATTGTGTCTCTTTACATAAAAGTCAATGTTTGTGTGTTATAGAAATCGATATGGCACCAGTTAGAACATTAAAGTAAGTTTCAATAAAGCTTAAATTTTTCATAGAATCTACAATTCACATTGGAGTTTCTATCCATTTCCATTGTCTTATACTTTTTACACACAAATTGATTATCCTCTTCAAACCTACCTGTAATTCTTGAGCAATTAAATTACAAAGTGATTCAAACAAACGCTAAAAAGCAAATGGCTCTAATTGCAACTCTTTTTCTTTCTCTACTTTGTTGGGATTCACTTTAGTCTTTTCTAAAGGAAAGTATATTTTCACAGAAGCGTATTAACTCAAAGATTCGTAACCAAAGAAAATCGTTTCAACCCCCAAAAGTAACAATCACATGGGAAAATAAGTCTATGCAAACTCAGAAACTCCTCTAATAATATTGAAATAAACAGCCAAAAGCCTGAATTCTTAAGACATGCTTAATATATATGTAGTGACCAGAGTCGGGGCAGCAACAGAAAAATAAAAAAAACTTGTCACAAGAGTTTTAATACTCAACTGTGAATTCTTTAGAAAGCGTCATAGAGACGTTTAGCAAATATTTCAAAAGGTTTGATAAGAGAATAGGTGCAAGTGAACTCTAAATTATTTACTTTGTTTACCAATAAGAATAATTAAATTAGACTGGAGAGTCAATGCTTAATCTGAGAAGAGGATGGTTCTGGTTCTTAGTTATATATTGTAAATAAAAGATCTTATAATAAATAAACATTTTTTATTGTCCAGAAAAATAAATAAAAGATTAGTTTTTGGAATAGGAAATAAGGCTAAAATTTTTCCAATATTGATTCCAACAATAATATATACACTCATTTCATTTCAGTTACATAACCATATTTGAATTATAACGAACATATTTGCCCCCAAAAGAATATGAATTGCATCATATCTTTTTAGATATATTAACAGCTATGACGTTATGAAAAATATCTTTCTTTCACAACGCTGTTTTGTTTTGAATTTCCAATGACTTTTTTCGTTCTGAAAGTTATACATTTCATTACATCAAACATATATTTTTTTTTTACACAGGCAGCACCACATTATCAAGGCCAATAGGCCACTCGGGGATAAGGGTTAAAGAGTGTACAGTAGAAATTGGACAATATAGTAATCATTAGTAATGGAAATTCAGTAAATTTGTTAACTTATATGGAACGGCTCATCAAGAACTTGTTTACGTTAGACTTGAAAGCAACCATATTGTAGTCAGCTGGAAAACAGGAAAACGGAAGAAAATTCCACAGGCGTGCAGTTCTAAGAAAGAAGCTTTATTCATGGAATCTACGTTTAGGTTTAGGCAGATAAAGAGTGGGGGAAATTATTGACAGTGTTTTCAGCTAGACGAGTGTTTCTTGTGAAAGTTTGGCGAGGGTGGACCATAGACTGAAGCTCAGTTGAACACTTTCCATGAAAATAACGATACATCAGAGACAAACTCGCAACATCTCTTCTGTGAGATAGAGGTTGCAGGGAAGAGAAAAGGACATCTCCTATAAGGCTACAAATCTATTTTGAACTTTATAAAGGCAGGACAAGTCCTTTCTAGCAGCTCCTGCCCAGATGTGGCAACAGTATTCCATCCTTGGACGTACCTGGCTCTTATATAGATAGAGAATTGCATCAGCAGTGAGAAATCTACTGGATCGATAGAAAGATTCCACCATTTTTCCAGTGGCCTTGGCAACAGATTTGATATACGTGTTCCATTTAAGATCAGGAGTAAAGGTCAAGCCCAGAAGCTTGTCAAAACTTCAGGCCTCCTGAAGACGAGAGCCATTCATTTCAATTGATGCCAGATGTGGATCAGAATGTTGATGATGTAAAGAGAGAAGCTTTGTTTTAGATGCATTAAAAGTAACCAGCCACTCCTTTCCCCATTGTACCATGTGCTCAAGATCAGAGGAGAGAGAATCGGAGAGAACTTGGTTTTTTACTGTCTTAGATGTGCTACCATAAATGGTAGTGCATCAGCATAAATGTCTACAAATGATGTAAGGATGTGATTTGGAAGATCATTAATGTAGATCTGGAAAAGAGTTGGGCCCAGGATGGATCCCTGAGGGACCAGAATTAATACTGTGAGCTTCTGATTTTTGCCCCTCAACTACTACTCTTATGAACCTATCAGAAAGAAATAATTTAATAATTGAGAAGATATTTCCAGCTATACCATAGCTAGAGATCTTATGAAGTAAACCTTTATGCCATACCCTATCAAAGACCTTAAATATGTCAAGAGCAATTGCTCTAGAAAGGTTGCCTCTGTCGAGAGATTTGCTAATCCTATGAGATATAACTGTAAGCTGTAGATCTAGCAGAACGGAAACCATATTGAGTGTCACTAAGAAGGTTATTTTTGTTGAGATGGATTATTTAACACAAATTCCAACAACTTACTCATGACGCACAGGAGAATTATTGGCCTATACTGAGAGGGGGATGAGCGATCACCTGAATTCTTAAATACAGGGCATACTGATGAAATTTTCCAGGGAGATGGGAAACTATTCTCCTTAAGACAACGTTTAAACAGTTTTGTAAGTATGGGCGCTAGTTCTGGTTGAAGTTTTTTGAGTACTATAATTGGAATACCGTCAGGGCTGGTTGCTTTACTGGAATCAAGGTTTTTAATTAGCTTGGCAACATCATTTACACATATATGTATATCACATAGCGTGTTTTCTGATACAGGAGGAAATATTGGGGGTTGAGGCCTTGGTCGCAAAGGGTAGAATTAGCTGCAAAGTTCTTGGCAAAGAGTTTGGCTTTGTCTGATGCTGACAAGATTACCTCAGGTCCATTGATAATAGTTGGGATAAAGCACAAGCTCTATCCCAACTATTCTGTTTGCTATTTGCCAAAACTGGTGGGAACCAAGCCACTGCTCAGCTACTTTGGACTTAACAGATTGAGCATACAACTCTCTTGCGTTCTTTATTACTTTTTTACAATGGTTGCTGGCAGTCTTGAAAGCGGCTTTAGTTTCCATACATCTATTACGTTGGAAGCAGTGGAAAAAGTGATTTCTGTGCGCAATGGCAGCAGCACATTCTGGAGAGAACCATGGCTGGCTGTTAGGTTTTTGCTGGAACTTTTTCAAGGGTATGAAACGGTCTATACCTACAATTAACCATTCCGTCAGGTCTGATACTATAGAGGACACATCCTTTTTAAACATGGAATGCAGAGGTAGATACGATATAAATGTATGGAAGCTATCCCAGTCAGCCTTAGTGTCTCGATATACTGTACGATGGAGAGGTATGTCTGAAGACTTATTACATTTCATTTTTATCTCAACAGAGTGGTCGGAAGATCCAAGAGGAGACAGAAAAGAAACTGAACATAGTTCAGGGCAAGTTGTGAGAAAAAAATCTAGTAGACTCGCATACTGGCCGTCATTGTCGGGCACACGGGTGGGTTCGTGAACAATCTGAGTGAGGTCATAAGCAATGGAGAAATCATGACAGAACCTCCCCTCATCATCGGTCTTGTTTGAGTGGGTTAACCATTCCATGTTGTGAACATCCGCATACGTGAATGTTAGCTGAAGGATAAGCAGATAGGACTTGGTCAATTTTCTCAGATATACTTTTAAAGATAGTAACTTAAATATAAATGCAGTAATGTGAGCTAATGCAAACGTTGATAAACATATAACTTGGTTTATTCCGTTTTTATCTCAATGCAAACATTGGAATCGATATTGGAATAAGAAAAATTATTTTCCGATCTCAAACTGATTCTTTTAATTTTTTTTTTTGACAATAAAAAATGAAACAAGCACAGATTGTTTTTTTATTAGAAGCTATTGCTTTACAACATAAGACTGAGATGAGCCACAGAATGGGTTATAAATTACAGATTTAACATTGATTTGCATTTAATTTATTGATCATTTATCGAGAGATAACTTGCCTATTCTATTTGTAAACTTTTTGCATCTATTCACTAAATGTCTATATACTCCCATCTGAAGAAGTTCACTTGATTATTGAAAGGTTTTAAATGCTCTGGACGGGGTTTTAAATTTCATTGGTGCCAGCTGTATATTGGTGGCTTCTTCTGAAATAATTAAAGTTTTATGGTACTTCTCCTTGGATGCAAGTAAAAAATATAGATGAAAATCTCTGATGAGTTTATCAAAATATTGGGTAGGATACATTTTAAAGATTTTCTTAATTAAAAAGCAAATTATATCTTCATATAAAATTATACATGCACCCAAAATAAGAATGGAATTGAGACAGTTATTACTGTAATTAACAGAAAAAGAAAAGAAATGATAAACAAATATGCAACAAATGTTACCAAAGGCAAGACTCTTCTACATACCTAAATAAATTTATTTGTTTTTGAACTTCTTTTTAAGTGTGTTTTTGTTTTAAAACAAACTTAGTGTCTCCTCTTTGAGTTAGAATTTAAAAAATAGCTGTCCAATAACTCTGGAAGATGAACCATTGATAACTGCTAAAAATTGAAAATGAAATAAACCCCGGTAGAAACATATGAATAAATGTAAACAATTGATCTAAAATGTTATGAAAACGCATATTTTGTTTAATTTTCGATTTTTGAGCGATTAAGCAAGAAATGAGTATCATTTTACATTAATTTTATGCCAATGCAAAATTTTTAAATAATTGTTTTTTGGGGTTTTTTTCACCACATAATGATTTAAAAATGTGAAATCCCATTTTGGAGAATCCATTTTTGTTAAATGATTTAACTAAAAATTTTGCTGCGGCTGCTATTATTATTATTATTATTATTATTATTATTATTATTATTATTATTATTAGCAATAGTAGTAGAGTAGTATCTGTAATTTGTTTTTCTTTTACAGTAACACAAATCAATCTAATAATCGACCAATTGTGTATAAGTGTAAGAAAAAAAATATGAACATTTTTTTCAAAGAGAGACGGTACAAAATAGTTAACAGAAATCCCTCCTAATGTCAAGGATGCTTTTCTAAATAGTACGTTATTATGTAGAAACTCATTCTTGACATAGGACGGGCTTTCTTAACTATTCTTCCCCTACTCTGTTTTCTTATTTTGCATACCAATCATCGGGTAATTCTTGTTTGGGGCGCCAGCACACCAGCATGTCAGATTTCAATATACCATTTTGGTTTGCACAAAAGTGCTCTAATGCGTCAAATTTCATTCCGTCATAAAAACAAATTTCTACAGTAAAAAAAAAAAACAATTTATTTTTACATTTTCATCTAGTGAATAAACATAAAAGTACATATGAAAAACCATGTTTATTATTTTAAAAAATCCAACAATGGAGCTGAAGTTGATGTTTTGCTTCTAAAAGAAAACTAACTTTGTGGCGTACTGGAAAAATATTTTTTCTAAAGAATTAAAATGAATAACATTTATTTTTACAAAAATCTTTATACATTTATCTTGCCAATATACATTAAATTATGTATGGAAAACCATGTTTATTATTTTTTAAAATCCAACATATTCTAATACACCTAAAAAAGAAAAACACAATTCTCCATTTTTAGGCGATTACATGTAAACAGCCTGAATAATTTAGTGGCGTATTTTTTGGCATACTTTTTGTGCAGACCAAAATGGCAGATTGAAATATGGTGTCCTGGTATGCTGGTGTCCCAAAAAAGAATTACAGATTATTTTACATTAAATTTATATTTGAAACTTATTTTCCATTCTAAATACTAAAATGATTGCTTTTCTTTCTGTCAAGTTTTTTAAGGGTTTTGCACGTAATCGCCTATAATTGGAATTAGGATTTAGCTGAGAGTGTTAATCTACACATTTGTCATTGCTTATTGTTATTATTATTATTATTATTATTATTATTATTATTATTATTATTTGAATATCGTTTTTGTTTGTTATTTTTTTTATAACAAAGCAAATCAATTTAATAACCTACCAAATTTTTTTAATTTAAATAAAACTTTTACTTCATTCATAGAGAGAAGGCACAGAATAGTTCACAAAGTTCACATTCTCCTCATGCTAAAAATAAGTTATCTCAAGAGTAACATTATTATTTAGAAATTAAGAATGGGAGGGGACGTTGTTAAATACTTTGTTCTTACATCGTTTTCTCATTTTGCCTACAAATTGTCGATTGAAAACTTTCAAATAGCATGTTGTACTCTAATGCCGAACTGATACAATCTGGTTTTGTTTAAAAATCAAAATTAATCTTTTGTTGTCTTTCAATTTTCAATCAGTTACAAGTAAAACATTTGAGAAAAAATATACGCAAAAATTACCCGAGGGTTTATGTAATAATTTGAAAATTTACAAAAAAAAAACAAAAAAAAAACAACAACGAATCTCTAATGAAATATTTATAAATTTTAAAAGAATGGGAATCTAAATTTTCAACCGGAATCAGTAATAGTATCAGAATCAGGAAAATTTTTTGAATTGTCCCATCACTAATATATATATATATATATATATATATATATATATATATATATATATATATATATATATATATATATGTTATGATGTGATGTTGAACTACCCTATTTTAAGAGTAGATAGATTCTTTCAGAGACTATTAATAATTATAATGAAGTATCATGGCACTTATGTCAGACGCAGACTGTCTATAACATACTATTCTGTATTTTTGTAAATATATATGATATATAATATGCATAATATATTGTATATCTCTATATTTGTCTCTGTTCTCTACTGTTATATAAAAGGAACTTTGTCTGTGCATGTGTATTTGTGTATGTGTGTATGTCTATGAACTCCAAAAAGGCTGGGTTGATTTTTATGAAATTTCACACGAAGGTACTTTATGTGCCTGGCAGTGTTCTTAGACATGTTTCATATTGGATTGTCTTCCATAAGTATCGATAATCAATAATCGAAATAATCCAAAGAAAGAAGGAACAGGCGATTTTGACCAAAGTTAACACCTTACACAGCCTAACATCACAAGTGCATTTGAGAAGTTTTTTTTACTACACAAGCCGAAAGGTCTGACATATAAAATCAACAGTAGGTTCTTTGATATGACAATGGCACCTTTGAAATGAATGTTTCTGTTTAGAAAATAATTGAAGCATGATACCTGATGTTTGTATTTTGAACTTTAATTCAAACCATTAAATATAAAAAATAATTTTATTAAAATAAACGGTAGCTCTCAACAGTGCAATGTAAACTAAAATGTACTGCAGGAAAACATGTGGACCTTCCTCCTGGTACACTGTGATATTTTGATAATCAATTTGATTCAAAAATAGGCGATTTCACCAATTTCGATGACAATAAAAATATGGGAGTTTGGAACATTCTGTGCTGATAGATATAAAATAGAATGGTTCGAGGTGCTACAATGCACTGCTACATAGAGCGGACTCCAGAAACCATTTAAAGATTTTGGAGTCTGTCTCTATCGCGGTGCATAAACCTTCTTTGTCCGGCAAAAAGAAACAGCGAACGCATTGTTTCTCTTTGGGGAACTTTGAATCTTTTCTCCTGCTATTTTTTTTTCTTCCCTCGTTGTGTCAATATTTTAATCGTTTTTAAATGTTACTAAATTTAATTTTAGTTTCTCCCCGTACTTTTGGCCCATTCAATGGTTCCCCATTAGAACTCTTTAAACTTTTGAGATAATATTATTTTGTTATGCTATCGATTTTTTCCTGACGAGATGATAGCCGAAAGAGCTCTAGAGAAACTTCCGCATATTTTATTTAAAGCTATATATATATAAGTGTGTATATATATATATATATATATATATATATATATATATATATATATATATATATATACACACACACTTAGGGGATTAGAACAAGAGTCTAAAGAGCAGAGTATATTTTAATGTATTAGTAAATTCATTAATACAATTAAAAGAAAAGAAAAGAAAACAGTGCTCGTTGTAATGTAGATATATAATAAGCTCGATAGGCATATATATCCTGGAGCTATTTTAATATTAAGTAAGATGATTGATAATGTATAATCAATGATTTTGTTTGTTCTTCCTTATGAAACCGATTTTTATTCTTTAATTTAAATTATAAATTATAAATTATCAATCATCTTACTTAATATATGCACAGAAATGTAGTATATGCACTAAGATGCACAGCATGCAACAAATCCTACATAGGCGCCACCAAAAATTTCAGCAATAGAGTGGACTTACATAAGAGCAACATCAAAATTGCAGATAACAGACACGTTTCAAAACATGTACACACATGCAGTGGAAACAGCTTCAAAATAATGCCAATCTTCCAAACAGACAATTATTTTTATTTACTTACACAGGAAAAAAACTTCATCACAAGATTCACTCCTGAACTGAACAGAGCCTAATATCAACACACAAAACCATGAAATGCAAGGCACACTCGCATGCACATCCATATACATATACACACCCACACATAAATCAGAACCGACACATTAAAACACACACGCGCGCATATAACCACACTTAGACATAACACCCCTATCTCTAATACAACACACTGAACAATACCAACCCTACTTAACCTCGAAACCAACAACACTAGGAAACACCTAGAACCATAGTATAATATCTGTTCCAACACCTCGCCCCCCCCCTCAGTCAGTGGAGGAGAAATCGCTCATGACTGAGACAACTATCATCCCTTCTATCATCCCCCTCCCATACCTATACCCCTCCAATTGGCTCCTCCCCTCTGGGGAACAAGATCTTCCCCACACTAGGAACTGATCCTGGGTCTGACCATACCCACATGGGGAGACAAATAAATAGAAACATTAAAAAATCCTCTATACATATTTTTAAACATACCCCTCTATCTAAACAAACATAATATAAAGAATACCCGAAAAGACTGAAACGAAAAAGCATAATACTAAAATCCAAGAATCCAAAAAATAAATATCAAAATAGAATGAAAGCACCCCTACTCCTATTTCAGAAGAGCTAGTTCTCCCCCCCCTCCTCACACATACACATTAGTAACAACCTTGGATCACAGTCACCTTCTTAGGGAAGCAAATTACCTCATAATACTATAAAACAGTACACACATTCTCAAACCAATAAAAGAAAACTCACACACACACACACACACACACACACACACACACACACACACACACACACACACACACACCCTACCCTAAAGGAAAAGAAAAAAAAGAAAAAACACAAGTAGAAAGAGAGAGTGAGAAAGAGAAACACAACACAGGAGTGACCACAGCCGAGGTCGGCGGCCTCGCCTCAGCCCAATAAAAGAGTAATAAAAATTGAACATTCCTATAAATAGTAGACACTTACACGTTTCCACCCCTTGGAAACACTTCAAATGAACTACGAAAATGCTATTTTTACATCTCCAACACATTTGAAAATAATTTCTGACGAGGACGCTTCACAGAACGTCTGAAACGCGTAAAAATGATTTCAATGATTTAAAAACATCTAAACATAATTCTCAATGAAAAACCAAGACACGGAATAATAAAATAATGTTAAAAAATATGCATTGTTGGTGACTACCCCCTTATTTAAATATATATATATATATATATATATATATATATATATATATATATATATATATATATATATATTAACTGTACCCTTCCATGCGTTGCTGTGGTTCAGTTTGGCGAAATGGAAAAATATTAAAAAATGAGGAAATGCATGTTTCTTATGTGCTTAATTTCCCATTACTTGTGGACACACAATTTTTTGTTGCTCTATTTTCTGAGCAGACATAGAGATGTTTTAGTTTGCTGATTCTTGAATATGCAACATAAATTGCCCATATGAGAAACAGTCAGTGTATAGATATAAACCGTACAATTGTATAAATTGTTCTTGAGCTTTATTGATGGTGATTACAAACGAGAATCGAATTGGGAACTGCAATCTCCTAAATTGAAATGGTGTATCCAGTGGAATCATAGGAATGCATAGAATGAGGACATTGTTAAGATTGTTGCTTCTATGATGTTTATTCATTTTTTTACTGGAAACCATGTGCAATGCTTGGATTGGTTTATATTTTGCAACATAATTGGTATGCCAATTTTCAATTGCAGTACATGTGGTGGCATTCCTGGCAAATCTAGTTAATTAAAAAATTCTGATGGATAATTAACCCTTTATCTTCAACAACAGTGTCGACGGACGTGTATATGACTACCTCACTTGGAATTCTAAGCTGAATAATATTGTTAAGTTCATGGACGTTTTGGTTTGGAGCTGCAAGTTCATTCACTCAACCAACCAGAATTCTTATAATTAATTTGAAAATTTGGAAAAACCTTTTTTTACCAACTCTTTTTTTGATGTAACTAAATTACAGAAGTTATGAGGCAATGAAATTTGCCCTTAACTTGAATCAGCCGGAACTTTTCCGTTCTCAATTTCCAACAATTGATGCAAATATTTCTCTGTAGATTGATCATTCTGCAACTGGATGCACATATTTTGAGTTGAGTTTAATGTCTTCACATGGCGCCAAAAAGTAGAGTATTTGAAGTAAGCATTTATTTCATCTGCTGGTGTTGATTGAGGAATTACAGATAACATTTGTCTGAAATCTCCTGTAAGCAATATTACTGCATTCTCAAATTGTCTGACATTGCCATGCAAATCTTGCAAGGATCGATCAGGAGCCTCTAGTGATTTTTGTGTGCCATTAATTAATAAGTTTGCATTTCTGCAATATTTTTCCCATGCTGGATGTTTTGGAGATATTGAACATAGGAGTTTTGAAAAATTGAATGTTTAATAGTAATTTCAAAGCAGAATGAGCAGTTCTTCTACCTGGTAGTAAGGTCACAGCTATGCCGCATGAAGCAAGAGCTAAGGCTACATCATTTTGTGATCGAATGACTGTCAAAATCAATTTAATTAGAAAGGTTTTATTAGTTCCTCCTGGTGTTGTTCTAATTAACAGTAATTTTCAAATAACTTTCTATTCTCACTGTAAGTAATTTAAGTGACTAAAACAGGATTTGTCCATGTTTTGACAATGCCTTATTCACTGTAAGTAATTTAGGAGACTAAAATAAACTTGTTTCGTATTTTGACAATGCTTTATTCGCAGTAAGTCAATTAAGTGACTAAAATAGGATGTATCCATGTTTTGACAATGTCTTAATCATTGTAAGTAATTTAAGTGACTGATTTAATCATGTTTTAACAATACCTTTTTCACTGTAATTAATTTAGATCACTAAAATAGGATGAGGGATTAGAGAGAGATAGATAGAGAGGAAGATAGAGAGAAAGAGATAGAAAAAGAGAAAGAGAGGGAAATAGAGAAAGATAGGGAAATAGAGAAAGAGAGGGAGATAGAGAGAAATAGAGGGATTGATAGAGATAGAGGGGAGGGGGAGTTAGAAACAGAGAAGGAGAGAGACAGTACGAGAGATATAGAAGGAGTGAGACAGAGGGGCTCAAAGAGAGATGGAGAGGGTGATAGAAAGAGGAAGATAGAGAGGGGGAGAGATAGATAGAGAAAGAGAGAGGAAGGGAGGGAGAGTAATAGAAGATAAACTACACTTCACCGTTTTGTCCTTCTAGACGGAGGCAATTTTTATTTTTGTTCCTATCCAGAATACCCCTTTTTTTGGAGCTGGATTTTCCACACATTAAAAACCGACCTTGTGTCTAACTTTGCCCTCGTTGAGAGCAAGCAAATAGGTACAGAGTATGTGTGTGTGTGGGTGTGGGTGTGTGTGCGTGTGTGTGTGTGTGTGTGTGTGAGAGAGAGAGAGAGAGAGAGAGAGAGAGAGAGAGAGAGAGAGAGAGGGAGAGTAAACTTAGAACTAAAAAGTACGCCCGCATGTTCAGTTTAAATAATTACTATTCGTTTATGCTTCTTGCAGCATTCTTGCAGCATTAAAAATAAATTTTTAAAATATAATTTATTTTTTATGTTGTGATGTGATTGTGTAGGAAATATAAACAAATATATTTTTCAGTTTAACGTTTAAAAATACTGACCACTAAAGCAACGAATACGCAATTAGTAAAAAAAGTTTTTATGCTCGTGATTAACAATCGAGATTTTTCTGCATTTTTTTTATGTGCACGTAAAGTCACAGTCGTTATTTTTCGGCATTTGTCGAGCAATAGGATTTTATTAATTATTATTATTATTTGATAGTAAATATATTTTATTAATTATTATCATTATTTGATAGTAAATATATTTTATTCATTATTACTATTATTTGATGTAACTATATTAGTATAAAGTGAAATAGTAAAACAGTCGTTAAGAAAAAAAGAAAATTTTTGTAGCGTTCAAAAGTAATTGACTTTTGCTGAAAAGAAACTATTTCGAAAAAAAAGTTCTTCTTAATATTGTAATATTTTTAATCTGAAATATATAAAAATACGCTTGGATTAGATAAAAATGCTATCACAAAATGTCAAGGCAATCGGTTCAGTAGTATTTAAGATTTTCGATTATGAACAAACATACATTTTACATTTATATATATATATATATATATATATATATATATATATATATATATATATATATACTAGCAAAAGTACCTGTCGTTGACTGGGTTCAAAAATAGCCTACAGAAAATGGAATCTGATTTATGAAAGTATGATAGGTTATGAAAAGGAAGGGTTGTAATTTGGGTTGAATTTGGGGGTATTAAAACCAAAGCAAAATATGGTGAAAGTAAAAATAAAATAGATAAACCCCATAATTTATTATACCATACCTGTTCACACTGAAACACTGATCACAATATTCTGTGGATCCATATAAAAACCTTGTTAAACTTTGTGACATATTTACATTCTATGGAGGTCAGGTGCGAACGAACACCCCATAATTTTATTATACCATATTTCTTCAAACTGAAACATAATTATCAAAGTATACTTATGCAGATAGATATGAAAAGTCTTTATTAAAGTTTGTGCCTATTTCCATTCTATGAAGGCCAGGCTTGAACGCAGACCATACAATTTTATTATACCATCCCTATTAAAGTTAAAACATACTTATCAAAGTATTCTTATGTACATCTATATCAAAAACACTTGTAAACGTTTTTTTTTTAATTTTTAATTTTTTTATTTCCATACTTTGTGGACCAGGCGCGAACACAGACCCCACAATTTTTATGAACCATCATTCTGCCAGATAAAACATACCCATTCCTGTGTCTTGATACATCTTCTATCATTATATGTGATCAGTTTTTTTTAAAATAGTCAACCATATAGGAGCCTATTCGTGACCACACACACACACACACACACACACACACACACACACACACACACTCAGCTTTATATTATATATATATATATATATATATATATATATATACATATATATATATATATATGTGTATATATAACTTGCTATTTACTTTTTACTGTTCGTTGACATCCAAATATAAAATTCTATTTAATAAAAAACGACTTAAAAATATGACATAATTTTTAATTATTATTTCAATCATTAATCGTAAGGTCACAATCTTAACCAAATCTATGGACTTGCAGGCATGTGGAATAAAAAAGGATTCAAAGTGAAATGAAATACTTTCTTACAGCTAATTTGTGATATTTAAGAAAAATAATAACAAACTCCTCTACTCCTTACAAAAATTTCAAAGGACCTATGATAAAAATTAAAACAGAAAATCTTTCTTTAATTTTATATTCTTCAAATGTGGTAAATAGTGTAATTCATACATTAATTTTTAAATTTTAAAAATAATTTTAACTCGAAAAAATCAAATTAAAAAAAAATGTTTTCCGGATAAAAATCAACAAAAATATTTTTAAAAAATAACCAAAAAATTTTTTAAAATCAGGTAAAACCCCCTCGTTGTGAAGAATTAGATACCTGAAAAATAGTCTTTCACTCACTCGTATCTTTCGTATCCTGTAAATTCTTTTTGTATGCAGGGACAAAAAAAATTTGTATCACGTTTTGTAAGCTTAAAATTTTGAAAGCTGAGTCTTTTATATCTATTATAATTCTGAATGTGCGTGTTCAAAATAACAACAAAAAAAAAATCATTTAATTTCTTTACAAATGTTTACTGATTAAACTTATGCTAGAAAAGTAAAGTGTTTTTTCACGGGTTTAAATTATTACTACCATAGATCGCTACACAAAAGCTTCATATGCTATTTCAGTATTTCATTAACACAAAAGAAAAAAATTTTAAATGATTATCTGGGTAAGAATAGGTTTTTCCTACCATGCATGGGAATCATACTTTTTCATGTCTTTATTATTTTGTTCTTTTAAACTCTGTTTTTTTTTGTTTTTTTTATTGGAAATAATGATGTAAATAATGACAAAAGTTTATTAGTTTTGTACATAGCAATCTTACTATTGCATTTTATTTAATTTTCAGGCTCTCATTTTTCTGTTTTCGATAGCTTCAAATTCACATTAATGAAAAAAGTGGAAAAATCCCTTCAGTTTATTCTAAGGAGTTCGTTCGCACTTGACCTCCATAGAATGTAAATATGTAACAAAGTTTAACAAGGTTTTTTTAAAAGGGGGTGAGGGTCCACAATAACACCTTAACTTTAATCTTAATTCACGTTAGCTTTTATTTATTTTTTTAAGTTGAATCATATTGTGTCGAATAAATTCACCTCATAAATTCACGTTCTTATTAAAGTGAAAGCTCAAAAAAAAAGTCGGAACTTTAGACAATTCTCAACACAAATTTTGTATAACTCTGTTTTTTTCCTTCTCCACTTGCACATAGCACTCTTTCGAAAATAGATAAATAGATAAATAATAAAAAATAAGAACGTTACTTGTTATCATGTCAAAAGAAGGAAAAAATCCTGCTAACGTGATTACGTGTCTTTTTAAAAACATTTACATAACCTTTTTATTTTTATTTATATATCTGTTTAAGCTTTTTTTGTCAGTGTACTAGAGGAATTCAGTTGATTACAACCCTTTCTGCATGTTCTTTACATTACAATAGTACAACCCTGAATCCGACGGCACAATACTACACTACGTTCAATACTGTAAAACTGAAATGAACCTGTTCTGCTTGAAATGGGTGCCATTTTCTTCTTATTCATATTTATATCGATTTTTTGCTTTAAAAACTAAAGTAATTACGTGTTTACTTTTTTAATATCCCATTTTGCATTTTCGGATTATTTTACTAAAGTAAGTAAAGCTTCATTATTTTTCAAAACTGTTTTTGTTTCTTTGTTTTTTTGATATTTCCTCGATATTATTTAGTAAGAGTGTTTAGCAGAAAAGCCAACAAACGACTACCCGAAAAAATAGATATACAAAAAATAAATGTAACCATAGTCAATAAAAGTTCAGTTCATGTTTTTTTTTTGTTTTGAAATAGTTTTTAATGCTCTTTACTTGAAATAATTTCAGCGAACCGAAATTAAAACGAAATTTGAGGCGATAACTACTTAAATGAATTTTTATATAAACTACACATGCCATAATCAAATATTCCTCTAATAACGGAAAACATTAAAATATGTTTACAAATATTCCTTACGTTGATGGAACTCTCTTAAATTGTTAACACCGAATGCTCAGGTGCCCCTCCTTCAAATTAAAAACAAGGCTCTCCATTTCAAAGTCACTGCCATTTTGATTTTTTTAAACCGATTCGTGAATTAAAAACATTTTTTTTTACAAACTACTTAAAAATACAAACCAATGAACTTTTCTACCATAAAAGTAACTTTTATTGACTATGGTAACATTTATTTCTTGTATATTTATATTATTATATATATATATAACATTTTCTCTTATACATCAAGTCTGTGGCCAAGGTCGCTGGGAAAGTGGTGGGATCCTTCTACCGCTCCAGAAGATATCTCACTAATGATGCAATTCTCTATCTATATAAGAGCCAAGTACGTCCTAAGATGGAGTACTGCTGCCACATCTGGGCGGGGCTGCAAAAAATAGCCTATCCTGCCTTGACGGAGTACAAAATAGACTCTGTGGCTTGGTGGGGGATGCCCTTTTCTGTACCCTGCAACCTCTTTCCCACAGAAGAGACGTAGCGAGCCTGTCATTGTTCTATCGTTACTTCCATGGCAGGTGCTCGTCTGAAATCCATTCTCTGGTCCCCCCTCGCCAATCTTTCTCAAAAAACACCCGACTAGCTGAAACCACCGTCAATAATTTTCCCCACTCCCTATCTGTGCCTAAATCAAAACGTAGATACCATGAATAAAGCTTCTTTCTTAGAACTGCACGCCTATGGAACTCTGTTCCGCTTGCCTGTTTCCCTCCCGACTTCAACCTTGATGTCTTCAAGTCCAACACAAACAAATTCCTGATGAACCGCCCCCCCCCTAAGTAATGACACTGTACCAATTCTCCAATACTATTGCTACACTATCCCTTTCATTACTGTACACACAATAACCCTTATCCCTGAGTGGCCATTGGGCCTTGATAAGTGGTGAACTCCATGTAAAAAAAAAAAAAAAAAAAAGTAGCATCATTTTGTTGGTCACTCTTGGCTACGAATGGAAACAAAGTTGATATAAAAAATATATTTTCATGAAAATTATCTTTACTTTCATCATATTTTGCTTAGTGTAAAATTTTTGAGTATCAAAACCTATCTCTTTACAACCCCCTCCTTTTCATAACCTGTCATACTTTCATCAATCACATTCCATTTTCTGTAGACTGTTTTTGAACCCAGTCAACGACGGGTATTTCTGCTAGTATATATATATATATATATATATATACATATATATTCACGAATAAACCTAGAACCCCATCATCCAACGTAGACCCCTACTACCAGATCTCCTTCTCCAACATCAGGGGTCTACGTTCCAACCTTCCAGAGGTTAAAACACAATTACAGGAGACGAAACCGGACATATTCTTTCTAAGTGAAACTGGCATAGGGCCAACCACTTCTCTAGACGAATTCATAATTAAAGGATACTCTAACTTAACATCTAAACCTGACCCCTAAGATCGCCATGGGCATGGAATATGTGCCTACATCAAAGATGGCTTTCCATGTGGTAGGGATATCTCCAGAGAAGACCCTAATTTACCTTATATGTGCTTCCGGGTTGCACTAGCTTACACCACTGCATTTATATTTGCCCTCTATCGCCCCCCACAACAGTGGGGTTACTATCTTTAAGAGCATATCTGAGAAAATTGACCACATCCTGTCTGCTCATCATTCGGCTAACATTCACATTTGCGGCGACTTCAATGTCCATAATGTGGAATGGCTGACCTACTTAAATAAAACTGATGAGAAGGGGAGGTTCTGCCATGATTTTGCCATTGCCTATCACCTCACTCAGATTGTTCACGAACCCACCCGTGTGCCCAATACTACCGGTTAGTATGCAAGCCTTCTAGACCTTTTCCTCACAACTTCCCCTGAGCTATGTTCATGTTCCGTTCCATCTCCTCTGGGATCCTTTGACCACTCTGTTGTAGCAGTTAAGATAAAAATGAAATATGGTATAATAAAATTAGTAAGTCTTCAGACGTACCTCTCCACCATACTGTATATTGATACTCTATGGCTGACTGGGATAGCTTCCGTACATTCATATCTGACCTAACTCTAAATTCCATGTTTAAAAAGGATGTGCCCTCTATAGTATCAGACCTGACCGAATGGTTAATTGTAGGCATAGACCGATTCATACCATCCAAAAAATTCCAACAAAAACCTAACAGCTAGCCATGGTTCACCCCTGAATGTGCTGCTGCCATCGCGCACAGAAATCACTTTTTCAGTAGCTACCAACGTAATAGATGTACTGAGACTAAAGCTGCTTTCAGGACTGCCAGCAACCACTGTAAAAGAGTAATAAAACATGCAAGAGAGCTATATGCTCAGTCTGTTAAATCCAAAGTAGCTGAGCAGCGGCTTGGTTCCCACCAGTTCTGGCAAATAGTAAACAGGATCCTGAACAGAAACGTGCGTTCTATCCCAACCATTATCAATGGACCTGAGGTCATCTCGTCAGTGTCAGACAAGGCGAAACTATTTGCCAAAAACTTTGCAGCTAACTCTACCCTATGCGACAAAGGCCATCAACTCCTCGTATTTCCTCCTATAACAGACAACACGCTATGTAACATATAAATATCTGTGCGTGAGGTCGCCAAGCTAATCAAGAACCATAATTCCAATAAAGCAACTTGCCCTGATGGCATTCCAGTTATAGTGCCGAAAAAGCTCCAACCAGAACTTGGCCCCATACTTACAAAACTGTTTAAGTGTTGCCTTAAGGAGAAGTGCTTTACAACACCTTGAAAAACCTCATCAGTATGCCCTGTATTTAAGAATTCAGGTGAAAAGTCATCTCCCTCTCAGTACAGACCAATAAGTCTCCTGTGTGTCATGAGTAAGTTGTTGGAATGCATATTAAATAAAGAAGTAGTCAACCACCTCAACAGAAACAACCTTCGTAGTGGCATGCAATATGGTTTCCGCTCTGCAAGATCTACAGCAGATGTGCTAACGGTTATATCACATAGGATTAGTGAGTCTCTTGACAAAGGCTTCCTTTCCAGGGCAATTGCTCTTGACCTTCGATAAGGTATGGCATAAGGGCCTACTTCACAAGATTTCCAGCTACGGTATCACTGGAAATGTTTTCTCAATCATTAAATCATTTCTCTCCAATAGGTTCATAAGAGTAGTTGTTGATGGGCAGAAATCAGAGACCCACAGTATTAATGCTGAAGTCCCTCAGGAGTCCATCCTGGGCCTAACTCTCTTCCTGATCTACATCAATGATCTCCCAAAACATATACTTAAATCATTGCTGACATCTATGCTGATGACACGACCATCTATGGCAACACATCAAAGGCTGTAAATGACAAAGTTCTCTCTGATTCTCTCTCCTCTGATTTTGAGCGCATGGAACAGTGGGGGAAGAGATGGCTGGTCATTTTTAATGCATCCAAAACCAAGCTTCTATCTTTACATCATCAACACTCTGATCCCTCAAAACTAACATGATTAGATAAAAGTTCAACAACTACTTTAAAAGGCAATATGAACATAATGTATGAACGGGTCCAGTTCAACCAGACATGTTGATTCTTTTATTATGTACTGGCTAAAAACTGCAATTTTAGGAATTAAATTCTCAATTATTAAATCATTTCTCTCTGATGGGCTCATAAGAGTAGTGGTTGATGGGCAGAAATTAGAGGCCCACAGTATTAATGCTGGAGTCCTTCAGGGGTCCATCCTGGGCTCAATCTCTTCTTGATCTACATCAATGATCTCCCAAAACACATACTTAAATCATTCGTTGGCATCTATACTGATGACACGACCATCTATGGCAACACATCAAAGGCTGTAAATGGCAAAGTTCTCTCTGATTCTCTCTCCTTTGATCTTGAGCATGTGGTACAATGGAGGAAGAAGTGGCTGGTTACTTTTAATGCGTCTAAAACCAAGCTCCTATCTTTACATCATCAATCAATGCTATGTTTGTTGTTCCTTTGTTATTTATTTTTTCTAAAATCCGATTGCTGCATCGGAAAGGCCAGTTAAAAATACATAATATACTTTGTTATTTTCTTTAATTTAATCCCTTTTTTAGAATTTATTAGACAAAATTTAACTTTTATTTTACCGTGCCAATAAATATGATCATCACTGTATATATGGTGACCACCCCCTTATTTTTATATATATATATATATATATATATATATATATATATATATATATATATATATATATATATATATATATATATATATATATATATATATATATATATATATATGTTGGGAGAGGCTTTTCAAAGTTGTTGTCGATTCTATAGTGAGCACCTTCATTCTACACTGTTCATAACATAAAATAAAGAAAAGACAAAAAGGAATGCGTCGCGACCAGAAATTACATGTTGTCTTAGATTCGTGGACATTCCTTATTTGACCTTAAACGATTTAAACATAAAGAAAGTTTGATACAACACGTGAATAATATATATAACCACGTGAATAATATAATAAAAAATTAGACATATATCCTGAAATTCAATGCAAGCAACACCTCAATGGATCTGGGTGGGGTCGAACAAGCATAGCGAGAAAAATAAACAATGAAAAAATAAAGTAGAAAAAAAAACTGTAGGAATATCGTCCTGAAATGACAGTTCTAAGAAAGACATGGAGGGAAATGGGATTGAGTCATGGGACGGGGTATTAGAAAAGGGTTAGGGTTTGCAGATAAAACAAAAATAAAATGGCAAGTGTTGGTTTTAATAAAAGTTTGTAAATGCGAATATATCGCCGTGTATCCTTCTTCATTTTGTTGCTGCTGTTTTCATCAGCATGTGAACTTTGTGATCCAGCTGTCATCTCTATATCATTCCCTCGTGGACAGCATTTTATACAAGAGTTCCTTGTGGTTTGTGGGTGATTAAACTTCCTCATTCAGTTCAGAATACATTTTATCTGTCCATTTCTCTTTAATCGTCACCACACAGACGATGGAGGTGTCTGGATCAAGGCTGGAGGGTAACAAATCTTCACCCTGGCATGGGAATGACGGCGCAATAGTTTTGCATCTCTTCCCATTGCTATTTTTATCGAAAAAAGTGCAGTTTATTTTTTTGATTTCTCCTGCTTAGATATTTTCTCCCTCTTTTCCTTTGAGATTACCCAATGAGTGCTCTTATGATCGGCTACAATCCCCATCTTGCATATCATGCTTTATAGAGGAAGAATGAGGGTGGGAGAAAGAGAGGGAAAAGCAGTTAAGGGAGAGGTGGGTCTCACTGGTGGCAACGTTGCTCCGAGTTAAGTGGGGTTCACTATTCGCTTTGATATATATTTTTTCTTTTTTTTTTTTTTTTTAAATCTGTTTCTTTTCACATTAACACTGTTCTTTTGGCCCTGTTTTATCTATTCCCTGTCTCTACAGAAATCATTACACCTCCAATCATAATAGAAAAAAAAAAGAATTTTTCTTATTCTTTTATTTTTCATCCTTATATGTGCTTTCACACTAGAGCATCTGCTAGCAAATTATTCCTAGCGCTAGTATGCATGATGTTTAAATTAAACTCTTGCAGCATATTAGACCACAATCTTCAATTCTTCAATAGACCAAAACTGCAATCTTCAATTCTTGTTTTTCATTTCATTCACATAGACCAGTGGGTTGTGATCACTATATACCATGATTGGAGCAGGCGCAGAGGTAATATACATCTCAAAGGGCAGTAGGCTTGATATTAATGCTACTGCTTCTTTCTCTATTATAGCATATGATTTTTGGAATTTGTTGAACTTTCTGAAATAAAAGCTTACTGGGTGAAGTTGATTACAATAATACTGCTCCGATGCCTATGTTGCTGGGGTCTATGGTTAGGCTAAAGGGTTTACTAAACGAAGGAGCTTTTAGCACTATCTCCGTGCTTAATGCTTGTTTAATTTTTTTGAATGCTTCCTGGCATTCTGTTGACCACTTAAATTTGCTGTTTTTCAGCAATTTTATCAGAAATTCCTTTAGTACCAGATCATACCCAGGAATCGCCTTAGACTCCAAGCATTGCTGGGTATGTTTCAATCTTTTGGGTTTTGGCCTTTAGTGAGGTAATTCTCCCATGGCCTACTTTGTACCCTAAATATTTTACCTCGGCTTTTTTTACATGGGGGTCACCAGATTTATGGTTAACTTGGCTGGCCAAAGCCTTTGGAACACCTTTCTTATTGTTTTGCTCTGCCCACATGTCACTATATATTGCTATGTCGTTAATATAGGTATCCACCTTTGTTATACCGCTGAGGCATGTATTCATTACCCTTAGAAATATAGCTTGCAAGTTTCTCATCCTGAATGGCATCACTCGGTATTGATATGCTCCTTCAGGGTGACAAATGCTGATATTTTTTTCGTCCACTGTATCGCCCAATATCCCTTCAGAAGATTGCATTTTGTAATATATTTCATTTGTCCGATCCTGTCTATACAGTCATCCATTCTGAGAATAGGATATGAATCAGCCTTAGTGATCACATTTACTTTTTGGGAATCAATGCAGAATCGCAGTTCCATTGGATTTGTCCACTAGTACACATGGCGATGTCCACTCACTCTGATTAGTTTCTTGCTATAACATACATTGTATCTCCTCCCTTAGAACTGCTAATTTTCTCGGGTTTAGACGATAGGGGTGTTGTCCAATCGATCTCATATACTGCTGTGTTTATGTGCCTGAGAACAGATCCCTATACTCTAAGTGTTTTTAATCCCTGTCCTTCTTTCGAGTGCAGATACTTAAATACAGAATCCGAGTTCTTCATCATGGTCACTATATATTTGTGACTGGCTTTGGTTCTCGGCAAAGGTCGCATACAGTCGACAGTCACTCAACTATAAGGTTCCTCCACGGTCTTGAGGAAATATCGGGTTAGCATGTCATCAGATTCTTTCATTCCAATTCAATCCAATCAAACAGGAGTTTCAGGTTGATGCTGTTCCTTTGTTCCCTGATTAATTCCTGTCACGGCATGAATGGACTGAGTTGTGGTGCGACTTCTGTCTGTGTTCAGTCTGTTTCATCTGACAAACTACTCCTTGTTTTTTCTAACTCTTTTTTTCTTCTCTCTCATTGTTACCATTGGCGATACGTTACTCTATTGATTTGATTTCTATTATAGATTTAAGCCTCATTTGGTTTGAATTGGGTGGCTACATTCGGTCTCCCACGATATCATTACCTAGTATCATTGCTACGCCCTTCATAGGACAGCTACCAATTGCCTCATTGTGATTTCTCCTGACTTCCAATCAGATTCTAAATGAACAATAAATAAGAGGATATTCACAGGTTTATCTTCTATACTTCTAATCGTGACTGTTTTAATAGCAGCTGATTTTGCTCCCACTGGCAAGTAATCCTTCATGACTAAGGATTGGGATGCACCTGTGTCTCTTAGAATGCCGATGTCCTTCTCCAGCTCTTTTTGTCTTGAGAAATATATCCTCTTGACTTAATGAGTTTGTACTCATTTTCTACCTTCTTACCCACCATTAATTGTGGTTTGCTTACGGTACTCTGAATCCATCACTTTGTATCTCATCTTATCCGGCAGTTGGCAGCCACATGACTTGGCTTCTTACAGTTGAAGCAAGAAATGGGTCTGGGTTCCAGCCTGTCGGTTGGCTGAGAATACTGATTTCCTCATAAGCGTATGTGGGCTGTCTCATTTTCACTAGGCAGATACATTTCTCCACCATGTGGGCGCATGAGTTTATGAGGTTTTATCCTATCTTGGTGGGTGATAACGTATTCGTCCGCTAATTTGGTTATGTTGAGCACTGTCTCTACTTTTTTTTCAGTCAGGTGTAGCCTCATGTCCTCGAGAACTCAGTTTTCAAACTCCTCTATGGTACAAAAGCTGCCGCAACCTGTCGTAATTTCCCTCCACGCTTTTAGAGCTACACCATCGGTCAAAATGCCTCTCCTTTTGCTTAGCAAACCACATAGGTCTGGCCTTCATTTTTCCTCAGGCCCTTAAATTTTTGCTAATAAGCTTGTGGGACTAATTCATATCTTTTCAGAATAGCCGCCTTAACTGGTAGTGCTGCATATGTTTTTTGTACTCTGCCACTCAATACGGTTTGCAGTAGCATCGTCCAGTATTTTTTCGGTCATCCCGTATTAAGAGTT